>NW_022196896.1:30197536-30219161 GCF_008632895.1 Mastomys coucha
ACTCAGAAATCTGCCTGCCTCTGCCTCCCAAGTGCTGGGATTAAAGGCCTGCACCACCACTGCCCAGCTTTTGACAACTTTTATTCCAAACTTACTGTGTGTCATTTGTAGAGGCCAACTGCAGATAAATAAGAGACATGACCAGAAGGAACTAGTAATGTAGGCACTTTTAAAAATCAACTGCACCAATTATTCTATTTAATGTTTATAAGCCTAAATGAAAATTCTCTTTAAACAAGGAACAATAATGGGTACTCCCTCACTATAATCCTAAACCACATTAAAGATGATATTTGACCATGGAAACAAAAAATTAACAAACAGTACTGACAAACTCATTGATCATTGAGATCTGGAATTAGTATTGTGTTTTGATGACCCAAATGCAAGAAAAACCAAAAGCAATGATGTGCTGAAACAAAGATAATAACTGAAATCTTCACAATGGCTAAAAGATAGGGCCACACATTCTAAGTGGGGAAAGTAGCTCAAGTCAAATATGTGGCCCATTTCAACTATGTATAATCAAACCCAGATACTTTGGAATGGCTTAGTTTGTTTTCTTTTGTTAAAATCACTCTTAAAAATTCTGATAACGTTCCACTGTGGAACTTTTCACTTCAGACAAATAAACATAAATCATTTAAAAGCATAAATAAGAAAAAGTGCTGTGTTGAACTCAAATAAAACAATAAGGATCTTGGTTGTCCTGAGGGACAAAAGACATTCCTTGTAGTTCATATAATGAGTCAAAGAACATACCTGAATTAGTTCTAAGAGACATTCTGTGACCACACAGAACACACATACACAGTGAAAGAGAACACACCTAGGTCAGGTCCCAAGAGAAGTATCTGACTTTAGCTAACCTTCAGATAAAAACTACCTCAGGCATTTAAAAAAAAAAAAGTTCCCAGGAGGGGAGTAATGATTGGACTGTCTAAAAATAAAACTAATAAAAAAAAAAAATAGTTCCCAAGTTCCCTAGATTGATAGAGTCCATGAGAGGACTTGAGAAGTGTTCTTTTAAACAAAATCCAAGAGGATTCTGATGATCAGCCACTGAAAACTGAGCCCAGGAGTCACAGGTTAATGAAAGATACTATAGGTGGGGCCTCCAGAAGGGAAGCTGGTGCCCTTCAGAACAGCTCTAGGAAGAGCTGGAGCCGCTGTGATGGGACAGGACTCTTGAAGGGGAGAGAGCCTTCAGCTTGCAACCATGGAAGGAGTTTCTGCTTAGCCTCCATTAGGAGCGGGGTCCAGGAAGACTCAGACCATGTACCCTAGTAGGGGACACTAAGAAGGTGATACAGTTAATAATGTACAGTTAGCTGCCTTGACGATGGGCACAGGAGCCTAGGTTTCTGTGTGCAGGAGCTCCAAGGAACCTGTGCTGTTCAGGTCCCAGTAGCCACTCTATGGGCAGTTGACAAAACCACTAACTCCAACACCACAGGGGTCGCTGACTCTGGCCTCTACACACCCTCCACACCCACTTACACGTACATACCCACACACAAACACAACGTTTTTTAAAAAGCTAGCAAAAAGAAAAAAAAACTGTCACTTTTTAAAATGAATTTTCAGTAAGTGTTGCAACATTTGGCAATTAATAAATACAAAGAGAACTATTACTAAATGTGTAAATATTTTAAAGTGTGTGGGTGTCTTTTACAGTCTCTGGATGTTTACTACCTAAAGAGAAAGTGGCAAAAAACAGGGGGCAGGGTGAGGGGGGAATTGGTGAGTTGTGTTCATTTTAAAGGGTTGCTTAATTTAAAAGTGCATCAAAATGTTAATCAGCCCCTTCTTGTTCATGATTTTTAAATCCCCTTTAATAGATCCAGCACAGCTAAAATCTGCTTCCAAAGTTAACTAACTTTGGCTATAATGGAGTAATTGTTTACTGAACTTTTAGTCATTCCACTTCCTTATTTCCTGGTGCAAATCATTTTTGGTCAGTAATACTTATGGACCACTTAAGACCTACAAGTTTAAAGAACTAAGTTGTTAACAGGATGGAAAGGCATATTTTTAGTTTGTCCTCATCCTTAGATCATCGGGAAAATGAGAGTACAAATGAGATATCACCTTGACATTTAAAAAGCAAGACAACTGACCAGGGCAGCAGCTGTTTTCAATGTAACTTTCGTTCTTAAACATTTGTTCCTGGTGTAAGGCGTGCGTGTTAAGAATTTCGAACCCTACACTTTCTAAGTAATTTACCTAATGGAAAACAAAACAAAACAGAAAAAAAAAAAAAAGCTATGTGTCTTAAGAAAGGACGAATACAACAGAGGATCCCACACACTCCACGGCTCCATAACTGCACTTCTGAAACTGGAAACTTTCCACGTCCGTTCGCTTCCCTCCGCCCCGTATTACAAGGAAATCCTCCAAGGAGATCTGAGTCACCAGACCTCCGGGACCGTTCCTTGTGCACACACCCCGCTGCAAGCCCAGGCCCTCCCCGCCCCCTCCGAGAGCAGCGGCTCGGCCGATAACCGTTGTCACCTCCGGTCCGTCGAGCCCAGCCAGACGTCCGGACGCCGCCGAGGACGCGACCGAGTGCGGGTGAGGACCCGGCCAGACCCACCCGGTGCCCCGGGAAGAGCGCCGAACCAGCATCTGAGACCTGCCGGGGCCCGGGACCCCCGCGGCCACTCACCTGCCCCGACGACCGCGCCGCTCCTGCCGCCCGCTCCGGCTCCACACAACCGAACCTCAGGGCCCGCCCTGCGCGTCATCACCGCCCCCGCCTTCCGCCGCGCAGGCGCAGGCGCACGAGCCGTCCCCATGACAACGCGGCACAGCCTGAGAGTCCTCCAGCCTACCCACCCTCCACGAAATCCGCCCAAGACCCTGCGCCAGCCTTGTTTCCCTAGCAGCCCCCGCCGCCTTTTACTACCCTTTGTTCCCAGAACGAATGCTCATTGGCTGCTGACTGTTACTCTTGGTATTGAACATACGGGCGCGCGCACACACACACACACACACACACACACACACACACACACACAAATAAAAGCCACATTCTAATCTTTAAAACACAGACTATGTGCTTTCTGAGAGTTGATGGTGCTGATAGGGGAACTCAGATGTTTGGGGCTTACATTAATATGCAAAACTGACAATATCTACAGCATTCCATGGCTGAAGCCATTGCCTTCTGTTTCCTAGTAACAGTAAATGACATCAATGGCATGCAAGCAATTGTTTATCTAAATTATTCATCATCACAGTAACTTGAAATTTTATCTCTGGTAACTAGTAAAACAATAAGCATTACAAGACAAGAAGAATGAGAATGTGATGCTACAGGGAGCTTATGGCTTAACTGATGAAAAACTTGTAAAACGAGTTTACAGGATTGAAAAGGAAGAAATACAGTTCTGTTCACAGCTGGCATGATTATCTATGTAAACAAAGGCAAAATAAACACCAATAAGCAGCTACAGCAAGGTTGCTAGGATACAAAGTTAATATACATAAAGTCAATTACTTTCCTATCTGCCCGAAATGAGCAATTGGAATTGAATATTAAAAATATATCAAGATAAAATACTTAGCTACAAGCCTAGTTGAATGTATATCTGTGTGAAGGAAAACTCCCGGTTAGAATTTCATACTGTGGAAATAGGTTGGAATGTAGAAAGTCCAGAGGACGATCACCTTATCTTTGGCTAAATGCTGGCCTTCCAGAACAGGCATTCTTTGTCCCTGTATCTAAACTAAAACCTTGTAACAATAGATAAAAGGTCTTTGGAATCTATTGAATTAGCAGGCAACTAGCTTCTACCAATCCAAAAGCTTAGAATGTTGTCAGAAAACACCTTAGGACTTACACAAAGGCTCCCTTGAACCTCACCCCCACCACCACGTACCTGCCTTTCCCATGTATGTGATGTACGTGTCTAAGTATTATAAACTTGCCTTGACTAAGGACTTCCTCTGTTCTGTAAAGCTGTGAGAACTACATGAAACTACTTCCACATTGGAACACGGAGTTTGAGGAAACCTAAACCTGTGTCCCTAGGCCGTGCTCACTCAAAACGCCTCCAGAATAAACTATCGCTCATCCAGTTTAAGATGACAGCTGCAGTTCCTTTGTGTTGACAGGGAGTTCTAAAGAAAATTAAAGATCTGAGTAAACTGGAAGGTACTCCACCTTTACAAATAGGAAGAACTATTTTGTTCTCCCTATTATAGATGTCAGTTCTGACCACCATCTGTATATTTCACTCAATCTCAGTCAAAATCCTATCAAGTCATAGATACCAACAAGTGGATTCCAAAGTTTGTAAGAAAACCAAAAGACCAAGGTTGGCAAGATAGTTTAGTGGGGTAAAAGCATTTGCTGAAAAACAAACAAACAAACAAAAAACTGTCAACCTGGATAGAGAGAGCTAACTCAAGATGTTGACCTTTGACTTCACATCTTTGTGCTGTGTGTCATGAGAACTCTACACATATACATGGGCGCACACACAAACAATAAATAAACTAATCTTAATGGATACTGAAGAAAATAAAATATGTAGCTTGATGGTGTTTTACTGTGGCTACAGGAACACATTATCAAATGCCAGGTGGTTGGAGCAACAAAAACTTTTCCCTCATAATTTGGGGAACAGGGAATACCTGTTTTATCTTGAGTCTAGATAATGACCTTAGATCTAACAAGGACCAACCTCCTAATATGCACATAGTCATCTTCTCATTGCATCTGAAAGACAGAAGAGAAAAACAAAGGGTGATGAGGAAAGAAGAGGGGAAGAGGAGGGGAAGAGGGGAGAGTTCATGAATCTTCATGAATCGTACTACAGAGTGAGTTTCCATGTAGGAATTGGAATTGGAGATACAAACATTGTGTTCATAACAACCATAACTCAGTACAAAACTCCTTTGATGGTGTAGTAACTAAGGGAGAGTTGACAGGTAAATGAAGCAGAGAAAAAAGAATCAACAAATGCATCGAACCGATCTTTGACAAAGAAGCTTTTGAAGTCTTGCCTCAAAAGCACCCAGCTCGGAATTCCACCCCCTAGTATCACGAAGGAGAAGATGAAGAAGAGAGAAACCTTATGGCAGCCATTTTACTTGGCTATTGGCAAGCAGTCGGTGTGGGAGGAGAGGGTGAGAAGAGGAATAAAGCGAATCGGACGGAGGATAGGCAGGTCCTCCACAAGCTTGGGCAAAAACAAAGCTAGATACAGATTTAGGCCTTTATAATGTTCACTTTCAGCCTACTGGTGGCAGAACATGTCTTTAATCCCAGCACTCAGGAGGCAGAGGCAACAGGATCTGTGAGTTCAAGGCCAACCTGGTCTACAGGCAAGATCCTGGACAGCTAAGGGTTACATAGAGAAAGAGAAACCCTGTCTGAAAATAAATACAAATTGGGCAAAAGTTCTGAAAGATACAGATGGAGGGCAATTTGAAGAGAAATTCAGAATCCTGTAAAATGAGAAGGCTAAATATTTAAAAATGGGACTGCAAAACACATCTATCAGAAAGCTAAAATCCAAAGCGCTGATAACACCGAATGCCAACTAGAATGGTAAAACACTCATGAGCCCAGCCACTGGACAGCAATCTAGAGCTTCCTTACAAATCTGTGATTTTGTCATATGAATTATGCTCAAGAAGCATTAGCCACGCTTCTGGGCACTTAGCGGAAAAGTTATGTCCACAAAACAACTGTCCATGAATATTTATATCAGGGTTATTTATTATTACCAAATCTCGTCACAAGATGTTCTTCAAGAGGGAGAAAAACAGGTGGGGAGGGATTCCATCAGTAAAGTGCTGCCTTGTAAGCACCCAGGCCTGAGGCTCAGCCTCAGGACTCACACTAAAAGAAAACTTGGGATGGTGGTGCAAGGTTGTAATCTCAGCACTAGGGAGGCAGAGACAGTTGAGTTCTTGAGCTTCACTGGCCAGTCAGTTTAACCTAGTCAGTGAGTTGCAGACGTTAAATGATACTGTCTCAAAACCAGGATGGACAGTTGCCAGGCTGCGTGTCTGGCTCACTGCTAGAGTCCCAGGAGTGCTTGCCTGCATGTGCTCAGGGTAAGCAGATACAGCCCACAATGGAGATCCTCAGTCCGTGCTTTGTCCCAATGGGAAATAGCAAAGTCTGGGACAGTGGCCATGGTTCCCGATCTCCTCTGTACCCAGGCACCACTGGCATGCATGCAGCTGGGAGTCGGGAACAGGGGTCCTTGTCCATGCTCTCCCCCAGGGGGATTCATGTGCCAGGCAGGAAGGGTAAGGCAGAACCCTGTTGGAGGCTGAACCCAGTTTATATGGAGGGGCTGGAAGAGAGAAGGCCTTCTCCAGGAGATTTAGGCACGGCTCTTTACTATGAACTCCTCTTGCACTGCAATCTTTAATAAGGAGACAGTCCTTGCTTGTCCAAACTGCTTTATTTGATGTGAATGCATACATCTTACTCAGGAGGAACCAAGGTTTAAATACTTTTTGCAGGAGGAATACCAAGGAATGGAAGCTCATTGGCTGAACACTCAGGGCCTATCTAGATACCTGATTCACAAGGAGAACTCCAGGTTTTTGTGCTACTTGACTTTACTCAGGTACAGGCCAGTGTGGGGGACAAGATCAGAAGAGGAGAAAACCTGCCCAGAAGGGAGTCTCCCATTTTTGAACCAAGCTCAGAGACTTGGTGGTCATGGTGGACTTAGAAATTAATTAGCAGAGTTTTCCCATAGACAGTATCTGAGGAAGGATATGATACCCATGGTTGACCTTTGACCTTCCCAAGCATGGATGCAAATATGCATGTGCACCTGCATACATAGGCACATGTATGCACTCCTGGACATGTGCAAATGCATGCACACATGAGCAGACACACACACACACACACACACACACACACACACACACATATACATGTACCCACACCTAATGAGCTATAAAGCCAGAAAAAAAACATGAGAAAGGTTAGTACGTGGCTTCAATGCCCCACTAAGAATACAAAGATAGGAGGACTGTAAGTTAGAGGCCAGATTGGCCTACCTAGTAAGATCTTATTTGAAAGAAAGATATTTACATGCATTTTAGAAAACAACCTAAAAGGACTATGATGCTGTGTGATCCAACAATATTCAATTTCAGAAACAGCAAACTTACAGACAGTAAAAATACCAGGGATCACCAAGAGGTTGAGGAAGACAGAGAAATGTGAACTACTGAGATCTGTAGACATTTTATGTGATACCGTAACAGTAGATACATGATAGTAAGCATTTGTCAAAGAACATAGGACAGATCATTGTTTTATGTGTGTGTGCATTTGTGTTATCTGTTTATTTATATGATATATATGTGTGATTATGTAGTTATCTATGTGCTTTTTTTGTCCCCAGCTCCTATCACAAATCTTCAAAATCCCTTAAACTGTAGCTTTCTGGGTGACAAGGGTCTTTGTTAACTGAATAAGATGGCTTATGGCTAGACTGAAGTGCAGAGCTCTAAATTGCTTCAGATTGGAGATAGTCACCGAAAGGCCAAGCATGTGGTTAGAGCTGAAGCTTTCAGCCACAACCACTGACATCCAAAGAGGAAATGTCTGAAGTCTGAGTTCCTGTGCATGACCAAACCATGAAATCCCAAATAAAACACCTCTGCATGACGGTTCCTGGAGCCTTTGGTGGGTAGGAAGTACTACACACAGGCCCATTTCATGAGGGTAGGGGCCTTTGCTAGTTTGATCTCCAGACCTTAGCTTTTGTACTTTTTCATCTGTCTAGCTGGCTCCTCTATAGTAAAACTACTCTCACAAGTCTGGTCCTCTGGTTGACTTGGTGAGTCATCCTAGCTAATCATTGAGCCTGGGGGTGAGGGACAGTAAGTACTTTCAAATGTGTGCCCTAGTTAGAGAGCAGTGTGAGCATCATAAGGAAGACGGGGCAATTTTGTTGGCCATCTCTACCTAGCTGGGGTCTGTTGTGAACTGGAAGCATTCCGAATCAAAGTTGAATTGACTGTTGGAACACTCAGTGTCAGAGAATTGTTGACAGAACAGAGCATACTGTATAACTCACAGAGGGCTCCGATGCAAACTGTGGTTTTCAGTTAATATTATATCCATCCTGACTCATGAATTGTACTAAATGTATTACTGCATAAATGTACATTTAGTATGGAAAGGTGTGTTTGGAATAGAGGGAGTACATGTGAACTCTCCATACTATTAGGGTCAATTTTCCTGTAAACACAAAAGACTGTTGTTTGTTTGTCTGGCTTTTTGAAGCAGGCTTTTCTGTATGTCCCTCATTGTTCTATAACTCACTCTGTAGACCAGGCTAGCTTCAAATAGATCAAATTGGCCTCAAACTCAGAAATCTACCTGCCTCTGCTTCCTGAGTGCTGGGATTAAAGACATGTGTCCCAACACACGCCTCAAAGCACTGCTTTAAAGAATAAAAATAATACAAAACTAAAATAACTCTACAAAGCTCTGATAGACATTTGATGAAGAAGAAAACCTCAGGCACTACAAAATGATGTTACAAGGGAACTGATAAGAGCCTAGAAGTTCACTTAATGCCTCCTTGGAGATGTAGCTTTTAGCCGGAAGGGGAGGAATTAGCCAAGTGACTAATGGAGGAAAAGTGTCCCGGGGAAAGGGAAAAGCGCTGGAAAGTTTTGCAGTTGATGAACAGAACCTTGATGCACTTGACAGGCCACTCTGCTTAGAACACCAGGACAAAAGACGAATAGCTAAGATGGGGCTAGGCAATAGGAAATGCCTCTTGAACACAGAGAGCATGATCAGGTCGAATTAAAAGCACTGCTACCACTGATGCATGGAGGACAGATTACAGGCAAGGACAAGTCTACATTACAACTTTCATGTGGTCTGGCCCCCAAAGGCTCATTGCTGAGCACCAGTATGGTAGGATTAAGGAGTATTTGGAACCTTTAACAGGTGGAACCTAGTTAAAGGTGATGGATCATCCATCAGTGACATAAAAGACCAAATCTCCTAATCACGCTCTGACTGCCTCTTTGCCAATGTGGTCTTCCTCTTCTGAAGTTGGTGACACCTTTATACTTAGGCTGAATTGTGACACAGCCAAGTAGATTGTCACCAGAGCCTAAGTAGATGGGACCATCTGATGTTTTGGACTTTTAGCTTCCAAAGTTATGAGCTCAATAAGGTTCTAAATGCCCAGCCTTAAGTATTTTGACATAGCAACTGAAATATGAACTAGTACAGGAGACCTCCACAGCAATAGTTATGTTTCAATTACTTAGGGTAGAGATGTAGAAAATTCAAAATTTAAATAACTTGAAGGAGTTAAAAAGACTTCATGATTGGTCAGGTTTGGATTAGTTACAGGGAGACAACTAGAAGATTGCCAGTGTTCTGACATAAGCATGCTATTGACAGTGGCAGACTTTCTGAGGTAGAGTACACTGAAATAGAGAGGGCAAGACGATTGGAAGTTTGTAGCATTGATTAGATCTCAAAGAGCATGTGCATTAATAGTTGTGAGTTTACTAACAGCACCTAGAAGATGTCTGGAAAGGTGGCTCAAAGGTTAAGAGTATTTACCATATTTGAATAATCTTTATGTAAACATAGTAAGATTAAAGCATTATTACTTTAGACCCAAACATGATCACATTAGCGTACCAATGAAGACCCATCAATGGAACACTCCTTTGGTCAAGAGACTAGAGTCTTTGGCCTGGTTGGAGAGTCAATTCCCTAGCCAAGGGGCCTCTACTTAAGAAGTAGAACCCTCCGAAGAAAGTAAGCTTACATTAAGCCAAGAGACAATCAAAATCTTTCTCCTTTAATTTCCACAATTCCTGCCCCCAGCACAAACTCTCCCAGAGTCACAGCCACGCTGCTTAAATCTGCCTGCTTTTCTGAATTATTCAGAAAAGTGTAGCTTTTTCTTTTCTTCCTTCTGTCCCTAGCACTCTTTGGACTTCACTCTTTCTCCAAAACACCCCATCTCCATCAGTCTCTGCCTGTCCCATATTACTGAGATACCATGCCAGCTAAGAAGCATAGCAATTTTCTTCCCTCTTCCACTGCCCTGCTCTGGGTAGCTTTTGAGGCTTATAGCTGACTAAATGGGGGAAAAAAAAAAGAAATAATTAAAAAAAAAAAAAGAAATGACTGACCCTATTATAGTGAAGGAGAAAGCTTATGATAGGTACATGGGAGAACATAGCCAGAGACAGGGACATCTGAGAGTCCAGAATAGACATGATCCTGAGCTAGGTAAGAAGGGAAGAAAGGAAGAAAGAAGAGGGGAACTAGGTATAGCACCCATAAGTCCCAAAAGAGGGGGGGTAACCAAAATGACTGGATTATATGTGGAAGAGCAGCTGGGAGGCAGGAAGCCTGGTCTCTTGTGCTGGAGACATTTAGGGTAGGGTATGCCAGCCAGGAGGCCTTGTGACAGGATGGGCCTCAGGGATGCAGGGAGAAGCTAAGGACAAGGTTTGCTCTGATATATTAAGCAGGCACGGTCTGTGAAACTAACGCCTACCCTGTGATATTTTCTTTTTAAATTCTAATACTGTTAGCATCCAGAACCTGCGGCAGATATGGGCGGGTCTACAGACCTGTCGCCTGGGCAACGGCCACCATATTCCCAGAATCCATTGGGTTCAGCTCCCACCTTTACCTGGACTGCTATGTCACGACATATATATATGTATATATATATGTATATATATATACATATATATATGTCCTTTCCTCCATCTTTCTCTCTTTTCTTCTCTCTCTCCCCTCTCTCTTCCTACGCTGCTACCCCCCTATCCTCTTCCAATTAAACCTCTTACACGTGGAACTGCCTGGGCCTGGTGTCTGCAGACGCTTCCCGCCGCGACTCAAAACCCATCAAATACAATTGTCTCAAGCTTCTGCTTGAATCTGTCTTAAAATTCTTTTATTATTTATTTATTCTTATTATTTCCTGTGCACTGGTGTTTTGCCTGAGTGCTTGTCTGTTTGAGTGTGTCAGATATGATGGAACTAGAGTTACAAACAGTTGTGTTATGAGCTGATATATGGGTACTACGAATTGAACTCAGATTCTCTGGAAGAAAGTGATCAGTGCTCTTAACCACTGGGCCATCCCTGGAGCTTCCTATAATTATTTTATTGATGGGATTAAGAGGTGGCCCTGGTTTCCTTGGTATCATCTAGTGACCCTAAAGGGATCCCCCTAAAATCCAGTGTCAACTACAGTTTGGGTACAGATGGGATTTTCATTAACTTGATGTAAAAGTAGAGCTGTAAGTGTATATAGCTATCTATCTAGCTATCATTCTAGTAGAGCATGACTAACCAAGCACATAGCTGCTTGTAAAAATCACCTTGGTGTTTCATGGTATGGCTACGGTACAGACCTTAGTATCTCATGCTATGCCTACATTACAGTGGTATTTATCTGAAGGGAGTAAAATTGCAAGTAACTATCAGAAAAATCAGTCTTCAGAACAGAGACTTTCCTTGGTTCAAGCTGCCTGGAGCTACTAAACTTAACGCGGCTGCTCTCCAAAGGTTTCTTTTTACCAGAAAGTGCAGAGGGGTTGATCACCAGTAGGTCACATGCTCTGAGTGGTGTAACTTCCTCTTGCGAAAGTCTCAGCTACAGGACAAAGCAGCTTCCTGAAAGTCTTAGGTCAGCCTTTTTTCTAGAACATACACCCCTGGAAGCACTAGTTACAGCAGCAGCCAGATTGTAAACATTTTGTTAAACAATGGACCACCTAAAACTTCACTAGCTTCCTTCTTCTGGGGGAAAAAAACCCTCTGGTTGCTGTATTTTTATATTTTTATTTATTCAGTGAGAATTTCACACATGAATACAATGCATTTTGATTATAAACCCCTCCAACTCCTCTCAGATTCCTCCCACCGATGCCCCTGCTAACTTCATGTCCTCTTCCTATTTCTTATAACCCAATGAGCCCACCCACTGGATGGGACACTGCGTTGTGACAGCAGTGAGAACGCCCGATGACGTGAGGACTTCCAGCAAGTCTCAGTCCTACCCTGTCCTTGCCATTTACTCAAGTTCTCCACCCAAATAGGTTTTCCTTCCAGAACACATAGACCTCTGGAATGTCGCAGCAGTTAGAGCTCACAGCAGCGTGAATACTCCACTAAGATCATAGAACCTGTATATTCCACCTGTTAAATCCCCAAACATAAGTATGTGGGTACAGGGCCACTCGCCTGAGCAAAGGCAACTTCCTTTAAGAACATTGACTCCCCTTCCTTCCCCCACGCCTCCCCCGCCCCCCAGTCATTAACTACCAATGGTTAGCAAAGAAGGGTGGGGCCTCCCACATTCATCCTGGAATTATAACTGATTAGATCTTGTACAGGCCTAACACAGGCAACTGCAGCTGCTGCACATCCTAGAGAATCTCATGGAGAAGAGACTATGTGTCTAAAAAGAACTATATCATATTGTCTTTTGCATGGCACTCTAAATACAAAAAGCTGGCATCACATTCCATTTTTAAAAAGAATATTGAAGTCTCATTGCTAAACTGAACATTACAAGGCTATTTTTAAGGTTGTTCTATCATAGTATATGTTTTTATTGTGAAACATCTATACTGTAGAGTCACATGACCCATATCTCTTAGAGGTGGTAAAACTGTTAATCAATAGTAGGCATGTTAAACACAACTTGTACAATATGAGTTAATTTTTTTTTTGGGGGGGGGGGTTCAAGACAGGGTTTCTCTGTGTAGCCCTGGCTGTCCTGGAACTTACTCTGTAAACCAGGCTGGCCTTGAACTCAGAAATCTGCCTGCCTCTGCCTCCCAAGTTCTGGGATCATAAGTGTGTGCCACCACCGCCTGGCTCATCAAAACCTCTTAAGAACTAATGTATTGCCTTCTGTCACCCCCTGTACCCTGCCGCTCCCACCTCCTGCCAGGGACTGACTGAAAAGGCTTCATGCATGTGAGACAAGCACTTTAACCCTGAACTCTACCTCTAGTCTGGCCTCTGCTTGTCTAAGAAACGAAAATAAAATTTACTTAGTTTTAAAATATCTTTCCTCTATAAAATACATTTTTAAACATAAAAAAAGTTTAAGGCAGTATTAAAGTGAGTTGTGACTTTCTCTAAAAAGGAAATTTCAACCATTGCATGGGTTGATGGTGACTCAGTCACTGTGTTTCAAAACTCTATCTTGCCTAGTTGGCTGTCATCAATGATTCTAATGGGGAGAGGAAGTTTAAGATATATTAGTCCATTTGAAACAAGATTCCTGTAACAGAAAATCAAGAGAAGCAACCAATAATGTGCAAGGATATATTACAGTAGCTTTGATAGTGACGTGTTAGTAAGGAGGAAGCAACATGCCAGTGTTGAGGGCAAGTTTTACAGGAAGACTACAATATTAGCTTAAATTCATATTATATTCAGCTTAAATTTTAATAATCTCTGGACTAACTATTTAAGAAAACCCAGATAAAGTCATTTACAAACCAGAGCACATCTGTCCTTTGTCAGATATGTGCTATGGTGACATTGGTGCCATCATTTATTGATCGGTCTCTTCTTAGGACATAGCCAGAACTCCTTCAGTGTGCTATCTAAGGTTTTTTTGCTTCCAACTCTGGAACTCTCTCCAGGACTCTGCTCTAAGCTGTGACTATGCACGCCCTTAGGAAAGGTGCCAAAGACTCATTTCCAAGTTATTCAGAGCAGATGTTCCAGATGCTCAGACTCAGCCACTCATTTATTTACACATCCAGGGAAGTACAAGATTTCTAATCATATTCCTATAGAAAATCATATAGTTGAAAACTGAGCAACTACACTAATCCAACCATTGGATCTTAGCCTTTAGCTCTTGCTAGAGACTTTATACAGTTTTACATTTTATCAGGAGTGGTCTTTTCTTCCCTGATGTCTCTTGAGTATTAATCATCCATTTGTCTAACTGGGAACTGCCCAAGAGCTGAACTTGCTTTGCTTTTTGTTGTCTTTGATCTTGGAGCAATGCCTGAGGACTTGAAAATGTTCCTGTCTGTAACAACCATATTTCCTCCCCCACCCTGAAGTCTATACTATTTTTTCATATACTAACATTTCAGACCTTAGTTACACGGTGTCTGGAAAAAAAGGAAGTTGAGATGCTTCTCTTTGCCTGTTCAACTCAGTCACATGCTATCGTTGATTGTCTCAGAAGTCAGCCACCTTCCTTGCAACATTTGCAGTGAGAGCATCTAACTGTTATAGTTTCAACTTAAGTTGGGTTTCTTTCTTGCCAATAAAGATGGTTTACAAAAGATTATAGGAAGAGGTAACTCAAGACTGCCAAAGGATACAAATGGAAACCAGAGAGCCCTATGTTCCCAGCTCTTGTATAAGGAGCTCGTTCCTCATTAAGGGTTTTGAACTCTTCTCTGATAATTGGCCCTGTGAAGAAGTCTTAAATCTCAGCACACATAATTGGTCCAACGCACAGAACATCTATGCAAGAGTCCTAGAGAATCAACAAGTGGATTTTGGGAACAAAAACCGTGTGGGATTCCAGGTACTGGAAGACTTAAGAGTTGCACCAGCATTTAAAGCGTCCATGAGCAATGTGGACAAACCCTAAGCAGAGCTGACACTGTGTTTTCTAGGAAAGAATACAAAAGATGGGGTCCCAACTATGTTTTAGGAAGGTGGATTGATCAGGTAGTCTAGGCCACTGGCATAAAACTGAGATTGTAGTCTGTGGTTAGCATAAATAAACCTATTCTAAGTATAAGCCTGGGAGCTAGAGTCAAATGCTTACAAAGTATAAAGAGATGAATTTGGCCCCCCAGAACTAAGGTTGAAACCGGAGAATGCCTAATGCTTGCCTATCAGGTAGCTTCGACTAACTAGAAAACTCTAAGTCAACCAAAGACCCCATCTTATAAACAAACAAATAAACAACAACAACAACAAAATCATGAGATGGCTGGTTCCTGAGAAAGAATAACACCCAAGGTTGTCTTCTGGTCTGTACATACATGAGTGTGCAGATGGGCACATGTACACATGTACTCTGCACATACATACACAGAGCATTATTCTTATTATTTAAATTCCAAGAGCAGTCCTGGGACTCATAATACATTCTAAACAGTGAGGAGACACAAATACCCTCAACTTTTTGTTTGCTTTTTTTGTTTTTGTTTTGCATATCAAATTAGAACTAGCTGTTCCTATCCTTGTATATTATTTATCTCAGTGTCAAAAAAGTTACCTAAAAGTTGGTGTCACTTTTCTTATACACAAAACTATCCAGACACATTATGCCCTCCTTTATTGTGATTTGTGGTTCCTTCGATTTCAATTACTGAGAGTAATAGTAAAAATGTTCACAGAAGTTTCTAGATATAAATAAGTCACTAATTTTGAATTGTTCTCTTGGGCATGAGTTGAAATCTCACACTGTCTGCTTCATCCTATTCTGTCCCATCCAAGATGTGACTTGCTCTAGCTCCAGGGTGTTCACACTGCATATGCCACTTAACTACTAGTCCTTTCAGTCATGTTGGTTACCAGACTGACTGTGAGAGACTGCAAAGCACATACCTCAGTCACCCTTCCTCAGTAGCGACTAGACATCACAATGCCTACAGCATTTACCTCACCCCTCATTTTATCCCAGCCTGGACAACATGGTATTGGTGTGGGGATCCAATGTGGCAGCTACTCCATATCCAGGGAGTCATGAGTAATCAGGAAATGGGGCTGTTATGTAACCTATTATGTAACCAGCTCTGGCAAGATGCCACTTTTGTGAGATTCTCTATAAAATGTCTCTATCAAATGCTACTAAACAGTGCATGCTCACACCTGCCATTGGCTCTGCTGGCAGCATCATCCACACATCGTTTTTAATCTCCCGGCTCCTCATGATCCTCAACTCCTTGACCCCCTGAACTCTGCTTCAGCATTCGGGATAGGTAGCATTGTAGGGAAGGACCCCAGAAATAAATGAACCATCTTCCATAGTGGTTGAAGGAGGCATGAAGGAGGTGTGCCCAAGGACAGCATTTGATATCCTTTGGTCGCTTTTCTTGCTTACTGAAGTCCCAGCAGAAAGCTCTGGGATGAGGTACGGACTGTCCCATCCTGGGAAAAGGCTCTGGGGGCAAGGGGCCCTGGTAGATGCCCTGACAGGAGAAACAACAACAACAAAAACAGATAGCAGCAGGAAAGATATGCTGGCTGGTCATAAAGATGTCCTGCAGTGGGAAGCCAGTGAATGCGACAAGAGCTGGGGAGAAGCTGGAATCCTGGCAATGTGATTTAGAATACAAGCTACCTAGGGTCCTAGGCATCTAAGGAAAGGCAAAGTATGAAGAAATACCCCACCTACTGTTGTAAGCTCCACTGGCAAATAAGCTGAAGACAGAGCAGCCCTGGGTCAGTGTAGTCAGGCCCAAGGCACATGATAGCCACAAACACATGATCTCACAGAGCTGCAGCAGCTTAGAAAGCAGGACAGAGTCCAGGGAAGCCAGTCCCTGCCTGATTGCTGCACCTCTACAAGGCAGATGCAGGCAGTGAACTGCAGAGGGGTAAAGAACTTGATCTTCATCACCACTCATAGATCTTTAAGGAAATGCTTGCTTGTCTTGAGACCACAGAATCTGGGAGGACACTGGTCTGATTCAGACAGCTTCTCAGGGACTCTGTATAAATGGACTTTTTATACTGTCTTTATCCAGATAGTAGGGGCTATGTTTTACCCAGGGACATGTTACAAGGCAGTTTTACCTCTGGAATGAGGGGGTTGATTTTTGCTACTGCTCTGGAAGTACATTTGACTGCAGTACTATGTAGGCCAGTGTATACAATGGTGACCACAGCCCTGGGCAACATAAAAGGCCAGAAAAGGGGACAGAGCACTATGAGCTATTCAGATGGCCCCCAAGGGAGGAAGAGCACAGGCTAAGACACCTCCAGGCAGAAGTCAGGAGCATAGACATGAGTAGAACTCATTTGAGCTGGGATAGATCGCCAGCTAAAGGAGGTGCTGTTAGCATTGTGGAACCTGCTGAACCCCCGTTCTGCCCGCCCTGTTGGTTCCAGAGGTTCCTTAAGGACATGGACATGAAGTCTGGGCAGTAGAAGTATGAAAGTTATTTCTCCAGGGTTTTTTTTGGCACTACTTCAATTGGGTTACCTTGCCCTTTGAGCTAGGGGTGTGACTGAGGTACTACACTACAGGGAACTCTGGAAGACCAAGGGCCTTATGTTCAATTGTCCACCAAGGTATGAAAAGTGTTGGCCCTTATTGATACTGGAATTGACTATACTTTAGTTCATGGGAACTTTGCTCTCTTTCCTAAGCTGACTGTACACTTAGATAGCTACAGTGGCCCCACAATCAAAACCACAAAGACTTCCTGGCCATACACAATACATGTGTCTCTAGTAGCTAATTATATGCTGGGAGGGGATATATTCTGAGTGCTGGCAACCCTCCAAATGACAGCCAGAGAGTTTACAATGTAAGGGCTGTGAGCCAGTGGTATGAGGTCATCCTTTGCACTACCCACAAACACTGCCAGTCTCCCAAGCGGGGTTCAGGTACATAGATATCAGTGACCTAGGGAGCATGAAGAGATTACTCAGACTATTTAGCAATTAGAAAGTGCTGATACAATAATACAGACAGCATGGTCCCTTAAACTTCCCTGTGTGGCCACTGCAGCAGTCAATGGAACCTGGAGTGTTTGTGGGCTAAAGGGAACTGAAAGAGGCAACTGTACTCATGGGTGCTGTAGTGCCACCATCATGGACTTGATGGACCAACTGTCCTTGGATAGGTACTACCATGTGGCAGACCTGGCAAAGGCTCTCCTCTCCATTGGTATGGTCCTGGAGAGTCAAGAAAAAGTTACCTTCACCTGGGAGGGTGATTTATGGGCAGCTCTCAGGCTCACAGCTGCTGATTCCAAATCTGCCAGAGAATCAGAAGTTAGCACAGTATCATCATTATAATGACACAGAGTGGCTGTCTTGGGTTGTTTTCAGAATCCCAAGTTCCAAGCTACCAAACCATGGCAAATAGTGAGGCTAAGCAAATACCTCAGACAAAAAAGGATGGATGTTCATTGTCGGGCCACCCCAGGTGGGAAGTCCTTTGACATCTAGGAAAACTAACAGGAGTCTGTGACAGTCTCTCATGTGACCAGCCATAAACCTTTACTCAGCCTAGGAGTATGAGGGGATCATAAGGCCAATGGGTTAGCCAGTATTCTGTAGATACAATGGCCAGGGACAGAAAATTCTGCTATATGGCTGTACTGGTGACTAGGACATACAGGAAGCAAGGCCATGGCATAGATAAGTGGTCAGTGGAAAACAAGTCTTCTGAAGGAAGGGATACAGAATATCATTCAGCAATGTTTTTATGTGTGTCCAGGCAATCCCCAAACAGTAGTGACTGGCAATAGAGCCTAGTTGGATCAAGGGCGAGAAGCACCCCTCAGTGCATTGCAAGTTGACTACATCAGGTGACTTCCTGTGTCTGAAGATTGTGCTTATACCTTTACAGGTACTGATACGGTGACAGGTTGAATGGATCCATCCCGCAGTTCCACTCGGGTCTGTGGGTCTCTTCAGACCAGAGGTCAGACAGGACCTGCAAAATGAAATGGATCGGAGAACAAAGAGACGCGAGGCCAAGTTGAGTCCCTATCAAGGCCTCTTTACTTGGGGGTGTTTTGAGCTTATGTAGGCAGGTAAGAACTGAAACCTCCAGAAATAAAATATTTACATAACATAAACATTGAGAAGTCCGGAAAGAGTCAGGAGGGAGTCACAAGTGAAGGTTACCAATGGCTCAGATGTCTGAGGATGTCCACAAGCAGTAGGCGTTGTCACAGCCGTAGTTGTATCTCAGCATGAACTTCTCAGGCAACTTCTTTCAGAGATAAGCCGGTAGTATGCAGAAGGTCTTTTGGCTTAATTCCCTAAGTGACCGCCTCGGGCGGAAGCCACCAAAGACCTGGGGTTGAACTGGACGTGGGAGGCAACAACAGCTCTCTTTGCTGATCCTATTGCCCAGGCTGACCAGAAGGGAGCCAATCACAGCATCTCCTCTAGCCTAAAGTGAGCTGTAATACTTTACCATGCAGAGCCTGATTACTGGTTAAATGTTGCTCTTCTCTTTAGTGTTGCTGTGTACAATGGGTCCAAGAACTATTCCTGTAGGCAGTTCTAATACGGTGACTGGGGTATGTGGAATAAAGGGAATAAAGCCTGTAAGGGGAAGATAAAGATTTAGACATGGCTGCTATTAAATGTCCGTGGGACCATAAGTAAGCAGTAAATGCAAGTGGTATGTAATTCTTTATATATAAGCCATCACATATTAATGATTATACAACTCATTCCAGAAAGAAGCTACTTTGGGGTGATTGTGTATAAAATGTCCTTGGGAGTAAGGGCATGTGATCCAGCCCTGCATAAATGATGTCACGACTGCCAGCAGCTGCACACATCACCTTTAAGTACCTGGCTCATTACTAACCTCCATCCTTGGTACTCAAGATGGGCTTGTCAACACTGTCTCATCTCCCACCATCCCAGGAAGATGGTAAGTATCTATAGATTGTTCAGGAGAGGGGAAAGAACTGTTCCCTAACTGTTACTCCAGTTGATAGCAATTGCTCTATGTGATTATTAGCATCTTTCTTACACTCACCACTAGTTTATAAAATAATTTATGTTATAGGCCTGTACGTATAGAAAAAACATAGTATATAAAGAGGCTAATGCTGCTCTCAATTTTAGAGCATTGCAGAGTCCTGGAATGTATCCTACACACGACGGGGAACTGCTGTGATCCGGGAGCTCTTAGAGCTAGTCTCTATCTTCCTCCTGGCAGCTATCTCTGGACCAGGGGCAGATGGACAAGTTGCACGCTAGGAGGCCCTATGGCCATCTGCCTTTGACTTTGCTGTGCATCATCCTGAGCTGCTCCCCACAGCCCTCGTGTTGGGTTGGAGAGTCGCAAGCCTTTCCTTTGCTCTTTGTGTAGGCAATGCATTGTCTGGCAGCATCTTGAGAAAGAGACTACAAAGAGACTAATGCTTAAGGCTTTGCCTCTATAAAGATATGAGTCTAGATGTTAAATAAAGTGAAGCCATGGAAGGAGGCAGGGAGTGAAGCAGGCTAGAAAGCCAACCTTGGCTGAAAACTGGTGTTAAGATGTGAAAGGGAAATATTGCATCAGTTCTAGCTTTCTTGAGATTATTCTTGGTTTCTCACTGTAATTTCTTTAGAAAACCTCCTAGATCTGACAAAATGCTTTCTATAAAAATACATGCTATAAACAACATGGCAGATGGCATGCACAGGCTGAAAGACAGAACACGGTGCTTAGTGTTCAAATAGGAGCGGCAAGCAAAAGCAAGGCAGCTGTTTAAAAGCATGTCCCCTGCCCAGTCTTACTCTGAGATGGCTTTGAAGTCAGGGGCTCGTCTCCACATTGTTAAGGTGTGTGTGTGTTCTAACAGACCAGCTTTATAAAAACTAAAAGCTTGAGTAATGGGCTATCACCATTTTGATTTTGAAATCGAGAGGGATTCTTTTCTTTTTCCTCCCCTCCCTCCCTCCTTTCCTCTAACCTTCCTTGTTTCCGGGTAGCTTCCTTGTCTGTCATCACACCTTACTCATCATGTAACAGTAAAGAGACTCACCACAACTCTTGAAAAAATGAACACTAAAGGAAGGCACCACTTTTAAGGTTTCCCTCCAGGCTTATATATTGTTGAAGCCTTTTCTGTAATCATAGAGAAAGTTTGTCACTAACTACATGGGGGGTGACACACTGGGGACATCCCATACATAGAACTTAAACTGTGTTGATATTATTACATTGCATCATTTCCCCATTTATTAATTTCATGTGAGCCAATTCACATGACTTAAACACATGATGTTCTGTGATGGTTTCCATTTGCCTTAAAGAGAAGCTTCTTTCAGGAAGGTTGGTAGCTGGGGGGAGAGGGATTTATCATCTGCTCTGTTATTGGTTGTCCAATGTAAAGTGATCAGCATAAACCAGACTCAGCAAGTAGTATTTATGTATTTCTACATACATACATACATACACACACACACACACACACACACACAAACAGAGAGGGGGGAGAGGGAGGGAGGGAGGGGAGAGGGAGAGAGGGGCGAGGGAGAGAGAGAGGTTGCAGCTACCTGTAGCTATACACGAATGGGTCTTCTGGAAGAGGGGAAGGAGCCTGGGGGACATTAAGGGAATTGGATAACGAGAGGAATAAATAAAAAATGGGACCGAGGCATGGTTTCTACTTCAAGTCCAAAGTGTATTATCAACTGAGAAATCAAGCAGGCAGGCAAAACCCTGCCCTCAGTCCGCCAGCAACCGGTGGCCAAATTAGCATCTGGATGCTCAGTCTGGACCTCAGGTAAAGCAATTCCCCAGGATGTAGCTGTTAGTAGGAACTTCAAGGCAGAGAAATGGCAGGAACAAAAGGGCTTTGTTTAAGGCAGGAAGCCTAGCCCCAGGTGGGCCAGCTGCTTGTGGCCAGGCAAGGTCTGAGACAGCCAGCTTTCTGCTGAAGG
>NW_022196896.1:30219171-30238493 GCF_008632895.1 Mastomys coucha
GCCTGGGAGGAAGTGGAAGGAGGATTCCTGGGTGGGCTTGGAGGGAGGAAAGGAAGGGAAAGTGATCTAATTCTATTTTAAGCAGATGCTAACCAACTAAACAGATGAAAATCTGCGACCTATACTCTAGGTGAGGCACTCTGCCTTGACTGAATCCTTGTTCTGTGGCTCTCTGTTCATTCTTGCATGTTTGTGTACATCTGTACATGTGTAATCTTGGATACATGTGCACATATGTGTACATGTGTACATATGTGCATGCACGTAAAGGCCAGAAAACAACCTTAGGTGTCAGTCCTTAGGCATTGTCTCCTTTTTTTTTTTTTTTTTTTTTTTTTTTTTTTTGCCATGGTGTCACTGGTCTGAAGCTCCTCATGTAAGCTAGGCTGTAAGTTGTCTGGCCAGTGGGATCTGGGTTAGAACACAATAAGTACCTTACTAACTGAGCCGTTCCAGCCCCCTCCCATGAACTCTTATACTACAGTATATGTGTCTGTGAAAGAGTTAAATTTGAGACTTGTGCTGGCTTTACAGAAAAACACAGTGGACCAAGGTCGAATATGTCCAAACAAGCCTGGGCAAAAGCAAGCTGTTACTAACAGGCCAAAAAGATATAGAAGAAAAAGCATGCAAGGACATGTCTGGGCAGACACTGACTAGTGGGCCATCTGGTCCTCTTAGATATGGTTTAAGGTCAGATGCTCTGTTGACTCAGATTAACACCAACCTTAAGAATTTTCCACTCTGTTCTGCACATACTAGTTAATATTTGAACTAGCCAATCATGTATAGCCACACTGATTCCTTTGTTCCCCGAGACCTTTTTCCTATATAAACTCCTAACCCCTGAGCCTCGTGGTCGATTCCACTATCTCCTGCGTGAGATAGGTGTGGTGTCGGCCCGGAGAGCTCCAAGAAACTAAACTGCCTCATGTGATTTACATCAAGATGGTCTCTCGTAATTCCTTGGGTGTGCGTCCTCCCGAGACCTGAGTGGGGGTCTCCCTTACGGGGGTCTTTCATCTGTAATGGAAAGAGCCAAGTTTCTAGATCTTTGAATTGTTCATCACTTAAAAGATTTTATGGTATATTATATTTATATCTTTAATAACTTCAATAACGGTATGAAAAATACAGAAAGCCAACTGTCTTACAACCATCTATCTTGTCACCTTCATTCCTTAATATCAGGAACCTGGGAACTCTGCTGGGCAAAACAGTGATATTTTAGACCTTTGACAGCTAGATGTAACTGGTGAGATATAAGTATTTTAAAAACTCAAGGAGGTTTTGGCCTTGTCAGCCTTAGCTCCCTCCTGGAATGTGGTAACTAGCAGAGCAGGAATTTTTATAGATTTCACTTCTAGATTCCCTTTTGTGTAATAACAACAAAAAAATGTTGACCTTATGTCTTAATTAGGGTTTTATTGCTGTGAGGAGACACCATGACCGAGGCAACTCTTAGAAAGGAAAACATTTAATTGAGGCTGGCTTATAGTTTCAGAGGTTTAGTCCATTATCATTATGGTGGGAAGCATGGCAGCATCTGGGCAAACATGGTGTTGGAGCAGCAGGGAGTAACATCTTGATCCACAGGCAACAAAAGGAGAATATGCCATTGGGCCTAGCTTGAGCATATATGAGACCTCAAAGCTCCCTTCCACAATGACACACTTCCTCCAACAAGGCCACACCCATTCCAATGAGGCCGTGCCTCCTCATAGGACCATCCCCTATGGGCCTATGTGAGCCAATTACATTCAAACTACCATAAGTTGCTTAAGGGGCTTTATCTTAGGCTCCTGTGAACATCTGAGTAAAATCCTAACTAGATCAAACACACTTTTCCTTCACTTTTTGAAAAGAAAAAGAGAGATAGAAGAATTAAAGAGCATTGGGGGAACTTTTCTCCCTAAAATATACTAATCTAAAAGGTTGGGCGCATGAATGATATAGCGAAGTACTCCAGGAAACAAAACGTCATACGTCAAGGGATGCAGGAAGCTTCTAGAAACTAGAAAAAGCTAAGAAACCAATTCTCCTCTAGTGTCAAACGGAGACCCAGATCTGGGAAAAAACAAAATAAAACTAAACAAAACCTAGTCCATTGGCTCCGTTTCAGAGTTCTTATTTTCAGACCATAAATTAATACCTTTGTGTTGTCTTATGACACTGAAATGATCGCAAACTGCCACAGCAAAGAAGGAACTAGTAGAGTTCAAATGGCGGCTTTCTCCATCAATAGTGATGCTTTGGGTTCAGACCATCTCTTTCGCATGCTACGTTCAAGGACATTCCATGCCACTTGAACTTACATAAGTGCTTACATGACCTGGGGGTGCCATGTTCTGCAGAGCTGGCAGCCTCTGTTGCTGAGAGCAGGAGGAGGACCCAGTGAAACCAACTCCTGCCATTGGAGACGCTCAGAAGCACAGTGACAGCAGGGGTCAGGGAATTGTTTCTGTTGAAGTTTCTCAGGGCACCCACCTGAAGGGCATCACGTTTAGCCATAAGCATAGGCAGATGAATTCTAATTTGGACCATGTCTGGTTTAGAGCAACTACAAGATTAAGTGGATAAAGGAAGCAAGAAAGAATATTTCTCAGGATTTGTCTATACATTCTTTTCTGCGAGAATTGAGGCAAATTAAGCAAGTTAAAAATGACTATATAAAACAGGGTGAATGTAAGATTTTTCTCAATAGTGCTTTTTAAATACTAGCAAATTCTGTAGCAAAAACTTAATGGCTGGCATATAATATGGAAAAAACCTTAATTATCTCATTATCTCTATATAGTTTCTAGGTGCTAAGGATGAGGAAATTCACATTCTGTTCGGCTTATCTCATATTAAAGAATGATTTTAAAGGGTATAGGTTATATCTGATGCTGCTAGAAGGGTATAAATTAATTGTATCCACTAATAATATGAGTATACCAGAAAGCCAGGAATGGTGGCTTACACTTATAATTCCAGCTTTCTGGAAATTGAAGCAGGAGGATTGCCAAGAGTTCAAGGGCAACCCAAAGAACGAAGTCCATAGTATCAGGTAAGCCAGGGAGAGCTACTCACATTCAGAATATGAATATGAGTCTAACCACCATATTAGTTTCTTTCCTATTATGGTGAGAAAGTACCACACCCAAAGCAACTTAAAGAAGGAGAGGTTTGTTTTGTCCTGAGCATCTAGACGGGTAAGGATCCTTCACGGCACTGAGGCTTGTCAGCAGGCAAGGAAGCAGCCAGAACAGGAAGCTGAATGCTCACATCTTAACTGCAAGCATGAAAAAACAGAGAGAAGACTAGGAGAAGAGAGGCTTTTTCACCAGGCAGCGACATAGTTTCCCCAGCAGGCCTAGACTTCCTATGTGTCCCTACACAGCACCCTCAACTACAGATCACATGTTCAGATGCCCAAGACTGTGTGACACATTTCCCATTCAGACCACTATGACCCCTTTAAAAAAAATCTTAATTTAAAGATTTATAATACCTACATCACAGATTAAAAATGAAATAAGAATTGGAGTTCCCCAATCCAACCCAGGCAGGAACAAACAAAACACAGCAGTGGTTATTGGGAAGCAACAACAACAAAAAAATCGGATGAGGAGGTGTGACAACTCAATAGAACAAGAGAATAATATTTTCTGTCTTTTTTTCTTTATTTCCCTAGACAGTTTCTTTGTGTAGTCTCAGCTGCCCTGGAACTAGCTCTGTAGACTAGGCTGGCCTCGAACTCTGTAGACCTGCCTGCCTCTGCCTCCCCAGTGCTGGGATTAAAGTAGTGCGTACAATCACCCGGCTGAAAAGAATAATGTTATTTTAAAAGACTTCTAGAAACCCAACTGCAACATTAAGAACAAACTGCAGAGAGGCAGAGGCAGGTAGATTTCTGAGTTCAAGGCCAGCCTGGTCTACAGAGTGAGTTCCAAGACAGCCAGGACTACACAGAGAAACCCTGTCTCAAAAAAAAAAAAAAAAAAAAAAAAAAAAAAAAAAAAGAACAAACTGCAGCTCTTTGCATAAATGGGACTGGATTCAATTCCCAGCATGCACATGAATACACACACATACTTTTACACAATATCTATCTATTTACTATCTATCTATAGATGGAGATATAGATATAGATAGATATAGAGTAGATAGATAGTACCAGAGGGACACTTGGGAAGTATATGAAGCAAAAGGTGAACTACATAAGTGCAAACCCCATTATAGATGTGATCAATCAATTTTTGAAATTGATCTTCTTGTTGAAACAATAATAGTGACAACTGGTATCTATTCATTAGACTTTTGAGCAGTGTCTATCTAATTGTTATGTGGCCTGGTAAAGTATTCAGAAAATATCCAATAATATTTAAGTATAAATTATTTCTACCAGTGATGAAAACCTACACTAATTATTTACTGAAAGAATTGATAGAATTCTTAACAAAATTGTTTCAAGTTTACAACTGTGCTATATGAGAGGAAGACCATATAGGAACATTTCATCATGGCCAGTCATCACAAATTTTGTGCATAGGGCTGGAGAGGTGGCTCAGTGGTTAAGAGTACTAACTTCTCTTTCAGAGGACTGGGGTTAAATTTGTAGTACCTACATGGTGGCTAACAACCACTTCTAAGTCCGATTTCACGGGACCTGGCACCCTCTTCTGGCCACCATAAGCATATCATGATGTGGTGCCCAGACAAAACATCTATACATATAAAACAATGAATATTTTTTTTTAAAAAAAAATTATGAAAACCAGTGAAACACTCATAGAAGGGATAAGTGGGTGTAGAAAATAATCAACTGTGACATGTCAAGGGACTATATCAGGATGTGGAAAAAATGGACAATAGAAAGCTCTAGGCACATTGCCCCTATGCACTGTTCCCCATTAAATGCACTGCACCCACTACCAATACTTAGCAACTTTCCTGGGTTCAGCTTTTCAAGCTAGCACTGATGTCCAACCAATTGACACCACAAACTAAGCAGAGGTAAGAATGAGATGCTGACACATCTTCACATAGTTGAAAAGCAGCATCTGTAATAAGGATGGTATGTGAAATATGCATGTCATCCAGGAAACAGCACCAATAAGTGCAGGAAAACTGACAAGAGCCCTAAAAGCATGCCTCTGTTCTGGAGGGGATTGTCAAGAGCTGTGGTATTTAAGATACGAGATCT
This sequence comes from Mastomys coucha, assembly GCF_008632895.1. Classification (NCBI taxonomy): domain Eukaryota; kingdom Metazoa; phylum Chordata; class Mammalia; order Rodentia; family Muridae; genus Mastomys; species Mastomys coucha. The sequence continues at coordinate 30,224,360 of NW_022196896.1, forward strand.
GCCCAGGCAGTTTTGGCCTCTGCTCAAATATCCATTCTCTATTATTTTCTCCCAATTTAAAATTTTAACCTTTTCGGCTGATCTATATTCTCCTTTCCCGTGTTCATAGTTCTACAGGATCTTACAGTTCATTGTAAAAACACTAGCAATAAGTCTCTACAGTTTCTGGAAAATACATCATTCCTTTAGGCCTAGCAGTCAGGGGCAACCATAGCTTAGTACCCCAGCTTCAGAAAAGTTCAAAGAGCAAGGACCATTAGGCTAATGAAAGCAATGACTGTCTTTTTTCATACTGCCAAGACATCACTACACACTAAACAATAGGAGACTGAGAAGGGGAATCTGACGTCTGGATCAAAACCAATTAGTGAGAAATAGCATCATTACATCAGTAGATTAAACATCAGAAATCTATATCAGTTTAAAATCAAAATTAAACTGTGATCTCAGTCTATGAAAGACTAATATGCTATAAAGAAGCCATTGATGTTGGGCATATATCATACATTTTGATCATTTGAAGTTTGAAGGCGTTCCTAGGCTACATAGGGAGACTGTCTCAAAAGAAGAATAATAAGAAGAATAGGATAAGAGAAATAGAATAAAAATAAAAGAATCAGAATAAAATAGGAGAAGGAGGAGAAGGGAAATAATTATTGTTTAGGGTTACTTATTAAACAAACTAAAATATTGGGTAGATACCTTACATAAGTTAGTAAACAATTCAGAACTTACCAATAGTGCTCTCTAGACAAGTGGATAAAACGATTTGTGGGTGATAGCCTATATGTTATAGCAGGAACAGACAACATTTATCCTTAAATAATGGCCAAATATAAGAGATATTATGTTCTGAGCCACAGAACCTGGCGAGAGACACACAAAAAACTGGAGTAAGTATAGAAATACATAGACAGTGTCTTCCGTGCTCACACTTCTTGCCAATTTGCCACATTGTAAAGCTTCCTTTGAGGGGGTGGGGGAAAGGTAAACCAAACCATTTTCACTGTCCAGATCTCCAACACTATGGTAATGTTTAGATACAAGCTGGCTGGGAAGTCAGATATCTAGACATCTGACTATTTACATGAGCTAAAGTAGGAACATGTGGAAGGAATTTGCTTGAAGAATGATTGCAGCTGGGCCTATATTGTAATATTCTGAAGCTCATTGCATTATAAAAATAATTGATTTGCTTATTATTAAAGGAATCCCTTATCTTCAACTAAAAATGAGTCAAAATAAGGGCTAGATGGGATTCAAAAGCAATAGAGCCTTGAAAACAAATATTAGAAAACAGAAGTGAAGGGTGTCTCTTGGATCTTTGCAGACAGCAGGGAGATGAGCTGTGGGGTTGGAGTGGGCTTGGAGGAGGCCATTGGGCTCAGTATGACACAACATCCTGTGATGGTTCAAATTTGATGCTGAATGGTTTCTTCCAGGCATATTTGAGCACAACACCATTTGGTGAAAACTGTTTTTGTGATGACCGACTCAATACCTCATACACAGGAAAGCATGCATAAATCTCTCCGAAAAGCAAAGTGTTGATTGCACAAATGTCCTCACATCCACAGAACACTACAGAATCAGGACTGTTAAACACACAGAGGCCAGTCCTCAGGGGAGAAAATAAAATACCAGTTCTCCTGCCAGAAGGCTGGCAGTGGCTATCTAATGACCTGGTGACCTCTTTGCTGTCTTTGGCAGCAAACCTCACCCACTGTTTGCTAGCCTTCTGGGTAGATAACGAGTATTGCATTCCTTTCCTTGAAAAGACAGCCTTGTGTGTTTACCATTCCAGTCTCACCTAGTGTATGTCTGTGAGCACAGAGACCTCCATGACCTCTGGGTAGAAAAGATGGGACAGATTCTGTTGTGAAGATAAGGAAGGCCTGACGGACTGACTGAAGGGACAGCTCAGCTTCAGAAACAACAGAAAGAAAGCTTTTGAGAGAGGATAGGACACAGCCCAGGCTCCTGTCCCAAACCCTCTGCGGGAGGCACGGAAGCCATAATCTTTTTCTGGCTCTTGCTCATTCTCTTTCTCTCCATCACTTCTTCCCTCATTTTTATTTTCTTTCATTTATTGCTGGATCTTTCTCCACCCTTCCCCTTCCTACTTTTTTATTTATTCATCTATTAATATTCCTACATTAAATTTTAACCAGTAGGGTTTTTTTTTCCATTATTTTTTTTGCAATCTTCTTTTCTACAGCTGTTGGTGGGCGTAACATTTGGCTATAATTGTGTTTCTATGCCTGGCTTGCTTTGGCTGTAATGTGGTAATTTGTTTTCTCCTTTCTGAGTGGCACTTGTGATTGAATCTTTAAGAGAAGTCTACTCAACAATAAGACACTGGAAGTAAAACTGGAAATGCTATTCATCTCAACAGTTGCCCAAATTGAAACTTAGAAACAAAAGAAATGTTAGAGGCAAAGCAATACAACTTATCTAAATGTTCTCAGGTTTTCAATAATTGGAACCCAAATGTTTAAAATGTTTGAAATAGCAAGGAATTCATAAGTCTGACAGAAAAAAAAAATGAGCAAAAAGTCCTTAAAGATACAGGTATATATCTTAGTTAAGGTTTTCCATAGCTGTGAGGAGACACCCTGACCAAGGCAAGTCTTAGAAAGGAAAACGTTTAATTGGGGCTAGCCTACAGTTTCAGAGGTTCAGTTCATTATCATCATGGTGGGAAGCATGGTAGAATCCAAGTAGACATGCTGGAGAAGGAGCTGAGAGTTCTGCATGGAGAGGAAGTCCTCCACGGGCAGCCAGGCAGCGGTATCTTCCACATGCGGTGGAGCTTGAGCGCTGGGAGCCCTCAAAGCTCACCTACACAGTGACACCCAAGACCACACCTCTACTTCCTACAAGCTAAGCGTATTCACACCAATACAGTATATCTAGGCAAGAACTTTCTAAAAACAAAAACACCCCAACAATAGCACAAGAAGTAATTCTAAGACTTGACAGTTGGACTTATATGAAATTAAAAGGCTGCACAACAAAAGACACTGTAACAGCCTATGGGATGGGAAATAAGCTTTACCAGCTATGTGTTAGACAGGGAATTGATATTCGATTTATATGAGGAAATGAGAATTTTAAACATCGCCACCATCATGTCATCAATAAGCAAGGTACTGAGCAGAAGCAGCAGTTTGGAAGAAAAACGCACCTCTGAAAATAACCAATATCTTTACCCAGCATGGAAATTCAAACTAAAACAGCTTTCTTATTCCTCCTTTCTCCAGTCAGAGTGACTGTTGTCAAGGAAACCAAATGACAACAAATACTGGTGAGGACCTAGAGGAAGAGATTCCCTGACTTACTGCTAGGGGGAGAGAAAAGCAGTAGAGCTACTGTGGGAGTCATTGTGGAGGTTCCTCAAAAAGTAAAAATGCAGCTACCACATGCCAAAGTTCCATAAGTCATGGGAATGATATATGAAGCACTCTCAGTCAGCACAGCCGAGCAACACTTGCACACGCATCCTTAGAGCCACCCTACACTGCTGTTCACAAGAGCTAGGAAGTAGAACTAGTCTACGTAGTCACCAACTGACTGATGAAGAAAGAAAGCTAGTACATGTAGTGCAATGAGACTTCACCAAGCTGTGAAAAAGGATGAAATCATGACATTAGAAGAATGGAACACTGACTGAAATGAAATACACTCAGACGGATAGCATATTTTCTCTTATGTGTATACTTAAATGTGTGTGTGTGTGTGTGTGTGTGTGTGGTTTACAAATGTGGAGAGGAAACTATGAGAACAGAGGAAGGGATCTTATGAGGGGAGAGAAAACAAGAGATCAACAGAATACATATGACATGAAAGAAGAGAAGGGAATATCTGAGAGAAGTGGGCTCAGCAAGAGGAGCCCAGTGGGAATAATGGAGGAGAGGGGAAGACAAAGATGAATAACAAAGATATAATGGTACATATTTATGAAAATGCCATATTGAAACCCATAACTGTTATAGGAGATCTCTTAGTAGAATCACAAAGTGCAGGAAAATGTAAACTTTTTATTTATTTATTTATTTATTCATTTATTCATTTATTTATTTACTTGAGGAAGGGTTATCTGTGTAGGCCTGGATGTCCTTGCTTTGTAGACCAGGCTGGGCTCTAACATAGAGATCAGCCTGACTCTGTCTCCCTGGTGCTGAGATCAAAGGCTTGTGCCACTATGCCTGGCTGACATAATATATTTAAAGTTGTGAAATCAAGTAATTTTCATTACTGCATCCAGTATTTTACCCCTTAAAATAAAAAGAGAAATAAAGACTATGCATGTGTCAATATAGGGTAAAAAGAATGACCCATGATGAATACCTTTGGGAACTGTGAGAGAGTTTCCAGGAAAAAATGCAGAGTGCCTTTTACCTCAGGTGCATTTTGTTCCTTAGATCATTCTTGGATGCGATTTTGTGCCTCCTGTGACAAGCATTTAGATTCAACTCCTAAGGTATGCTTTTCCTTGCTGAATGCCTAGCTATAGCATCCAATCTGGTCCGTGTACCTTGGATCTCGCTATGGCTTCAGTTTCGCCTTTCTGCTTTCCCGGATATGATCTATAGTATTTGCAGGGCATTTGCATTTAAATTGCTCTGTCCTGAGACAGTTCTGGAAAAGTGCTGCTCTGTTAATATTTAGTACGTACTTAGAGGCATTTATTTACATGTTTTTCTGAACTCAGACAACCATCCTTGGATCATTGTTTTCCTTGTTACATTTGTGTATAAAAGTACACTGAAACTGGGCTGGAGAGATGGCTCAGTGGTTAAGAGCACTGGCTGTTCTTCCAGAGGTCCTGAGTTCAATTCCCCAGCAGCCACATGGTGGCTCACAACCATCTACACGGGGATCTGATGCCCCCTTCTGGCATATATGTGTACATGCAGCTAGAGCACTCATACATGAAATAAATAAATCTTTTTTAATTAATTAATTAATTTATTATATGTAAGTACACTGTAGCTCTCTTCAGATGCATCAGAAGAGGGCATCAGATCTCACTATGGATGGTTGTGAGCCACCATGTGGTTTCTGGGATTTGAACTCAAGACCTTCAGAAGAGCAGTCAGTGCTCCTAACCACTGAGCCATCTCTCCAGCCCCCAATAAATCTTTGTTAAAAAGTATACTGAAACTGAATTAAGGTCTGCAGCATTAGACTGTAGACAAGATCTGCACAGGTTGATGAAAGTAAACAGGCATGATAATCAGAAACTAAAGCAATTAATGAGCACCAGGCAATCATTGTAGAAAATACTTGAAGGAGTTCAATGCACAGAAAAGAAAGAAATATCCACAGAGATGTGAGAGCTTGGGAAAGAGTGACTCTCACAGGGAATAAACCAGTGAGGCACAGGAGAGAACCCAACATTTTAAATCACAAAGGTGGATAAAGAGGAAGCTAAACAGATCTCATGATAACACTAAATGTAAATGGTCCTAATTCTTAAGTAAAGGGAGAAGGTTGACAGGGTACTGAGGGAGAAGAGAGAAAGAGAAAGAGAAAGAGAGAGAGAGAGAGAGAGAGAGAGAGAGAGAGAGAGAGAGAGAGAGAGAGAACTGAAGATTATGTTATTATATTCCAGGAAAATTGAGTCAAAAGTGAGCAATAGCAGCTCTGCTCACATTTGATAGAGTAGATTTGAGTCAAAATCACTCAGAAGAGGGATTCAATCAATATTAACAAAGGGCACTCACTATCAAAGTGCTACAATGACAGCAAATATCTGTACCAAATACTGGTGCACTCAGACTCACAAAGCAAATGCTACTAGACACAAAGGGACAGAGAAGTACGGATACATCATCCACATTTAAAACAAAATTAGTAGGGCTGGCGAGATGGCTCAGCGGATAAGAGCACTGACTGCTCTTCCGAAGGTCCTGAGTTCGAATCCCAGCAACCCCACGGTGACTCACAACCACCCATAATGAGATCGGACGCCCTCTTCTGGTGCGTCTGAAGACTGCTATAGTGAATTATGCTGGAGCTAGCGGGCACTGGAGCGAGCAAGGCCGGCAGAGATCCTGAGTCCATTTCCCAGCAGCCACACACATGATGGCTCACGACCATTTATGCAGCTACAGTGTACTCATACAAATAAAATAAATAAATAAGTCTTTTAAAAAAAGCTTTAAAAAAATTAGTAAAGACACTTCAAAATTATCCTGTACTATATGTCAAATAGACATATGCCAAAAATTCAAGGCATGTTCTTCTCAACAATCCATTGAATTTCTCCAAAATAGGTCATACTTAAGGTAATAAATCATTTCTTAGCAATTTCTTAATGACTTTTTTGTTTTTGTTTTTTGAGACAGGGTTTCTCTGTATAGCCTTGGTTGTCCTGGAACTCACTCTGTAGACCCGGCTGGCCTTGAACTCAGAAATCCGCCTGCGTCTGCCTCCCAAGTGCTGGGATTAAAGGTGTGTGCCACCATTGCCCAGCTAAAAATGACTTCTTGTATCTTAAATCATAGTGGGGAAAAAAATTAGAAATCAGTAGCAAGTGAAACTGCAAAAAACTACGCAGATACATGGAGATTGCACCAAAACACTTAAACATTTTGTAATGTGTGTGTGTATATGTGTGTGCATGTGCATGCATGCTGCTGTGAGCATGTGGAGGTCAGAGTACAAACTTGAGGGAGTCAATAATATTGTTCTGCCATGTGGGGCCCGGGGATCAAGCCATCTCTTCCTCCATGCTTTCCTTACCACTTCCCTCACCATCTCCTTCCCAGTTCCTGATAAACTAGCCAAATCCCTGGTCACACCCCCTGAATCAGTATGCAATTGTGTAGTGCTGGAGCACTAACAGACCTTTGAGTATAACAGTAAATGTGGACTGCTGGCTTTGCCAGCTGAAAGCAAACTTCTTCTGGTGGTTCTCATGGGTGAGTATGAAGCCAAAAGCACTTGCACAATCAATAGCTGTGTGTCACGTTGTAGGAGAACCCTTACTCTGCTCAAATGAGGACAGTGTATCTGGTACAGAAGCAGCAGTCGGAGTCATTATTTCATTAAGTTTGTAATAATCAGCTTCCATTGTCTATGATTCATCTGTTTCCTGGATAGGCCAAATAGAAGAGATAAAATGAGATATTGTGGGAACTGCACCCTTGTAATTTTGAAGTCCTTGATAGTGGCACAAAAATCTGTAATTCAATTACTGAACACAAAAGGAATGTAATATTGGTTTTGATTCCCTATTTTCTTTGGTAGACATAACTCTAATGGATTCTGTTTTTGCCTCTCCAACCATAATAGTTCTCACTCCACAGGTCAGAAAACCAATATGAGGATGTTGCCAAGTTGCTTTCTGGAACTGGGGAAGTACGTATAGCATGAGCTTGGAGGCCCACTGTACCCACCGTGAACTGGGCTTGTGCTAAAACGCCATCAATCACCAGCCTATAATTTAATTAGAGGACAACAATGCTTTATCTAATAGTATCTAGCAGGTCACAACAGATCTCCTTATTTCCTTTCCCCCTATGTATAATTGTCCTAGGAAGGGGCTATGTGTGTTTTTGGGAAAGGATGGAAGGAGGATTAATATTAAACTTTTTTATACTGCAACAAGGTTCTTCAAGAGGGCATGACTTTCTTCATTCAAGGGTTCTAATGTGTAAAGTAACTCAACTCTGGAATCTGACTGATAGGCTGTGATTGTCTATTACTATGGTTTGAGGTATCCTTTCTTTTAATTCTTCAGTAGTTTAAGAAACATATTGTCATAGAATCCAAGCAAGAACCTAGTAACTTAGCATTTATGGCACCCCTGGGAACACCATAATCAGGTAGCCAGAGCTAAAGCTCTGCAAGATTCAGGTCGTTATAGACATTGCTTTACCCGCACTATAATGTACATATATTAGTGACTCTGGGTTGCCTCTTAGTCCCTGCTATTCCAGGATCTAATTAGGCCGAGTGCATTTAACTCATCCAGTTAACAACTGCTTCTCTCACTAGAAGGTCTGGCACAAGGAGGAGGAAGCCATTACAAAGCTCTTCAAACATGCGTGTGATCCTTTCCCAAACATGTGCCTTATAGTACTAGTGTCTTATAGAGGCATGTCTTCTGGGCCCTCTCAACACAGAGGATTAAATGTTAAACAGTAAGCCCACTAGAACATTCTAATTTCTCTGAGCCTTTGAATCCCTTCACTAACGGTAAGCCAAGGGTTACCAGGCATTTCCAGCTCACTCATAGTTGGTCATTGTACTGGCTAGTTTTGTGTGTCAACTTGACACAGGCTGGAGTTATCACAGAAGGGAGCTTCAGTTGGGGAAGTGCCTCCATGAGGTCCAGCTGTGGGGCATTTTCTCAATTAGTGATCAAGTGGGTAGGGCCCCTTGTGGTTGGTGCCATCCCTGGGCTGGAGGTCTTGGGCTCTATAAGAGAGCAGGCTGAGCAAGCCAGGAGGAAGCAAGCCAGTAAAGAACATCCCTCCATGGCCTCTGCATCAGCTCCTACTTCCTGACCTGCTTGAGTTCCAGTCCTGACTTCCTTTGGTGATGAACAGCCATGTGGAAGTAAGCCAAATAAACCCTTTCCTCCCCAACTTGCTTCTTGGTCATGATGTTGTGCAGGAATAGAAACCCTGACTAAGACAATCATCCTTTGATGATAAATACTTCAGTCAGCCAATCAGATAAACTCTTGGAATCCTTGAAAACTGCAAGATGCAGTGTTAAACCTACAATCTCTATTCAGTAGGCCTAATATATACATTAGAGGAAATATCAGACAGGTGCATTATAGCCAAGCCTAAGTCTGTTTTTTGTTAGAGTACTTTATCACAGCAGGAGAAATGAAAGTGTAACAGGCCCTACAGGAAGGGGAGATGGAGGAAGAAGGAAGTATGACGAGGGCAAATATCACCTACTTTCTCCACTACATAACTAAGATTCCAATATATGTACAGATACCTGACACAGAGGCAAATGGATGTTTTCTGTGGAGGAAAGGTACCATGGGGACAGGAAGGGAGTAAGAGAGCAGTGGAGGGCTGAATGCAAGTGGTGTGCAGGGATGCCTATATATGAGAGTGTGCTAGTCAAATTTATTGTTTTGGATTCTAAACAAAAACACTGAACATCAACGAACAATCTAACCAACAAATGAGCCAATGGATTAAGTAGATATTCCTGAAAAGAAATGCAAATGCCGCCTTGTCTAGCCTTAGTGGGAGAGGATATGCCTAGTTCAACAGTGCCTTGAGGTGCTGGGGTGGGTTGGTACCCAGAGGGAACCTCCTGTTCTCCAAGATGAAGGGAAAGGGGTGGAGGGAGGAGCCATGTGAGGGGGCACTGGGAGGAGGGGGGATGCTGTGCCAGGATGTAAAGTGAATAAGTAAATAAATTAATGGGGAAAAAAAGTTCAAATGACTAGTAAATGCAAGAAACAAAGTGCTTACCATCTTACTTAAATATCAATTAATGGAGGTTATATCATATCCTTACCATAATGCATATCCTCAAGAGAACAAACAACACAGGCTGTTAGGACACATGGAAAAAATAACTCTTGTACACTGTTGTTGGGAATGTAAAAGCGTCCAGTCACCATGCAACTCAGCGTGGGAGTTTCAAAACAAAATCGAACCCATAAAACAACAACAAAACCCGAAAACTAGGACTAGAATATGTGCCAGCAGCTATATCGCTCCTGGGTATATCTCAGACAGAGACTATGCGAACATATAACAAACTTCTGCTCTACTGTGGCACAAGTCACAAGCTCTGCAGCCAGCCTAGCTACCCATCAACAGAGGGATGGAGAGAGGGAAGCACAGCAAGCGTGCCACAGAGAAAAGGGAAACTACATCATCTGCAGGAAAATGATGGCAGTGTAGATCATCGCCTTATACCAAAGACACCATACCTGGAAAGACAAATCATGCATTTACGGTTATTTTGTTGTGGACAGTGTTCTGCCTGCATGCATTAGGTTACAAAGAGGGTCCCTTCTGGGCTGGGGTTTGCTAGAAAGTAGAAACTGAAAAGTGTTTCTCAGAAGCTGGTAAAGGCTGTCAGAGCACTCCTAAGCATAAACGGCAGTACCCCACTGATCTGAGGGCCCCCTCTCTAACCACCTGGCTATTTCAGCTTTCAAGCTCTCCCCACCCCATACCATATATCCATATAACAAGCTCTTGCAAGGATCACTGCCCCACACTATCCAAGGACACAGCTGTCCTTGTCCCAACACTATCCATGGGGGTTGACAGGGTGTTTTGTTTGTTTGTCTGTTTTGCTTTTAATAAACTGTTTTTCTCTCTTACTAAGTGGCTTTGTTTGGTGGTTTCTTGCTGTGACAACTTACATTTACTGTGTGTTTGTATGGTAGAACATGGCCTACAGAGGCCAAAAGAGGGCTTCAGATTCTTTGGGACTGGTGTTAGAGATGGTTGTGCAATCATGTAGGCACGTGGTGGTTTGAATACGCTTGGCTCAGGGAGAGGCACTATTTGGAGATGTGGCCTTGTTGGAGGAAGTGTCTCATGGTGGACATGGGCTTTAAGACCCTCATTCTAGCTGCCTGGAATGCAGTCTTCTAGCTGCCTTTAGGACAAGAGGTGGAATTCTAGCTCCCCTAGCCCCATGTCTGCCTGGATGCTGACATGCTTCACTTTGATGATGATAGACTGAACCTCTGAACCTGTAAGCCATCCCCAATTAAATGTTGTCCTTCTTAAGAGTTGCCTTGGTCATGGTGTCTCTTCATGGCAGTAAAACCCTAACTAAGACAAGGTGCTAGAACTCAAACCCAGGTCCTATGATGAGCCTTCTCTACAAGCCCTGAGTTTTAAAGAAAGATATAAAAGTAGAAGTGGCAGCATTTGGAAAGATAAAAGACCAGCCAGCAGGAGTATGGAAATGCAAATGAGGAGGATGCAAATAAGGAGGGAATGCTAATGAGGGGAATGCAAATGAGAGAAGGTGAAAGCTCCTCAAGCACGTTGTACACATGTCAAAATGTCACAACAAAGTCCATTATTTTGAAGTAGTATACACTAATAAAAAGGAGAAAATATGATAAAAATATTAAGGATAAGTGATAAGTACAATTTAGAAGGCAGGCAAAATAGACACTAGAAAAAAAGTAGGAGAAATAACCCTTCCAAATAATGTCAGAGAAAGGAACCAACAAATATAAGAGAAGTCATTAGAATAGAAAAAATAAAAACAAAGAATAAAAAGGCAGGGCCAGCAAGAGGGCTTGCTGCAGATGAAGGTGCTTGCTGCCAAGCCTGATAACCTAAGTTCAATCCCTAGAACTCACAGGTTAGAAAGATAAAACCAACTTCCGCACTCTGTCATCTGACTTCCACACATGTGCCCTGGCATGTATGATCCCACATACATACTGACTGGAAAAAAATACCAAAAACTAAAAAAGGATAGATGTGGCAGACATAATCAGAAGCTTGTCTGTTGGAAAGCTCTCTGAAACGGACGAGTCTAAATTGGACTAGTCCAAATTACATCTGTTTTCTTCTTGTTTTAAAATATTTCATTATCCAATAAAAATTAAATATATTAAAGGTGGGCAGCATAAAGCTTTCAAGTTTGAGTATACTGTGTGACAGTTACCATGATTTTCAAATCTTACCATGATTCAACATAAATGATTTTCCCTGAGGGTGTCCCGGGACTTGCTTTCTGGGAGATCCTCTCTTGCTTGTCTGTTACCCTGGCTGCAGTAGGCTTATCAGCTGTGGTGTTAAGTCTCCTCAAGAGGCACAAGACTGCTCCTCTGAGTCCTCTCTAGAAACCCCTCTTTTCTTTTGAGAAGGGAGAGGGCTTCTCGGCCTTCCAGGGCCTGTAACTGCAGAGCACAGTGACAATACTTTGAGAGGCTCCACTGCTCTCACTTCCCTGAAGGACTGCCTCACCTCTGTGCACAAGCCCTTCAGGTCTGCAGCAGGCTAGCCTTTCATGTGTTTCACAGCTTCTCGGCCTGCTGTGCACAGAACATCTACCATCTGTGTTTCTCTGCGAAACACTTGAGATTTTGAGCCAGTGGGAAGAGGTCCTGTGCACCAACCATGCAAAGCTTAATTCTATTCCTTGGGCCCATGTGACAGAAGGAGAGCATATACTCCCATAAATTGTCCTTTGTCCTCCATGTACACGCATACCATCCCCACCCCTCTCCCACACGTGCAAATGCATGTGATTTCAAAATCTTGAGATTGTAAAGGTGCCAGTTAAGAAATGTATAAAAACAAATGAAATTCATGTGTTTGTGCCAGGCAAAGCTTAATTATTGGTCTTTGTTTTGTTTTGTCTTTTTTTTTGTGGGCAAGGGAAGTTTTGACAAGAGGAAAACTTTCTGCAGACCACAAGGACATTCATTTGCTTCCACTCTGGAGAATAGTTTAGTTGTTCTGAAAAGGCCCTAACGGAATGCCTACAAATTAGCATTCCATTCCTGGTTGTCTACCCTGTACGTGTTTTTCAAAGTGTGGAACTTGCTTGGCACATTAGTAATGGGATGGAACGAATTTATTTGGTAGTAGAATCACATTTGTGTTTCTTATGAATGGGGGTGGGATAAGATGGTATAGTTAAGAATAAATTTTAATAGAAAAAAGACCAGAATATCAATAAGTAAAATCAACTACTACTTGAATGCACTTTCTTTTTAATTACTCTTTATGTGTGCATGTGTGTATTGCTTGCTCTGAGACAGGATCTCATTATATAGGCCAGGCTTGTCTTTAACTCGTGATGTCTTCTTTGCTGCCTTAGATGCTGAGGTAACAGCTGATAATAACGTGACCAGTGTTCATTTCTTACTGTGTTTTAAACAAAATTCTTCTAGGAGTAATGTTTGTGACACATACTGAAAATCGTTATTTCTGTGAGACTCAAATTTGACTGTGTATCTTGTATTGTGTAGTAAATACAACAACCCTAAATAACATATAAACCTAAAGCAAAATACATAATAGTGAAACAGGCAAAAAGTATTGTCAGCAACAGGACCATCCCCAGTAGGTGGATAGAACACTGTGTGTTCAGTAAACATTAAGTTTTGGTCAAAATAGACAAATACACATTTTGGACAACGTGGAATCCCAAAGAATCAATGCTGAAGGAAAAGAGTAATGTATGAAGCTACACATGCAATGTAAAAATCTTACAGAATGTATTAAGGACATGAACAATATCATATATCTTATGGAGAAATACACATGTGATTAAAAATGCAAGCATTGTTAGAACAGGCAAAAATCAAACTCATGTTAGACAGTGGAGCAAAATGTTAGGAAAGAGGACTGAGGAAGGACACACAGGGCTTCTGTTATATGTGCTAACTCTTACGTAAGTAGGACCTGGGTGTGCTATTTATTTAGATATAGTATATCCATTCCAAAACTCATGTTGAAGATGAATTCCTATTGGGAGGTACTGAGTGAATGGAAATTTACTGTGATTATGGGGTTGCAAGGTGTGGTTTCTGGAAAGTCAAATGATGTTTGTAAGATCACTGGAATGGAGCTGCCAGGATTGAAAACCACTAGCTTTATAAGAAGAGTGAGAACAACAAGAAGATACTCACATGCACACAAACACCTCTCTGTACTGCTTAGGATCTGCAGCAAACAGCCATCACTGCAGGCAGCCCCTCTACCTGAGCCATCTGAGTGTGGGTTAGAGTAATCCTCTCTGCTTTCAAATATACTCAGTCTAGGATCTTGTATTACTAGGATAGAAAACACAGAGACAAGAATCATATGTTTTCCATTTCAATAATACTAAATTTAAATTTAATAATACTTAATAGATTCTCAAAAAAATACTTAATAAAAATAAAGTGAAGTACTGGTTTTAAAATTCTTAGTAATCTCGAAATAGAAACTTTCATAATATAAGCACACAATAAAATAATGCATTAATATACTAACAAATACTCAAATGTACTCTATGAAATACACAATTTTATTAGTGCTCACAGCACAAGCATTACTATAAATCTATTCTAGTCATTTTCTTTTTTTTTTATTATTATTTTTTTATTAGATATTTTCTATATTTACATGTAAATTTCTCCCTTCCCAGTTTCCCCTCTAAAAAACAAAGAAAC
>NW_022196896.1:30244325-30255456 GCF_008632895.1 Mastomys coucha
CTTCCGCTCCTGAGATTCTCTCTTCTATCTCTTGTATTCTGTTAGTGATACTTGCATCTATGTTTCCTTAGGAGTTATAGATTTATTTAAAATACTTATTTGATCTTGATTTAACTTTGGTAAGTAGTATCTATCAAAAAAATCATCAGTTTCTATTATATTGTCTAAATTTTGTGGAGTACTGGTTTTTCAAGTATGACCTAATGAGTCCTTGGATTTCCTTGGTGTCTGCTGTTATGTTTCCCTTTTGTTTCTGATTTTGTTAATTTGAATATTCCCTCTTTGTCTTTTAGTTTGGATAAGGGTTTGTCCTTGTTAATTTTCTCAAGGAATTAACTTTTTGCTTCATTGATTCTTTGTGTTGTTCTGTTGTTTTACTGATTCAGCCCTCAGTTTGATTACTATCTGCTACCTGCTTCTCTTGACTAAGTTTTCTTCTTTTTGTTCTAGAGCTTTCAGGTGTGCTGTTGAATTGCTAATCTGAGACCTTTCCTTTTTTTGTTTTTTTGTTTTTTAAATGTAGGTTCTTATTGCTATGAACTTTCTTCTTAGCACTGCTTTTATTGTTGCCATAAGTTTGGGTATGTTGTGAATTCATTTTTATTCTAGAAGGTCTTTAATTTCTTTTTTATTTCTGTCTTAACCAAGTGGTTATCAGTAGAAAGTTTTCCATGCATTTGTAGGCTTTCTGTTATTTCTGTTGTTTTTGAAATCCAGCTTTAATCTGTGATGGTCTGATAGGATGCAGGGGGCTATTTTAATTTTCCTTTATCTATTGAGACTTGCTTTGTGACCAAGTATGTGATCAATTTTGGAGAATGTTCTGTGAGGTGCAGAGAAGATGGTATATTTTTTTGTGTTTGAGTGACATGTTCTGTAGGTCCCTCTTGCTTATGACATCTGTTAGTCTATTATTTCTCTGTTTAGTTTTTGGCTAGATAACCTGTCAGTTGGTGAGAGTGGGGTATTGAAGTCTTCCACTATCACTGTGTGAGGGTCAATTTGTGATTTAAACTTTATTAATGTTTTCTTTACGAGTGCCTATAACCCTTTCACTTTGGTCATAGATATTAAGAATTGAAACATTGTCTTGGTGGATTTTTCTTTGATAAGCATGAAGTGTCCTTCCCTTTTCTCTTTTGATTAATTTTGGTTTGAAGTTTATTTTGTTGGATATTATTATTGTTCTACCAGCTTGTTTCTTAGGTTCATTTTCTTGAAAAATCTTTTTCTAGTCCTTTACTCTGAGGTAATATTTATCTTTGATGTCTAGGTATATTTCTTGTATGTAGAAGGATGGAGCCTGTTTTTTAATCCATTCTGATAGTTTGTGTCTTTTTATTGGGGAATTGAGTCCATTGATATTGAAAGACTTCAATGACCAATGATTGTTAATACCTGTTTGTTTTGTTTTTGTGGTGTTGGTGGTAGTGGTAGGGCTATATGTGTGTTTCCTTTTTTTAGTTTTGTTATTGTGATACTTTTTAATTTTATGTGTTTTTATTGGTGTAGTTAACCTCCTTGGATTGGAGATTTCCTTTTAGTACATTTTGTAGGGCTGGATTTGTAGATTGTGTAGTCTGGCTGGCATCTGTGGTCTTTTAGAGTCTGCAGGACATCTGCCCTGGCCCTCTTTTAAAGTCTTCATTGAGAGATTGAGTATAATTCTAGTAGGTCTACCTGAACATGTGACTCGCTCGTTTTTTCTTGCAGCTTTTAATATTCTTTTTTTTTGTTATGTATATTTAGGGTTTTGCTTATTATATGGTGAGGGCACTTTCCTTTCTGGTTCAATCCATTTGGTATTCTGTTTGCTTCTTGAACTTTTATAAGTATCTCCTTTTTGAGTTAGAAAAATTTCTTCAATGATTTTGTTGAAAATATTTTCTCTTTGAGCTTGTTGTCCTCTGGGGTTTCTTCTGGAGTTGGGAGCTGGAAAACAGTAACAAGGAAGAGAAGGTGGGGGATGGGAGATAGGGGGGAGGGCACCAAAAGAGTTTGGGAGGTTGGCAGGTGGGCAACTTCTGAACTTCTCTTCTGCAGCTTTTGTAACTCCTCTTTTGTACACAGTCCCAGCAAATATAGAAATGTGTCTCTCCAAATGTTAGGGTAAGTTATTGAACTCATGTCTTATCACGCACATACTCTTATAAAGGAGGATACTATAAGAACAACCACATTATAATCCTCAAAATTATAAATTTTATACTCATTCTTAGATTTCAGTAACCTTTTGTCAATTGTTATCAAATTGGCCCTTAAAAAAATAAAAGCCTGAGCTCTACATCTCCTCAATAGCTAGTTTTTACAATCATTTGCCCTCCTTGGTCTGGAGTTCTTACTCTTCCTTTGACTTCTGTTTCTTTAGTTGGTTGAAGACTATAGGTCAATTATTCTGTATGTTGTCCTTATATTTAAAATTTCTAAACATTCTTCCATATTTGTGTTTGGGAAGAAATATCACTAGTGACACATTGTTTTTGGCAGTATGTCCTGCTGATGCATTCAGAGGGTAGCACTCTGTAGGCAGCAAGGTGAAAAGGGCCCATGGTAGAAAATTCAAATAGCTCATAAGTGTTACAGTAAGAACAGAGGCTGGAGTAAGAGGAAGATTAAAGGTTAATATGGGAGAGTCAGAAGAACCAAGATAGGAAGATGGGCATGAGATAGCCAAGCTAAACAGGTAAGAGAAAGGACAAGGCTTTTGTAACAGGAGGCTGTCAGGTTCCCCCAAAGTCTTTAAGGCAAAATGTAGGGCAGGATTATCTTTCATATAATCTTGCTTCTAATGCAGTTAAATGTGACCAACTTAATTGTAAGTAACGATATTTGCTCACAAGATACCTCAATCCATCCTATAGACAAGAGCTAATATGAGGCAACAAAGAAAGACTGTGGCTACATTTTGGTCATGGGAATAAAATTAACTTTCTACTATAATAAAGCTATGAACTGATCACATGAATATGAGAGTAAAGAGAATTTAGAACAATTAACACACTTGAGACTCCTGTGAAAACAGAGAGTCAAAGACCCTAACAGCTAACAAACAGTTATGGTCAAGGACAGAGCCTTTGGAGCTAGGGATAGGCAGAGTGGGGTTTCACCTAACCCTAGCTGGATGAGAAATGCATAATATATCCTTCTGTTACCAGGGGCATAGATAGAGAATGTGTGAATTTTCTGTTTGCTCTGCTTATGATAATGCAGAAAATGAACCAGTCTCAATAGAGATTACTTAAAGTTTTTGCCTATTTCTGCCATGGCCCTAGAAAACCCTAGAAAAAGCAAATTCTTTCTTGGAACCCCTACCCTTTTTTCTTTTAATATATTTTAGTGATTCTTTGTGAATTTCACATCATGTACCACAATCCCACTCATTTTTCCTTCCCTTTATATCTGCTCTCCACACTTGTAAGCTCTCCCCAAAAGAAAACAAAAAAAATAAAAATGAAAAAATAAAAAGTAAAAAAAATAAAAACAACAACCAAAAACTTTTCACTGTAGAAACTGTAGTGTGTCTTGCTTGTGTCACACAGTATAACCTTTTGCTCAAACAACATTACTTGCAATGAGTCATTGGGCTGGTTTGAGGCCACTGCCTTTTGTTATGTTATCAATACTGGGTCCTCATTGGGACTTCTGTCCGATAGCCTGTTGTTGTCTTCTGTCATGGAGATCCTGCAGCTTTGGATTTGCAGGACCTCAGTTAGCTCATAGATGGGGTGGGTAAACTCAGAGGTCTGGATCTGGGCCTGGGTGGATTTGTTCAGCCTACCAGTTCTCCTGCTCTCATACCACTAGGGCCAGCTTTCCTGCTTTTCCCCGGGTGAGGAGCAGGGACTGCTCTCCTGTGCTCATGCCCTTGGGGCTGGCTCTTACACTCCCATACCAGCCGGGGCCAGAAGATCTACTGTGCTTCCCAGGTGAAGTGTGGGACTCTCTGAAGTGCTTCAGCTGTCAAAGTGCAGGGGGTGTCCTCTCACTTGCTCTCATGCACTGGGGCAAGCTCACTTGCCTGCAGCATATTGGGGCACCATCTGTCCTCTACCTATGCCCATTTCACAGTAAGGCAGATGAGGTGTGGGGCCAGATCTCTAGAGTGCTACAGCCAGCGTCAAGGATATCTCTCTCTAGTGCCACAGCTGGCAGGGTGTGGAGCCTATTCTATCACTCCCATGTCAACAGAGCCATCTCTTTCATGCTGCTCAGGTAGGAGTGGTTCTAGCTCTCTTCAGAGTGGTGGTGGCAGCAGTCAAGGAACAGGGATAGGTAGGTGCAGTGCTTGGGCATCAAAATGACTTCAGGAGGCAACCCAGACCAGGGATATCCACATGGTCTTTTGTGATAACATGGGCCTCAAAAGTCAACACAGCTGTGATAAAACCATGAACGAACCCCAAAATTACTCCTGGTAGTAGCATATGCCTGGATGTCATAATGTCCTCAGGTAGCAGCACAGGGCACTCAAATCAATATGTTTCCCCCAGCATGGACCTCAGACATACATACATGTGGTTTCAGGTGGCAGCCCAGACCATGGACGTCTTCATTGACTTTGGTGGTAGCTTGGGCCATGGACATAAACACAGACAGTCTCCAGCTGCAACAGGAACATGGACCAGGACATGGCCCTTAGCAGCAGTCAGGGTCAGGATGCCACCATGGTCTCAGGGGCAGCACAGGCTACTCAGATCATTTTGGCCCCCAGCATCAGTATAGAGCCTGGACATCAACATGGTCTCAGGCAACAGCCCAGACAACTGACTTTGGGATGACCTTGTGTGACAACATGAGCCAAAAATATCAGCACAGACCTCAGCTGAGATAGAGCCATGAACACACAGATATGGATGTTGGCAGCAGTCCATTCCTAGATATCACCATGGTGTCAGGTGGTTGCACAGGCTCCTCATATCTGCCTGTTCCTCACTACTGTGTCATCTCCAGCTCCACCTCGCTCTGCAATGCAGAAAACTCTTGACTTTGCTTTCTCTCCCAACTTTCTATTGTGTACTCCCCACTTCCCATCTCTCCATCTAAATAGCATACATTCACTATTCAGGAATCTACTCAGTCTGGGATTCCTTCTTTCCTCACAACAAATAACTGGAAGCCATTGGGGAAAAAATACTCATTTTTGTTTAGAGATCTCCATGGGATCCCATAGGACAGAGGGTTGCTCTCCAAAAAGCAATTGTGGGGCTCCATTGCCAAGGACAACATTCACACAGCTCAGAGAGGTCCAGCTGATACCTGCATGGAGCCTTTACCCCTACATTCTAGTCTCTTTGGTGTTGAAAGGTACTCTGAAGGCTACAGAAAGAGAAACCTGGACACTAATCCAGCCACAAAACCCTACAATCTGTCACATCAGCAAGATGTGCTGGGGCAGTGTTGGCACAGAACTTTTGAGAGTAGCCAACCGATATATTCTTTAATTTGAGGCTATGCCACAAGAGGGAGCCCATGCCTTACACTGCCTTCATTGCCAGGAACTGGAGACTAGATAGCCCTGAGATCTGGGTAGAACCAAATGCAACTGAGGAAACAAAAGTCAATGAAATGATTCCTAATGATATTCTGCTATACTCACAGGTCAGTGCCTTGCACAGATCATGTGGGGAGAGTTTAAATTGTAGGTCTCTATAGGACCCCTACCCTCAGAGATCAGGGAACCCCGTGGAAGAGGAATAGGAAAGAATTTAGAAACCATAGAGGATAAAGGATGCCAGAAGAACATGGCCCACTCAATCAACTAAGCAGGGATCATAGGAGCTAACAGAGACTGGAGTTGTAAGCACAGGTTTGCACTATATTTTCTGTATATAGTTGCTAGCTTGGTGCTTTTGTGGGACTCTTGACAGTGGGATTGGGTGCATCTTTGACTCTGTTGCCTGACCTTGGGACACTTTCTCTCCCTGGGTTGCCTTGCCCAGCCTCAATCACAGGTCTTCTGTCTTTTCTTATTGTGTCCTGTTTTGTCATGTTTGGTTGTTGCCCTTTGGGGGTTTGTTCTTTTCTGAGGGGTAATGGAAGGGGAGTTGATCTGGGAGAGAGGGGAGGTCGAGGGAAGCTGGAAGGAGTGGAGAGATGTATTTTATGAGAGAAGAATCTATTTTTCTTTCTTTTTAAAATGATATCACCAGTTCTTTTTACCCCTACATTTTAATTTATTATTTTTGTGTGTATGAGTGTTTTCCTGATATATGTCTGTATACCACATGCATGCCTGATACCTAAGGAGATGGTGAGCCTCTATGTGGATTCTGGGAACTGAACTCTGGTCTTTTGTAAGAACAACAAGTGCTCTTAACCACTGAGCCAACTCTCTAACCCTATTTTCTATTTTCTATAAAAATATTACTTTTCCATATAATATAACTTAATTATATTCTTTCCCCTTCCCTCAACTCCTCCCAAATTCTTCCCACCTCTCCATGCTCTCAACCTCACGTTCTTCTTCTCTCCACCCCTAAACCCTATCAAAAACAAAACTAAACTAAACAAAACAAAAAAAAGTAAAAACAGAGAAACTAAAGAAAAGAAGATAAGATAAAAAACCCAAACCAAACCAAACCAAACCAAAACGCACACAAGCAACAAGGAGTCTGTGTTTTGTTGGCCAACTATTCCTGGGCATAGAGTGTGCCTGAGAGTATGGTTAATATACCCAGTGATGATCCATTGGAAAAAAACAAACTCTTTCCTCTTACCAAGCAGCTATCAATTGCAAATAGCTTAAGGGTGAGACTTTGGATTTACCTTCTCTTCTCAGTGCTGGGGTTTTGTTGGATTTGAATTTGTGTAGGTCTTGTGTGCATGCTGTCTCAGTCTTTGTGAGTGCATATGTGCATCAGTCCTTTGTGTCTGGAAGACACTGCTTCATTGGAGCTATTTACATTTGACTCTTACAATCTTTCCTCCACTTTTGCATAGATCCCCAAGACTTGAGGGGAGAGGTCTGATAAAAACGTCCCATTTAGGGCTGAGTGTTCCAAAGTCTCTGACTCTTTACAAATTGTCCAGTTGTAAATTTCTCACCTAACCGCAAGACGAAGTTTCTTTGATGAGGACAGAGTGATATGCTGATCAATGAGTATAGCACAATGTCATCAGGAGTCTTCTTATTGCTATGTTCCTTTAGTAGAATGGTGGTTTTATGTTTCCTCCTAGGCCCATGGCCTACCTAGTTTTGTATTCTTGCCTACTTTAGCAGTATTGAGTATGGGTTCCATATCATAGAGTGGGCCTAAAATCTAATAACGGTATTTAAAAAGTGGTTAGTTCCTCCCATAATGCTTGTGCCACTATTGTACTAG
Source organism: Mastomys coucha (assembly GCF_008632895.1). NCBI lineage: Eukaryota > Metazoa > Chordata > Mammalia > Rodentia > Muridae > Mastomys > Mastomys coucha. Next base: position 30,251,648 of record NW_022196896.1, read on the forward strand.
TATATCTTGTAGGCAAGTTTCTGCTTTGGGTCACAGGGTTTGAAGCTAGGTGAAACTGATGACTACTTTCTCCTCTGGTAGCATGTAAAGCACCTTCCAGCAACATAAACACTAGTCAGTAGGGGATACCAGCTCGATTTCTCCAATGCCTCATGATATAAGAAAGTTGTGTCTTCAGTAAAAGTGCCTTACCATTAGGTTAGAGAGTAAGTAGTCAATAGCCCTGGTACTACCTTGTAATATTTGGGAGGAAGATCTGTGGGACTCCTTTGGCTAGCTATTCCACATGATATAATAACCCATTCTTGTCATCTGAAGGTTTTACCTGGTGACATAAGATGTCAAATAAGGGCATGGTCTCCCTTGATTACATGGTGACTCCATTTAGATTCCTTTCATATATGTATACAATTAGGGAACTTTTACAGTAGTAAGTTTCCACATGGTGCTGGAAGCCATGGTCTTAACCATGGCCTTGTGGAAATTTACTAGCTTACACATACAGCCCTGAGAGAACTTGTGTAGCGTGGCAATAAGAATATTTATGGGTGTGGAGGACACTGTGACCACTGGTTCCAGAGATTGAAGATTGCCGCCTGGCCTTTAGAAAGCCCCCAAGGCTCTTCCCCTTCCTTGAAACCTCCTCTTGTGTATGCTTATATTGCCATCCCTGAAGTAAAGTTTCCAGAGCTCAATCAGATACCTGTCTTGCTCTCATTCTTCATGTCTCTTGTCCCATCTCAGTCTCTCTCCCCTGCCCTAGGTCCTTGCTGAACGCCCTGTAGATGGGAGCAACTGGCACCCAATCCGCATAGGGATCACTGCAGGTCACCTGCTTGTGAGATTGATCCAGGAAAGGTAACAAGAATGGTGAAACTCTGGGACAAGAATTAAGTAAGCACGAATTGTTTTTAAAGGGTCTCAAGGAGTCCCTCAAGACACGAGGAACACGGGTTAAGAAAAAAGGATTTAAAAAAAATTTTTTTGAAAGTTTATGAACATTGGCCATATATTCAAGAAGTAGTTAGAGAGAGAATAGGTTTCAGAATCTGTCCATATGTCTGTCAATTTATGTTTGTTTTTGTTTTGTTGTTTTAATGATTGTTGTTCTGTGTTTCTTGTTGAAAAAAATAAATGGTTAAAACTTTATCTGCTGGCTGTTCATTCCATTAACTTGTTTAAAAGGCAGTCTCAATTTGCACAGCAGAAACTGATAAGCCATTGCACTGCACTGTGGCTGGGAGTGAAGCACAGCTGAAAAAGCCCTGGTAGAGGCTGATTGTCTACAATAGCCACTCTTAAAGGGACAACACAGCAGAAACTGATAAGCCATTGTACTGTGGCTGGGAGTGAAGCACAGCTGAAAAAGCCCTGGTAGAGGCTAATTGTCTACACTAGCCACTCTTAAAGGGACAACAGCTTTTTGCTTGTAACGTTGGTAACAGAAAGTTAGCTAAAAATTGGTAACTCAGAGTTGGAGTCATTCTAAACAACATGTGGCATAAACTAGCCCAGGAGAACAGGTCTTTTAAGACACTTCTAAATTGGGATAATATTTTATGTAATTCTTATCCTAGAAACTAGACTTATAAAGGATAGGGTTTAAAACAATGTCTCTTTAATGACGTATTAAAAGTTGCACTGTCATGCATTCATATGTAAAAATTGTCAGCCAAACTTCATAATGTGACAATAATGCTCTTGGTATTGATTTTAAAGAGAATGGATTGTTTAAAACTGGGTTTTGTTTGTCAAAATTATGGGCATGCTCTAATATTACAAAAGAAAGTTAAAAAAATATGGTAACATTGCCAGTGTTCCATTTACTGTAGTTTGCAGTTTGATCGCAAGCTCAGGATTCTTAACTCACCCATATTTTGTAAGTAGGATGATTGCAAGAGTAGTAATAGTTAAAAACAACTGTGGCCAGTATGGGCCCAATGTTCCTTTTGCATAAGCTTTATTGGATACAATGGTAAAAGCAAAATTTAACCCCCAAATATTAGAAAGGAGATCTCAGTGAGAATTTATTTGGTATCAAACAGGCTCCTGATAAACTGTTTCAAAGAGGTTGTACTACTAAAAGCAGCTAGTAGAATTTTTGGAGAACTTCAAGAAGGGGTTCTTTTTGTTACACAATTGTCTTATGAGAACATTAATGCAGCTCTCTGCGGCCATCTGGCCATACAAAGCAAAGACAGACTTATTTGGATATATTCGTCTTTGTTCAAAAATTAGACTCTCATACAATCAGAGTCGCTATGTTTCCTGCCTTTGCAGGGGATTATAGTATGTACAAACAATGCTTTCATAGCACCTAAGCGATAAGGAATGTTTTATGTATAAATCATCCTAGGAAAAACTGTCCAAAAATTAGAGGCATAGACAGACAGAGAATTGCTCCCCTGGAATCTATCGTCACTGCAGGAGGTGTAATCCTTGGGCCTGGACAGGACTTTGAATTTTTCAGTGTATGTTTATTATTTAATCCCTCTAAAAAGAAATTTTACTACTTTTGCTCTTACACCACAAGCTTTAAAAATTTTGTAGTAGTTGTTGCTCTAGAAAAGTTTCAGAGGCAATATCTTTTTCAATATTTTGGGCCTCAGGTATATCCTAGAAAATGTGGTACAGAAAATTCAAGAAAGAAAAGATGATTTGTTTACTTCAAATTATTTTAAAAAGATTCCAGGAGGTGTTTATTGGCTAAGACCTCACACTGAGCTCACCACTAGAGGACATAAGCCTTCCTTAGATGTTGTCAAAAGGGATGCATATTAATTGGTAAGAGACAAAGAGCTTTGCAGAAAGTAGAGGAAGCTTCTGTAATCAACTGTTATCAATTGTAATAAATTATAATCAAATGTTAATTATTGTTACTCAATGTGCCCACAGCAATTCTTTGGCAAAAGAGAGCATTAATGTAGATTCATTTTTCTTCATCTCCAAGTAAAGTTTTAACATCCTGTTATGAAGCTGCTGTGGTGTTAATAAAGAATTGTACCATAGAATCATGAAAGTATTTTGGAAAGAATGTCTTAAAAACCTGATGAGATATTTATTCCTTGTTTCAAACAGCAATTAAATTAGTTATTGCAGAATATTGATTGATATTTGGCATATTACATAGCAAATTTTATAGGCAAAATTATAATATATTTCCTGTAAATTTATGTATGCATCCCATAAAGAATATATCTACAGTATTATAAAAGTTGTTTGATATAAAACAACAATCGATTTAACAGTCTTATATAGATGCTCGCCTACAGCAATAGTGAAAATACATTTTTCTCAATATAAATTTTAAATAACTCCAAACATATTAACTATATACTTAAAAATAATACATCACTATTAGTATTTTCTTAAATGGACATAAATATATAAAGTCTTTTTGTTTGTCTTGTATTTAGTAGAGTTTAAAATCTTGGCTCTTACTGTCGTACAAGCCCAAAATAAGAACAATTTTTAGACATTGGATTTCACTGAAATAAGGCTGTAGTTCAATGACCCTCACATCACCAGAGGATTTTACCTCCATTGTAGCTAAGCTGAGAGTTGATAGCTCTGCTGCACCAAGAAATAAATTGTAGGCTCGATTTTTGGATACAGACTTCCTGCTATGGTCAAAGCTATTTGACGTGAGTGAGTGGCTTTATTCTCAGCCCACAGAGAACAGGTTACATTCATTTAAGAAATGGTGTAGGTATTAAGATGGTCTATTCATAAAATCATTCACCAAGTGTTTCAATGAACAATAGTTCTGCTTGGAGGGTGGCACAGACATTAGGTGAGGGTAAGAATTT
>NW_022196896.1:30257227-30283687 GCF_008632895.1 Mastomys coucha
TTGCTATGGTGGGAGAATTGGCTTCTGATGATGGCAAGTGACCTTGGTTTGTGTTGTTTATTTTCTTACTCTTGCCCCGAGCCATCAGGTTATCTCTAGTGCTACTTGCCCTTGCTAAATCTGACTGGAGCCTGTCCTTCCTGTGATCTGGGTTGTGTCACAACTCCTCAGAGTCAAGCTCTCTCTGTGATCCTGTGATTTTGGGATCCTGTGATCCTGGGCTTGTTAGAGCACCTGGGAGTGGGGCTTTCTCTGTGTGTTGTTGGACGGGCTGCAGAGCTTGCACCCAAGGTCTGCTCAGGACACCAACTCAGACAGACCAGAAGTAACCTGAGTCACTGGGCTGGTGGAGCTCTTGTGTGCCTGGTCCCACTGGTCCCAGTTACTCCCAGTGTTGGGACAGATGTTGGTTCCTCCTCACCTCTGATCCTGGGTGTGTCAGAGTGCCTGGGAGTGGAGCTTCCTCTGGGTGTTGTGGGACAGGCTGCAGAGTTTGCGCCCAAGGTCTCTGATCCTGGGTGTGTCAGAGTGCCTGGGAGTGGATCTTCCTCTGGTTGTTGTGGGACTGACTGTGGAGCTTGCGCCCAAGGTCTGCTCTGGACACCAGCCCAGACAGACCAGAAAGAACCCAAGTCACTGGGCTGTTGGAGTTCCTGTTTGCCTGGTCCCGCTGGTCCCAGTTACTCCCAGTTCTTTTCAGGCTTTCTAGTTGCAATTGCCTTAATAGTAAACGCAGCTAAAAAATGTAATTGGTCATTGCCTACATAATTTTTCTAAGCTTTGTGTTCCTAATGAGATTAAAACAGATTATGGAACTGACTATTACAGTAAAACATTTGAGATGGGTACAATTTGAATTGAGATGGGTACATTTGAATGGTAACAATTTAATGTTATCCATATTACTGAGACTTCATACAATTCTCAGGGACAAGCAATTGTTAAACATGTGTATGGAACTCTGAAAAATTGACTTCTAAAAACAAAAAACAAAAAAAGGGGGCAATTATATCCCCATGCACATTATTTAAATCACACTTTTTATTTTTAAAATTTTAAAATTTGGATGCCAAGGAACTCTTCGCTAAGTGTCTACAGCATCGTACAACTAGGAATACTCATGTCTAAGTGAAATGGAAGGATCTACTTATTGCATATGGCATGATCCTGATCAGGTGGTTAATATGGGGAAGAGGGCATGTTTGTGTTTTTTCCACAGAATGCTACAAGAGCTTGCTAGCTGCCAGAGTGATTGGTGTGACATGCTGACCTGTGAGCTTGCTGAGCGCCCTGACAATGATGATAGAGAAGCTGTATTGGGCCTACATCCCTGTTCCACCCCTCCAACAGTATGGGAAGGCCTAGAAGTTGTGGTAATGGCAAACAACACTAAGTTGATGGATATGCCTGCTGGAGGAAATTTCACTATCAATAGAGAAATTAATTATCAAGGATTGGAAACTAGTGCCTCGATAGGTCTTAGTGTGGGAGACTTGAAATATGTTTTCCTACTCCTCCAAGGAGTATCAGATAGGAATGAGTTTACATTAGCTATTGTTATTCATGTGTCCCTATGGAGAAATGTGCATGTGTGTGTAAAAGTGTGTTTTCCATGTATGGCTTGTCCTTATGATTGAATATCTTATCCATGTGATTTTTCTTAACCTTCAGAGTATTAAGTGTCTGATGCTTCTGAATAAGGTTGGCATTTTACATTGCCAATAAAGTCTCTATTGCTCATTTATAGGCTCCATTTCCCCCAGTTTCCACTTCCTCTAGAGTGGTAAATAGATATTTTTCACAGTACTACATCACTACACCAGACTACACTGTATTATGGATAAACCTTAAATATCTCTAATCAAATATAGGGTAAAGCTCTAAAATAAAGTGAAAAGACAGTATGAGATTCTCATCCAAATAGACTGGTATTCTTATAAGAAGAGGATGGGACTGTGCACACAGAAACATACCCAGGCACAGCTCAGGCCAAGCAGAGAAGACTCAAGATAGATTAGCCTTCACAGTATGTCTTAGTCAGGATTTATATCACTGCAATGAAACACCATCACTGTTGCTGGAAAATATTAAAAATTGACATCATCCCATGCTATACCCAGCTACTCTCTGCCCCAGTGGTCTCATTACTTCTAGGCCAGCCCCAGGCAGCGGTCTTCCCAGCTCCTGTTCGCCCGGCTCAGAGCTGCTTGTTCCTTCTCAACCATCTATCTCTTGTGGCTAGTTGTCACAAGCCCTTTTTAACTTAGTAAATCAAAACTCTAAAAGTTTATAATTAATCAGTCAGATTTATATGTCACTACATTTTCAGATGCCCACACAATAATTTCAGAGCCAACTGATAATGATACAAGCTACCTACCTAGATTAGACAAGTTATACCAATTATTCTATCCTTTTATGATATTCCTTGCTTTGTGTGGTCTTTGTTTATTGCCTCTGTCTCTGTCTGTCTCTTTTTCTCTGTCTGTGTCTGTGTCTATGTCTGTCTGTCTGTCTGTCTGTCTGTCTGTCTCTCTCTCTCTCTCTCTCTCTCTCTCTCTCTCACTGGGAGTTAAACTTAGGGACCCACATGTTCCAGGCAAGTGTTCTCACCATTGAGCTCTACTCCTGCTCTGCTATTTTGTTTTTAATAGGCAGCTCAATCAAATGTGCCACCAGAATGCATATGCGGACAGCTGAAGTGGTTGATTTTTCTTTCTGTTCTTCTGGTGTAAGACCCCATGTTTTATCAATTTATTTTTTAAACGTTTCTCTTTTCATGCATATGTATAGTTGTCAGTGTGAGTGTGTGTATATGACATGTGGCACAGGTATCCATGGAGGCTTGAGGTTCCCTGTAACTAGAATTACAGGCAGTTGTGAACTTTCCTGGATGGGTGCTAGGAACCAAACCAGAGTCTTCTGCAAAGGATCTTAACCCCTGAACCATCTCTTCAACCTGCTTTGCTCATTTCTGTTTATGATGGGAAACTGGGCTTAGGCCTTATAGTCTCTGAGGCCAAGATCAAGTTCTTCCAAACTGCAGGGTTTATGGTCTTTTATAATATCCTACAGAAATGGAAACGAAACTGATCCACTAGAGAGGCATTAGCATTGAAATAAACTCAATGTGGCATGCCAGGACTTTGAACAATAATAACCCTGTCTTTTCAGGGCACCTGTCTACACTGCTGCAATAGAAACTCCATAGGTCAGGGTCATAGCTGTTATGTTTTACACTGTGTCCCCAGGGTTAATTCAGTGCTTACCATGCAATAGTGCCATGGTGTGTGTGTGTGTGTGTGTGTGTGTGTGTGTGTGTGTGTGTGTGTGTGTGTATGTGTGTGTGTGTGACAGAGAGAGAGGCAGAGACAGACAGACACACAGAGATAATAAAATTTTACCAACTAAAATAGGGAATTAAAGAAAAGGAGGAGAAAAAATTGTGCATTTAACATCATCACCAGTACTATGCTAAAAACATGCCCAGATGTCATCATACCCAGACATGAAACTTCATGCACTGCATTTATCAGAAAATTGTTTGCATATTCCTTTGCAGTCTACTTGTAGGTTTGACAACTGTCTGTCAGAGCACTGGCATTTCCAGTCCCAGTTTAGAAGCTTTGCTAGATACTACTAGTGAATACGGAACATCAGTAAGAAGTAGACTTCTTAGATGAAAAGTCAAAGCCTTGTATAACAAAGAAAACTGTCTAAGTATGAATCCTCAAGCCTTCACTATCATGTGTATATGTGTGCTTGGGTGCTTGATATGGAGAAGGTGTTTTAAATGAGGGAGGAACAAGAAAATGACAGAGTAGGGGACATCAAGATAAAAATACCAACTGGCTTGGCTATGAGGTTGTTTTTTTCCTCAGTTACTCGGCTGTGGTTGGATGCATTAGGGCCAGACTCCTCAAGAACCATGAGTGATGATGATGTGTCATTTTATAAAAACAATATAAATATACTCAATGAGCACAAAGCATTAGGAGGTCTAAATAGATTCTGAGAAAATCTGTCCTGTTGTGTAGGAACTGATATTAATGATTATAGTCAGAGACCACATAATAAAGTATCTGTGGGCTCTGTTTAGGGAGGGAAAAAAACTATTGCATATGGTGTCTATAGCAGGACTCAAATGCTCAGCAATCAAGAATTAGTTGATGGGCTGGAGATATACCTTAACAGATAGGAGCACTCTGTGCTCTTCCAGAGGTCCGGAGTTCAATCCCCAGCAACCACATGGTGGCTCTTAACCCTCTATAGTGTGATCTAACGCCCTCTTCTAGCATGCAGGCATACATGTAGATTCATGTACATAAAATAAATAATTCTTAAAAAAATTATTTGAATTAAGTTATCTACTAAGAGAGTTTTATGCATAATTTTAAGCACATATTAATAGTAATAACATACACCATACAGATATGTATCTAGAGACATATATATGTACATTTTTATCTCTCTTTTATTGTTTTCTTTTCTTCTCTTTGACTGACATCAGGGAATCGAATGTGCTTTCAGTGGCCTAGTGTCATACTCTACCTACTGCTTTAGGTTTACTTTCCGCTAGGGATGAGAGAGTCCCTAGGCTTGATGGCTTGACATCTACATCCCCAATGTTCTCCTTTATCCTTACCTCAGATTCTTATATTCAGCTGACAAGTTGACATTGTCCCTTGGATTTTCAAATATCCAACACATTATACTGATATATAGCCTTCCAAGGCAATAGGTCCAATCCTCTCCCTACTTCTAAGCATCCCTATATGAACAGACTTTTGCTTACCTTCTCATCTCTTTCTTTAACCCAACTCCATTCCCTATCTACTTTGTTCAATTTGTTCATTCTGTGTTTTAGCACATCAAGTTCATCCTCTGTTCTGGAATTTCACCTTTGCTGTCCCCTCTCCTAAGGAAATGTCTTTCCTTAGCTATTCTATCTCAAATGTCATTTTTTCAGAAAAGCTTCTCCTATCAACATATTTAAAGCTCTATTTATAACTCAATAGCTCTGTACACCTCATTTTGTGGACACACAGCACATATTTGCTATCTGTCTCCCCATCAAAATGCAATCTTCAGTAGAGAAACTCCCTGTCTTGTTAATACCTGAAACCACAATATCTTCAAAGAGTTCCTGGAACATAAAAATGCTCAATTAATATTTATGTTAAATAGAGATCTGGGGTGAAACTCAGAGGTAGAGTGCTTGCCTTGGAGGAGTGGTGCCATGGGTTCAGTTTTCAGCACAGAATGAAAGAGTATGCTGAATAAAATTGGGATGGATGCATATCAGTTTATGAGTAGTATAAGAGATAAATTATAAATTCACATTTACTTTTTGGACAAGAAGTGTTGTAGTCTTTATTTGAAATAAAATACATCTTAACTACAAATAACAACTGGTAAAGAGTGACTTCTTAAGCTATGGCTGCCTGGAGGACCAGTACTAGGAGGTTTTGATGGTGGTATTTTGATGGTGGTAGTTAGGTAACTTGTCATAGACCACATGAAACACCTGTGGTTTTATAAACACACTGAGCAATCAAGCAAAAAAAAAAAAAAAGCTGTTCCACACAGTTCATATCATTTTGGATTGGTTGCTGTATACTTCTGGAAATTCATTTAAATAATTTTGCCCAAAGGTTAATAACATGAACAGGCAGTATTATGATGGAAAGCTTCTGCTGTTTTGCTTTACATCACACTCCACATCTTTGATAGATGAGATCTTAGTGTGTTTACTTCTTTTTCTACACACAGAAGCACAATGTTAGCTGCTGTCCCCAGCACACGAGGGACAGACCTTCAACTTATCGAGTATTGCATCTCTCTGCTTGTTCTGGATCCTCTTCTGAGAAGATGGACTTAGTTCAAGGCCAGGTAATACTATTTTTTTTTTTCTAATAGGAGGACAAATAGTTAGTGTTTGCTTTGGTCACCCAAGTTCAAGTTATTGGATCATGGAGCTGTGCATATATAATGTCTAGTTAGAGCCACAGTTTCGGGACGGCCTTGCTTTGCTAAGCACAGATTCTTCCCTTGGGAAGTTTTACTGCTTCTACAAAATGATGACCATTTCTTTGATCTGGGGGATTGCTGTGGTAGTGAGCTGTTGCATATGGTTTATCGCTGGAATAAGGAGAAGGTATGGAAAGATTTTTTTTAAAATTTGTCTTTTAGTTTATTTCTAGTATTCATCACCTACACTATTTCACAGTGTGAAAAATACTAATACATTAGTATTTTTAACTTAAATTTAAAAGACATACTTCTTTGACTAAATCTAACAAGATGTAGATAATTCTCCTTAGAATATTCACATACACCACTGGTAATGCAGATCTTGTTAAACATAATCAAAAAATTACAAGTTTTTGATGCAAGTTTGTGTATGGATGTGTGGAACAAACCTAAACTGGGAAGAGTAATATTTAGAGGGATCCTTTCTGTGACATGAACTGAATCTATGCTCTGCCTAAGTAAGCATGCATTCATTTGGGTTTCTGCAGACTCGGTCTAAGCCTGGGTGAGAGCCTGAGTCTGTCTGCCTCTAAGTTTTCTTTCCAATGTTAATCAGCTATGTGGCTGGGAAGCTTTGGTGCCTACACATGACACCAATTTGAATGACTCAAAGAACTTTTAGGGGCAGGATATTTAGATATTTTTCTGTTCTGTCAATATCAAAATAGGAGAATACCCCCAGCATTATCTTCAGAGAGGTAGACTACTATGTGTTGTCTTATTTTAAAAATTTTTCTTCATCCCTTGGATTATTTTAATTCATACCTGATAGTTGAAAGTTTTAATTAAACAGCTTATTTTCATACTAAGAAAGGAAATATCAATTATACTCAAATATTCTTACAAGAGGAGAAGAGATATTCTTCACCGATATCTTAGTAGGCTAAAAAATCCACTGTTTTAATAAAAGAACGGGGTCTCCATCATCAAAAGAAGTATCTACAAACTTTAGTTAGGAAGCTTGAAATAAGTAGTAGAAAACACTAAACATGTAATTTATTGAGAAATAAATAAGCTTCTAATTTTAATAAAACATTTAAGAGAGAGGTAAAAGAGTACTGGATTATAGTTTGTAGTGTGCCAATGTTTACCTGATCCAATTTCATTTTATAATCATCTAATTTTTCAAATGAGATTCCTATTCACTTCAAATATCATTGCAGGATAATAATGTTTTTTTTTCCTAGAGTTGAGAATCAAATGCAGTGTTTTATACATGCTAGCAAGAGCTCCACCATTGAGCTACACCTCCAGCCCTCAGAATGCCAGTATTTTAAATTATGTAGATTTTTGAAATTTTAGTCCTGTAGCTCTTTCTGTCATTTGATGTTTCACATTCTTAAAGAAAAAGAGCAAATGAAACATTTTAGGCATTTGGGGAAATGATTCTTAGAAAAAGTCTAATCATTAGGTGATAGTTTGAGAGCAAGAATCTTGTTGGCTATGTTAACACTTTAAGCCCTGTCATTGGGAAATGCAATCAGACATAGGCATAGAAAACAACTTATTGAGTTCTTGATAAATGTATGTGTATATATATATATATATATATATACATGTATGCACATGTATACACACACACACACACACATATATATATATATATATACATATATATATATATATATGGAGGTGGATAGACTGATGGATGGGTTGACAGATAGATTGAGGAGTGGGTAGATTTAGTAATCACCCTCACCAATATCTTAGTACACTAAAAAAGGCACTGTTGTACTAAAAGAGTGGGGTCCCCACCACCAATAGAAGTATCTACAAACTGTAGTTAGGAAGCTTGAAATAAGTAATAGAAAACACTAAACATGTAATTTTCTCAACCTGTCAAATCTGTCTTACAGGAAAGTAGGTGAACCTCCTTTGGAGAATGGGTTGATTCCATACCTGGGCTGTGCTCTAAAATTTGGATCCAATCCTCTTGAGTTCCTAAGAGCAAATCAAAGGAAGCATGGACATGTTTTTACCTGCAAACTGATGGGGAGATATGTCCACTTCATCACAAACTCCCTGTCATACCACAAAGTCTTATGCCATGGAAAATATTTTGACTGGAAAAAATTTCATTACACTACTTCTTCGAAGGTAATTAGTTATACAAACTCTGTTTGTTTCCTGGTCTGTTGATGTATAAGCATATTTAGATGTTCTAATTTTATTAGGTTGCAGAACAGAGGTAACATAAAATCAGAAAGTCTCTTAGTAATAAGTATTAGAAATTTAAGATAGATGTAAATTTGTCATTGGTGATTACTGCAACAGAGGACACTGCATGAATCAGGAAGGCACAGGCTCATGACACCAGTGGCATCTACACAACACCCCAATCAGAGTGTTGGCACACTTAACCTTCAATCCATGCACACCCATTTCATTCCTTAAAAGTAGGCTGTATAGTGAAACATAATTTGGATGCCGTCAAGAATCTGTTCTAGAGAAAACAGTATTTAATTTTTTTTCAAGAGAATATTAGATATAGACTCTGTTGTTAGTAGATTGAAGTCTGGATAAAGTGCATCCACACAGACTATAAAGGCAGATTAGTGCCAAAGGGTGATGGGCAGTCCAGAAAAGTTCCACTGTAAAGAGTATGTCTTGGTTCTACTGTTGGAATGTACTGTTGGAAATCATATTAGGGAAGGCCAAACAAAGAAGTATGAATGTATTTAATCTATCTTCCAGCCACTCCCTAACGCTAGCTAGCCTAGGTTTAGCCCCTCCCCGTTTCATGGATTTTATTTTCCACCAGGCATTTGGACATAGAAGCCTTGATGGAAATACCACGGAAAACATAAACAACACTTTTACCAAAACCCTCCAGGGAGATGCTCTGTGTTCACTCTCTGAGGCAATGATGCAAAACCTCCAATCTGCCATGAGACCTCCTGGCCTTCCTAAATCAAAGAGTGCTGCCTGGGTCACGGAAGGGATGTACGCCTTCTGCTATCGAGTGATGTTTGAAGCCGGATATCTAACACTGTTTGGCAAAGATATTTCAAAGACAGACACACAAAGAGCATTTATTCTAAACAACCTTGACAACTTCAAACAATTTGACCAAGTATTTCCGGCACTAGTGGCCGGCCTCCCTATTTACTTGTTCATGACAGCACATAAAGCCCGGGAAAGGCTGGCTGAGGGCTTGAAGCATAAGAACCTGTATGTGAGGGACCAAGTCTCTGAGCTGATCCGTCTACGCATATTTCTCAACGACACACTCTCCACCTTTGATGATATGGAGAAGGCCAAGACGCACCTCGCTCTCCTCTGGGCATCTCAAGCAAATACCATTCCTGCAGCCTTCTGGAGCTTATTTCAAGTGATCAGGTGACTAGAAATTTAAGTATTTATTCCTCATAATGACATATAGTACATTTTTAAACTCAAAAACTGAAAAGACTTGTAGAGCTTTCTGTGCCATTAATCAAGAAAGTGATATCCAATGTCTATGTTTAGCATGTGCATAACAGAAGTAGCGTTTTGTAAGAGCACAGTCCCATCGAAGGGATGTCCCAGAAGCCACAGAAACTCAGATACGCTGGCACTCTGTTAATGCAGGTCTCCTGGCCCAGTCTTGTTCTATGCCCCATAGTGTTCTTCTTAATGTCAAGTTAAATCCATGACTGTAATCTTCATCACCATGTAAACATTTCAAATGATGACTGGCTTGCCGATGTGATAAGGGCCACATCCTACTAATTTGAGCACTCCCATTTTCCTACTGTCTCACAGAAATTCACAGCAAAGTAGCACCATCGATTTCATATCATATGTGAGCTGCAGCCATATTTTAAGTCACACAAGTACTTGTTAGTCAAATATTTCTGAGGCTCGGTTCACTGTAATCAGGGAAAGTAGGTTTCAAACTCAGCCTCAAACCAATTTCCAGGCGTTGAAATGGAATGCCCTTTATCTCACCATTCAAAAATAACAAGTGGAAACACAGTACCAAAGGTATGAATCGTAAGAGCAAATCTTAAGTTCTACTTGGGGATTAGCCAATTTCTTATAATTTTATGTTAGGTGACATATTCCTTCTGATTTATTATGTTCATCACATATTAGAATCATTAATTTATAGAGATCTGATGAAAAGCTTTGCTTTTACTTAGCAAAGCCCCTTCAATGCCTCTTCATGAACTCAAGGGCATGAATCCAGTTCAATGTCCTTTTGCATACTCGCTGGCATACATACTCTTGCACATTCTCACGACCTTTGCTCACTCCCTGGAACCATGATCTCTCCTTGCATAATCCTTACTACCATAATCACCTCATTAAAGAAAGAGATAATTCTTATTTACTTGCAGATTTCCAAATAAGGACATTCCCCCATATGTCTCTTTCCATAGGAGTCCTGAAGCAATGAAAGCAGCCTCTGAAGAAGTGAATAGAGCATTACAGAGTACTGGCCAAGAGCTCAGCTCTGGAGGGAATGCCATCTACTTGGATCAAGAGCAACTGAACAACCTGCCAGTACTAGGTCTGCTTGCTCTGCTACCCCTCATTCAGTATGTCAGTAATAACAATGCTCAACATATACCATTATGGCAAATAGGTTACACCTCCTAAGCAGTCAGATAACTGGGGACATTTTAATTTGTATCTATCAAGCAAGGGACTGAGACCCAGAGAGTGGGCTGATGCCTGGGGTCAGAAGAGGAAACAGTGGCGGCACTTCTGAGACTCAGCCATTGCGTCTTTTGCCTCTGAGTCAGTCCATCAAACCCGCCAAGCTTAGGGATAAAGCAAGCGTGGAGTTAATGTGAGCGAGGTACCATCAAGGGAGAGTGAGTGGGTTGGCTAGTGGAACTGAAGCTAGTGGGACTAGAGGCTTTTCTTTCTTTGTCTCCATATTTGCTAGAATACAGAAGCGTCACGTGTTTATAGTAAAACAATCTTTGTAAGTTGTCTTCTGCAAGGGACAGAAGCTGACATGGTATCAGAGTAGTGTAGTTTATTAAATGTGGCAGACATTTGGCTCAGGGCCTCTGGCTTCTGCTACACTATCAGTACTGGTCTTGAACCAGACCAATGACTCGCTGCAGTGAACACTTGCAAGAAAGCTGTTTGGGTAAAAGAGTGTTCCAGCCCATAACACACCACAGCTTCCATGGAAAGAAGTTACAAGGGTGGAGGGCTGATGTCGGGGGATGGTGAAATGAGGGGGACTGTGATGCATGATGTAAAATTCATAAAGAATAAAACAAAATTAAGTTAAAAATAGTGACAGAAATCTAGGTCTGGTACTGCCTGCTGCGGGAGACTGGGACACTTCCCCCTGGGAACAAGTCAGCTGAAGGTTCAAGGCTGGAAGGCCAGACTGGACCTCTTTGACTCCAGCTATTCTGTTCCTACACACCTCTACCCGGAAGCAGGACAGCATTGCGCATCCTCAGATAATGGATGACTGAAAGGGAGACTTCCTAAACACTGAATGGCATGTTCAGGCAATGACCAGACAGACATTTCTCTATCAGTATGTTTAGTTTCAAAAGTGATCAACAACAATTCACACAAAACTGTTACTAGTTTAGCCAATATTATTAACTGTTCAGTGTTCTACAGAAATAATATTAATGTGCTATAAAATGAGGGTATCCATCTAGTTCTTGTTGATGGTGAAGAATATTATATCAGACCAACTATTAACTTAGATTGATGGTTCTTAACCTTCCTTTTTTTTTACAATATTTTTTTATTTTTCCGTTTTTTTGTTTGTTTTTTTGTTTTTTGTTTTTTTGTTTTTTGTTTATTGTTTTTTGTTTTTATGAGACAGGGTTTCTCTGTGCAGCCATGGCTATCCTGGAACTCACTCTGTAGACTAGGCTGGCCTCGAACTCAGAAATCCACCTGTCTCTGCCTTCCAAGTGCTGGGATTAAAGGCACGTGCCACCACCGCCCAGCAGTTCTTAACCTTCCTAATGCTGTGGCACTTCATGTTGTGGTGACCCCCAACCATAAAATTATTTTCATTGCTACTTCAGAACTGTAATTTTGGTACTATTATGAGTAGTGTTATTGTAATGTAAAAGCCTGTGTAAAGCTTGTTTGACGCCCCCAAGAGGTCATGACCCACAATTTGAGAACTACTGATTTAGATGATCAGATTGAAAATATATTTCAGCGGAGTCGCCAAGAACAGTGGCAACAGACACAGCTTTGGGAAACTTTTATCTGTTAGCTTCCCATTTGCTCATTCGATATGTGGGTTGTCAGAAGTATTTCAGGTTGTGTGTTATGTAGCCTTTAAGTGCACAAATTCAGGGCTGGTGAGATGGCCCAGCAGTTCAAAACGCTTGCTTTTGCAGAGGACCCAGGTTTAATGCCCAGCACCCATGTGGAGGCTCACAACCATCCATAAATCGTGTTCGGAAGTATCTGACAACTTCTTCTGACATGTGCATTAGGCATGTGCATGGCGCACGTGCAGACATACAGGCAAAACACCCATGAACATAAAAATGAATAACCGGAGAGTATTTTAATGTATACATGATTCTCTGCTGTATTGCCATTTCCTCCCCTCTTTTCTTCCCTCCCATCTGATTTCTATTTTAACACACTTAGATAGCATCATCAAGGAGGCTCTGCGACTTTCCAGTGCATCCTTGAGTATCCGGACAGCTAAGGAGGATTTCACTCTACACCTTGAGGATGGTTCCTATAACATTCGAAAAGATGACATCATAGCTCTTTATCCACAGCTAATACACTTGGATCCTGAAATCTACCCAGACCCTTTGGTAAGTTTCTGCTCATCAGAGCTGAGTATTGTGGTGATATCTGTATAGGTCTAAAGGGATGGGTTTGCATTACAGCTTTGATTTGCTCACTGGAACCATAGTTATTTTCCCCGTCATTACAGCAAATATTCCTGTTTGGGCACTTTGGATAGAGGCAAGAGTTTTAGTCCTTATATTTTTCATTTTTCTTTTTTTTCCCCACGTGTTTAATTGAGAGGGAGAGAGGGGGCAGCAGCAGAGAAAGAGGAAGGAGAGAGAGAGAGCTATATTTTTCATTTCATAGATTCTGCAATGCTACATTTGTTTTTCCTTAAAAAAAAAAAATGTACCTTCTCCCAGATGCACACTATTGGAGGATAATGTATCTGACTCTATCCTTCTAGTTTCTGTTTAGAACCCTTCTGGGTTCTTTGCCTAACTGAGGAATGAGTCCCCAGGCAGGGCGTGGAGACACCTAGAGCTCCTGATTACACCAGCTCTCTATAAGCTCTCTCCGGTGTCCCTCTGGTTCAGAGCTGGCTGTGTGCTAACTGGCTGAGGATGGAGTTATTAGTAGAAACTTTCACTTTGGGTCTCCCAAGTCAAAAATGGGACAAATTTCTCTCAAAATATCTCATTGGCTTGTTGTATTTTTATTTCAGACTTTTAAATATGACCGGTACCTTGATGAAAGTGGGCAAGCAAAGACCACCTTCTATAAAAATGGAAACAAGCTGAAGTATTTCTACATGCCCTTTGGATCAGGAGCTACAATGTGTCCTGGAAGACTATTTGCTGTCCAAGAAATCAAGGTGTTTTTGATTCTGATGCTCTCCACCTTCGACCTGGAGCTTGTAGAGAGCGATGTCAAGTGTCCCCCTCTAGACCAGTCCCGGGTAGGCTTGGGAATTTTGCCACCACTAAACGATATTGAGTTTAAGTATAAACTGAAACACTGATGTGTGGTTGGAAGAAGGGGACCCCAGAGGATGCCACTTGGCTGCTGAGTCATCAGTAAACAGGCCTTTGGAACAAATGCTCACTGATGCCCCCTAGTGGCTGGCTTAGTGAGGCGGCTTCTGTTCTCACTGCCCAAGTTCCTGGGTTTTTATGTAGCCGGGGCCTGAGTTTCATCACTTTCAGAGCAATGTCTTTTGTTTTTATTTTCAAAATGAAGATATTCCAATTGGTAGGATTTTTTTTTCCTAAGGAAATTGCTTTATATTTTTATGAAGACTACTGATTAATTATGAAAGGGTTTCAAATTCACGTTTTAGTGAAATTGCTAATTTTTCACTAGTGAGGTTCTTCAGGTGTGAGCATATATTATAAAATGTTTTAATGGATCACGTCATACTTTGCATAAATGTAAAGGAAACTATTATTCAGCTTTTTCTATGTCTGGTGGTGAGAGCTTGAAAATGATCTGTTCTAGAAACACTAGGGAAGTTTTGATATGCTCTCGCTATGTTGTAATTTATTGTTGCTGGGGATTTTCATTCCATTCTTGAACTACCTTGTCTTTCCTCCTTTTGACATGCATACCAATGAGAAGAGTATTTTTCAGAAATTAAAAAGGCACCTCCCAGAGCCACACCCTGAGGCTTTGAAGCCTCCAACCCCAAGCCCTCACGAGGCAGAGCCAGGCAGATCTCCATGAGTCTGAGGTTACTCTAATCTACGTCAGCTCCAGACAAGCCAGGACTACAGAAAGGGACCTTATCTACAAAAACAGTCAATTTTTATGTCATAATTGATTATGAATCAACACAAACGATAAATTTAAAATCGGGACTCAGAGAAAATGACCAGTTAAACTTAGCTATGAAGTATGTGGAGTACAAGTTGATATTATATGTTCTTTAAAAATGTTTTACGTTTTATCTCTAAATGCTTTATAGATAAAGAGCAATAGTGAAAAGCTGAATAATAGTGTTTAAATACTGAATGCAATAGTGCTTTGGTAACGTACTTTAAAGAGAGTTATTAGTTATGTCATTTTTACTGAAAATATATTTATATGTAAATTATATTTATCTTTTTTCTTATACCATAAATATAAAAATATTGTAACACTTAGTAATTTTAAAATTACACACCTTTCAGAAATTAACATATGAATATTTATGTTTTAAACTTTAAATTATTCATCTACTGAAAAAGCTAAAGTAATTTTTCTCTTATTTATTTAAAAATATATCTTCAAGAAATCCAAAAATATCTAAAGTAATCACTCACCCATGTTTCCCTAAGGTTACAGTAAATTCAATAACATGCTTTTGTCTGTGGAGACTGAAGCAGGATGTAATGGACGCTGGGAAGGTGCTCCAATGGTGAGCTCTATCCACAAGACTCCTTCAACTTAAAATCTTACCACTAAATATTAGCATGGGGTTATTACCTAAGTCAGATTTGCTTCTTCTCTCTTTCATTTTGACAGAGTCCCACAGCAACCCAGGTGGGCTGGAGCGCCCCATGTAGCTCAAGCAAGTTTTGAACTTATTTCTTGTTTTTCCCCTTTTAGGAAGCAATTTTCAAGACCAAGAAAATTTAAATGTTTAGATGAGATATAAGAATGACACAATTCTGTTATATACTAATCTGTAGTAAACTAAGTTTTTCTTTAAAACAAGTTTTATGACTCTCTGAATTGAATGTTTCCATACACCTTTCCATGGCTTTTTTTAAAAGCATATTTTTTATACACAGAATGGTGGGTCTCATGGTGGTGCCTTCTTTTCATGTCTTTATTCTTGTGCAGTGATAGTTAGCAAATGACAGCCCATGGACCAAGGTTATTCTTCTTGTCTCTGTGCAGACTAAGTGTTCAGAATAATTTTTACATTTTAAATGCTTAGGGGGAAAAACACATGACTATTTTGTGTCATGTGAAGTGACATGAAATACAGATTGGCAAACTTGTGAGTAAAATTTTTATTGGAATACCAGATTTCTCATTCTTTTCATTATATCTACAATTGCATTTTTTTGATGTGTGTGTGTGTGTGTGTGTGTGTGTGTGTGTGTGTGTTGTGCATTTTTTGTGGGGGCATGTGTGAGTGCTTGTGAAGATATGTGTGCATGTGTGTGGAGGTTATATTGGGTGATTTCCTGTACTGCTCTCCCTTGAGGATCTCTTCCTTGAGCCAGAGTCCAGTGCATAGGCTAGCATAGCCAACTTGCCCCAGCGCCCTTGAATTTCAGGTCACCACACCCTCCTGACATTTACACTGGTGCGGGATGAGCGTCAATCCCCCCACTTCCACGACAAGCACTTTGTCTGCTGAGCCCAGTGACTACAAGCACAAGCACAGTATCTACAGCTTCTTGCTATGTAATTGCAAAGGCAAGGTGCCATGACAGAGACCAGGAAGATACGGAGCTTAGCATTTCAAAAATCAGTTTCCTCACAGGAAAAAAAAAAAAAAAAGAAAGAAAAGACAAAAAGTCTCAAGTGTTTGTCAGTTCTAACTACATAAGAAACTCCTATATGTTTTTCTTAATTTGTAATTTTCTTAACTTAAAATGTACCAGTATCTGGAAAAATTTAAAGCACATGAGGGGAATTCATTTAAAAACCCCACAGGTATGGTTTTATCTGAAATATCAATTCAGGAATTAAAGACTACACCATTCATTATGTACATTGTATATGTAAGTGTTAAAATATCATATTAAATTATGTTTTACACCAGCTAAATATAATTAACAACATTACAATGGCTTAATATAATGTAAAGTGGGCATGAAGCAAACCACTGTGAAACTTTCTCAGGCTTGCCGTGGTTCAGTGTAGCGTGCACATGTGTATGTGCCACATGTATTGTCTCAGAGGTTCTGCACTGAGGCTCCTATTACCACCACATCTGAATTCCACCGGAGCCAGAATGAAGCATTTACCCTCATCCCAATGCTGTGTTAGATGGTAGAGCTTTGAGAATTCCAACCCAGGTTGTTGTGCTCCAAAGCCAGCATCTGCAGGATGCCCAGAGGGCAAACTGTCTTAATTCATATCAATGAAAAGATAAGCCACAATAAACACAATTTATGAGGCCATTCCTATTCCTTGGTGCCCCTTGGCTGGGGGCATCCTTCAGGTAGAGAGTATGGGCATTTCAGCCTGGGCTCAGCTGGTCAAGGAAGCCAGGGAGAAGACTGAGGGCTCTGAGAACCAAGGCAGGCTGCCACATATCAACTATGCCTTACCCTCACCTCACCTCAGACAGCAAGGTGTCTCTTCAAACACTGACAGAACAACCTGAGATGCTTCTTGGGAAGCCTTGTGCTTTTCCTGTGGTTGCTGTTACATGCCTCTGAGGCAGGAAAATCAAGGCTTTAGATTTGCTCTCAGTCATGGATAGTATTAGCTTGAAGCTTCTGTCTGACACTTTCTCAATTAATATTGTTAGCGATTCAGTCCCACCCTATCCCCTGACAAGGCAGCAGTACCAACTCTGTAGGCCTTCTACATCATCTACAGCCATGAAGTCCAGATCTTGCTTTCGTTAGAAGCTGGCATTCAGTAAATAGAAAAGTAATTCTGCCTAAACAAATTCACAGTAGAAAAATTCACAGTACAGGGTATGCAAGACTTCAGAAATTCCTTATGTGTTCACTACCTGGGGTTTGCACTGTGCTAAATGTACATTTTCTATTCTGTATCCCACTCTCCAAATCACAGGCTTTATAGACTTCCTGTACTCTGCTTATCTATCAAGGTATATTTGAAAGGTAAAATAATTTAAATCATGTCTAGAAATATTTCCATTACTATAACTACATAAAGGCTTTCTCCTTTAGATGCAGGGCCACACTATCACAAATCAAACGAATGTCTTTAAGAATCACGAGTACTTGTGTAAAACTGGTAGATAAAATTAACTTTGAAAATAAGTTTTTTTTTAACACAGTGAGCCCCTACTTTGACCTAGATACCCGATTGTGTGTGCCTTAAAATGCAGTGAGCCCCCACTTTGACCTACATACCCGATTGTATGCCTTCCTGTTCTTTGTTCTTTTGATCACGTTCGCTTTTGTTCAGTTTGAAAAGTGATGTTGGCGAGGTTTTCATTGATGGTTTTTGAGATTTTAAGTTTCCAATTTGTCATTTTGAATCTGGCTTCTTGGACTCTTTAGAGAGAGCAAGGGACAGTGGGGGGGGCTTTCAATGGAGTTAGTGGTTTTTCCCATTAGCATCAGTATGACATCTAAACACAGCCTCTGCTCTTCTGGCAAGAAAAGTAGTGAAATCAGTAAAACTTTGATATACCAAAATTTATAGGGCTTTGTTCCTTTAAAAAAATAGGAAATGTATATTTTAATTACTTAATTAGTTAATAACTTATTATGCTGGGGTCAAATTAAGAGCCCTTTCCGTGTCAAGAAGGTGCCCCATCACACAGCCATATCTCTAGTCCTGAAATTACCTTCCTTTTTTGAAAGTGTCAGTGGGAAGATGGTTAGGGGAACTATCAGGAACACAGTGACAGCACCCTGAGCATATGTCACTCAGGGTAGCATGGTGTAAGACAAGGACATTTGGGTATTTCTGAAGATAGAGGGTAAAGGTTTCTACCAGTACTGAGGTCATGGAAAGGTGTCCGGCTTGCAGAATCAGCTAGCTCTCTGGTTTTAAGGGCCGTTAGTTTCTTTTTTTGGAAGCATTGCCAAGAATTCCAGTTTGCCAAAGAATATAACTATACTTCATTCCACAGCCCACCAAGGCTCCTATTCATACCAGACACCAGTTGGCAGGTAAAGCAGCAAAGACCAGGACAGAATGAACAAATGATTTGTGTGGAGGCGTTTTGAACTGTTTTTCTTCACAGTCCAAGCTTCATCAAGTTCGGCAGTGTTTGGTGGCAGGCATTACTAGGAAGCCTTCTTTCTATTGATCTCCCATCCTAGTAAAACATTGGGAAAGAGTCAGACACAGAACTGAGCGTGTGCTGGCAGGTGCCCATCACCCCTGATAAGGTGCATTTCCAATTATCTAAAAGCTGGTGGTCACACAGAGGCTTGCACCCTGTGAGATGGCTGAGGGATTCTGGAGAGCTAGAGGAAAGCTAGAACAGCATTGTTACTGGATGAGTTGTGGAGACAAGGCCAGAGGAAGTTGGACAGAGTCCTTTTTCCAAACAGCCAGTCCGTTTGCTCAGAAATGCTCAACTTCCTGGGGTGCCTACCCTATTTTCTATTTATAATGAAGCTTTTGCTTAGGGACATGCTGATATAACCTATTCCCTGTACAGTTTTCTAGGGCTGGAGGTGGCTTTGCAGTACTATTCACCACATAGATCTCCTTTTATCATAAGTAGGGCCAGTCTGCTCCTTACAGTAAAGATAACTGCTGAAAGAACCCTTTTCAGCTCAGCTCTTCCCATTGTTCTGCATGTCTTCTGAGCAGATTCTTGGGACCACAGTGTTTGAGAACACATTCTATTAAAGAAATGTTGTTAGGAATGGGGCCTATCTTTCCACAACAACAAGCAGAAGTCAAATTCACTCATCATATAGAGAGTAAAGCGTGCAGCTCAGCAGGCGCATGCGCTAAGGGAGAACCAATAGAGCCAGACCAGAGCCAGAGAGCTTTAAAGCACCCTCAGCACTCGCCCTACCCAGCCTCACTTTCCATGAGACAACTGAGTGAAGGTAAATGGATCAGTAAGCTAGAAGTAAAACCAAAAGTAACTTTGTATTTCTTGATTTTCTCAGCTACAAAAATAAGTGACATGGTTCCATCTATGTAACCAGGAGCACTCTACCTCTTTGAACCATGAGGCCAAATAAATCTTTTCTCCCTTACATTGTATCTGCTCTTCTAGGGTTAGTTTTTCTGCAAATGGAGCAAAGCCTTGAATTTCTCTGGCTTGTGGTCTTGCCCTGTGATCCCTCCCAAATGCTGAAATCATTCTATCACCTGCTATATCTTGCAGAGGCTTTATGAATGGTAGCATCTGATCCTGGTCTTTCAGGCTCCATAATTATAAGCCAAATAAAAATTTTGCTTTACAAACTTTCCAACTAAGTGTTATGTAAGAACAGAAATGACCATATACAAAAGCCCTGTCTCCAAATACAGCCATATTCTTCTGATCATCCATTGTACACATTCCGTCATCTCCAAATCTTTGTAACAATCTCATGAGCAGTTGAACTCTCACTTTTAAAAAATTTATTTATTTTTATTTTATGTACATTTGTGTTTTGTCTACATGTGTGAGGCGGTCAGATCCCCTGGAACAGGAGTTATTATAGATAGCCATGAGCTGCCATGTGGGTGTTAGGAATTGACCTTGTATCCTCTGGAAGAGCAGTCAGTGCTCTTAATCACTGAGTCATCTCTCCAGCCCCTGATCTGACTCTCTTACTCCTTGGGTATCAGTCCATTTTTCATCGTATATTCCAGAAGCTTTCGAATCCAGGACCAACTAAGCTGTGGATCAGCTCGATGTGTCCTTGTTGCTAATCTATGAGTAGTCACAGAAAACACTGAAATGGAGAAATCATACTTTCCCAAGTTCTTTTTAGGAATATTTGACCAGTTCTTTTGTATGGATGTAGGGAATAGGAATGAGACTTTCAGGGAGAGTATTCCAGTGTTATGAGATCTGGTTCATTGCTTTCTAAAGAAAGAAGTGTGCTACCACAAGACCTGGGCTGATGTGCTCAGAAATGAACAGGAGAGGAATCTTCAGCAGTCAGCACTTAGTTCTGCCATAGGTATGTGGGTAACAGGTTGACTTTGCCTGACTGCTGTTATTCTTGTGTCAAAATAGATTGTCTATGCTCACATCAGTTGGAGAGAAAGTTAAACTTGTTTGAACTGGAGATAAAATGAGGGGAATAAGTATAGGTATGTTTTGATCAGGTTCTAGAGACATTCAAATATGTTGGAAGAAAATGCCCTACTTTTAAAGATGCATGGTTCATTGTAAATGAATTATTAAATTCTAGGTATGAACTTAATGAGAGCTCTATCATGTTCAGCTCATTCTGTATGTTATCTCTTAAACCACTAAATAAAAGCATTTCTTTTAACCCCTCACATATGCAGAGACCATGAGTAGTCAAGATATTACTGCAGCACAGGGCTCCAAAATTACCAACAATATAATATGGCCAGCTATTGTTGGGCTTATTGTTGTTGGGATAAGAGCCTGACACAAACAATAGAGGAATGATTTATTTTGGCTAGGGTTTCAGAGCTTTCTGTTCACAGTTCTCGGCTCCATTGTTCCATGGCCAGTATAGAGGTAGAATGTTATGGCAGCAGGAGTGTGTATGTTAGAACTTACTGCATGGGTAGAAAGTGGAGAAAGGGGAAGGGGTGGGGACCACAGGAGGCCATGTGTACATGTTCCACTGAGCTACTTACTCCAGAGAATCTGCATGTCCTAAAGTTCTTATCAGTTCCCTAAATGGTGCTACTAGCTCAGGAACAAACATTTAAAGGCAGGAACATGTGGGGACATTTTATATTCAAAGCATAATACAAATATAATTTACCACTCCTACTAGGAGTCCACCAATAGTGAGCCTAGTACCTGGATGGCTGCTAGAAATAACTTCTGTAAGAAAAGTCCTGGCATAATTCATAAATCTACTCAGACATTCAATCACCCCTGCTAAGTTGTCATTATAAAAGAATTAACTGAAATGAATTTTGGTGATTCACTGTTTGATAATTCAACCTGAAAACCATGAGACATTGATGAAAGAAAGTGGAATCAACAAAATAAGCTAGGTACAGGGATTGGAAGAATTAATATCATTAAATTAATAATCACATTAACCAACACAAATGCAATGCAGTGCCTTTCACCTAAAACAATTTTTACAGGCATAGAAAATAAAATCTGAAACTTCACTAGTAACTATTAAACACTCTGGATTCTCAATGCAATTTTACAAAAAATAAAATAGCTGTAGATGTCACATTTTCTCATTTCAAACTGTATCACAAGGCTCTAGTAATCAAAAGTACAAGGTATTGGACATAAAATAGACAATAGACCAATAAAATAGAATAAATAACATAGAAATAAATGGCTGTATGGATGGTTAACTCATTTTAAACAGGGAGTTCTTCAAAAGTTGAAAATATAATTGTTATACAACACAACAATGTCACTTCTGGGCATCAATCCAAATGGAATGAAGAAGCAAACCCCAAGAGACATCTGTACACATCTCACATTCTCTGTAGCATTATCCACCATAGGCAAGGTATAGAAACAGCCTGTTTCCACTGTTGGCTCACTAAGGGAAATGTGATTCATACGTGCAACAGTTCATTGTCCAATCACCAAAAGGACATTCTGCTATTTGTGACATCAACAAAACTGAAGGACATTATGCTATGTGAAAGTAGGAACCTTCAGGAAGACGGCACATGTGTGAGTTACACATGAAAACGAAAAAGTCACAGTTATATACACAGTGAGTAGACAGGTGCTAACCAGGGCAAGGATGGGGGTGGAGGGAGATGTGAACCAAGGGGCATGAAGTAAGATTCTGGGAAGCTGATAGGATACATGAGTAGTGATGAATGTCCTGACCACAAAAAGCAAGCACAGATATCCATATATATATCTATGGTTCTCCCAACTCCCATTTTCTTCTGGGTAAGTGAAGATCTCTCCCATGGACTTTGGCTTATATAGTGGTAGTGGAGCCTTTGGAAGTTAATAGACAATAGCAACTTTACACAATACCAATAGAATTCCTTCAACCAGAATAAACCAACTGGGCAGCCAAGTTAATCTCATATTATATCAATACAACCTTCAGAAATGAGGTAGAAATATTAGTATGAAGTGTGTTGCTTGGATGCCCTATTCTCATTTAATAAAGCCCAGCATTTGTTCAGGAGAGAGTTGAGGACTGCTCAATGGGTAGGACACACCCCGCCTCAGTATGGGCAGAACCAATTCATAGAGATGGAAAGACTCAGTCCCTGCGTGCAGTACTCACAGTCTAATCATTTAACAAACATCATTTTCATTGCACATGAAAGTAGAGGTAAGTGTAAAATATGTTACTTTTAAGGGGGTGCACTGGATATTTCAATGGGCAAATTAGTGATGGAGATTCCTTTTTGAGCCATGAGTCCTTCCATCCTGCAGTCAGTTCCGGAGGCACCTCCTCATCGAAGGCTAGCTTTTATATGACTACTCATAAAAATCAAGATTGTTTTGTTTGAGAAAATAGGTTTGTTTTTTCATTTACTCCCCTTAGCTCTTACGAACCTGTGTTTAACATAGTAATCCTGAAAAACAACCCTGGGGTTCAGTGCTCCAACCTAAAACCTTTCACTGGATGTCTTCCAGTGCTGTCTCATGGTGTTTGAAAATTTGGCACCAGATCTAGAGACTCCACGGTACCTAACACAGTGTTCGAATTTGTTATCTTTGTAAAATGATGTAACCATCACTGCATCATTGGTAAATCAGAAGCTTTTGAATCTAAAGTCACTTAAGGACATTGGGAAAGATGATTGGTAAGAAAGTACAAAATTAAAGCCTAGTCCAAAGGTGCCATGATTGAAACTCTCTCCCTCTCCCTCTCTCTCCCTCTCTCCCTCTCTCCTCCCTTTTCTTTCCCTCCCTCTCCCTCAATAGCATTCTGTACTCACAGAAGAGCAGAGGAAACACATTACCTCAGCTTTAGATGACAAATGAAATGTGAGGAAAGCAGGCCAAAGGAATTGGAGAAGAATAGGAGTTGCAGTGACAGGCTAAGTAGCCCCTTGTTAGTCAGAGATGCATTTCTCAGGCCACCTACATTTATAAATAGCACTCAAACATTGATTCCCCTCTGAAATATGCCTTCCAGAGAAAGAAGTTAAGATGTTGATTTGGGATGACCAGGTGCCTTCAAGGCTTAGGCCCAATTGACATAGATAAAGCTTTCAAGTACAACTTACTACACTAAGGAACGGGTGCTGGGGGCCTTTCTGCATGGTCAGAACTGCACACAACCAATACTAAAAGGAATATTCTATGAGACTGTCCCACATCTGAGAGACAAAGACTTAGAAAGAAACAAACAAAAAAGCAGCTTGGTGTCTGGAAAGGTGCCTCAGTGGTGTAAAACATTTGCTACCCTTCCAGAACACTTGATGTTTCTTAATACCCATGAGGCAGCTCACAAACCTTTTGTAACCCCAGCTCTAGGGAATTCAACATGCCGTGCTGGACTTTGCAGGGACATGAGGCATATACATAGTGGGCATATATTCATGTAAGCAAAATACTCATACACATAGAAAACAAACAAACAAAGAAACAAACAAAAACAACCTAAGGGAATGACTTACAGTTTTCAAGCTTATACTTGAGAATACTTCAGCATTCCTATGCTGAAATTTATCAAAAAGATGCAAGATAGGTGGACATGGTCATATTTAATCCCTTAGTACGTTTAAAATACATTGTTAAATATAGAAACCATAATAAATTCACTTGGATAATTTTATAATTATAAACATAAAGAAAAGTTTAATGTTTTTAATTTATTTTCCTCTATATTATTAGTTAAAGAATCGCATGATATATTTTGATCATATTCGCCCTCAGCACCTTCTAGATCCACTGCCTTCCCCCCCTACCCAAAATTTTGTCTTAAAAAAACCCATCAATTCTAAATTATTCTGCCATATTACTCTTGGACGTGTGGGCTTTTATTGCAATATGTTGCTCTACCAGGGTTTACACTCTCCGTCCCCAGCAGCAATCAATTGTCAGTAGCTCCTCACCTAGCACTGGGTCTTCATCACCTCCTCTCTCCTTACTGGGATTTGGTGTGGCTTGGGTTTGTACAGGCCATGTACATGTGATCACTACTGCCATGAGCATGTATGTACATCTGCTCTACTGCATCTTCCAGATACCATTTGCTTGCAGTAACCCACCTCCTGTGGGCCTTACCTCCTTTCTGCCTACCTCTTCAAAAATGATTCCTGAGCCTTGGGAAGAGGTGGTATGATATAGACTTCACATTTAGAGCTGAAGGTCCCACAGTCTACTATTCTCTGCACTTTCATGGGCAAAGGTCTATCAATTAACATCTACTGCAAACTGAAGCTTATCTGCTGAGAGACGAGAGATGCATTGGTCTATAGGTACAATGATAAGTCATTGTTAGTGTATTTAATGCATGTCCACTCAGAATAATAAAAGCCCCTAGGGCTTGTGACCACATGCTCTTAACCTGATATTCATGCCAGATATGGTGGCCTTAGATCCAGTCACAAAGTGTTTGTTCATTCCCATAACATGTTTCACTATTGTACCAGTAGGGATATCTTTCCAGGCTAGTCATTATTGTAGCTTACAGGGCTCACACCCATGTAAGACTAAGGATTACATTTCTCCTTCAGTAGCATGCATATCACTTTCTAGCCCTATGAAATGTAGCTAGTAGAAGTGAAGTTTCCATAGCAGTTCAAGCTTGATTTCTCCATGTTCAAGTATGTGGGGTCGTCAGCAATATGGTTTAAGTGTCAACTTCAGGAGAGTCATTGTCTTAAATGATTTTCTACTGTAAGAAAATACCTTCTTCCAGTCTGTCTGAGCTGGCTACTTGGGCACACGCTCTGCAGCTAGTCACACAACACCCAGAGGAAGCTCCACTCTGCAGGCACTCTAACACACCAAGGATCAGAGGTGAGGAGGATATAACATCTGTACGGGGAATAACTGGGACCAGTAGGACCAGGCACACAGGAACTCTGCAGGCCCAGTGGCTCAGGTTCCTTCTGGTCCCACAATACCCAGAGGAAGCTCCACTCTCAGGTGCTCTAACATGCCCAGGATCAGAGGTGAGGAGGACACAACATCTGTACCAACACCAGGAGTAACTGGGACCAGTGGGACCAGGCACACAGGAACTCTGCCAGCCCCGTGGCTCCAGTTTCTTCCAGTCCATCTAAACTGGTGCCCTGAGCAGACCTTGGGCGCAAGCTTTGCAGCTAGTCCCACAACACCCAGAGGAAGCTTCACTCCCAAGCGCTCTAACACACCCAGGATCAGGGTGAGGAGGACACAACATCTGTCTGAATACTGGGAGTAACTGAGACCAGTGGGACCAGGCACACAGGAACTCTGCCAACCCATTGGCCTAGGTTCCTTCTGGTCCCACAACACCCAGAGGAACCTCCACTCCCAAGTGCTCTAACACACCCAGGATCAGAGGTGAGGAGGACACAACATCTGTCCCAACACTGAGAGTAACTGGGAGCAGTGGACCCAGGC
The DNA here is from genome assembly GCF_008632895.1 of Mastomys coucha. Lineage (NCBI taxonomy): Eukaryota > Metazoa > Chordata > Mammalia > Rodentia > Muridae > Mastomys > Mastomys coucha. Next base: position 30,283,254 of record NW_022196896.1, read on the forward strand.
ACACAGGAACTCTGCCAGCCTAGTGGCTCAGGTTGCTTCCTGTCTGTCTGGGCTGGCCAGTGCCCTGAGCAGACCTTGGGAGCAAACTCTGCAGTCATTCCCAAAACACCCAGAGAAAGCTCTAATCCCAGGTGCTCTAACAAGCTCAGAGTCACAGGATCCCAGAATCACAGGATCACAGAAACAGCTTGATTCTGAGGAGTTCTGACACAATCAGGATCACAGGAAGAACAGGCTTCAGTCAGATTTAGCAAGGGCAGGTAGCACTAGAGATAACCAGATGATGCGGGACAAGCATAAGAATATAAACAACACAAACCAAGGTTACTTGACATCATCAGAACCCAATTCTCCCAACATTGCAAGTCTGGACACACCATCACACCGGAAAAGCAAGATTCAGATATAAAATCACTTCTCATGATGATGATACA
>NW_022196896.1:30284492-30285540 GCF_008632895.1 Mastomys coucha
AATATCTTTCCACAAATCCAGCCCTACAGAGGATAATAGATGGAAAACATCAACATAAGGAGCAAAACAACACTCCAGAAGAAGCAAGAAAGTAATTTTTCAACAAACCCACACAAACCTAATTCCACCTCTTACAACAAAAACAACAGGAAGTGACAATTACTTTTTCTTAATATCTTAATATGAAAATTAATATTACCAACATATCCTAAGCGATTGAAATCCAAAAATATGAGGAATTAGAAATTTCTTGACTGTCATCCAATGGTCTCTCTAATTTGGTAATTAGAGAAATAGGTTCAATATTATACAATCCATATACACTTTCAGGTTGTTTGTTCGTGACAATGTCTTGCTGTGTACAACATAATGGTTTTGAGATCTTGCTTCTCCTGTCTCAGCCTCTCTATTATTAATATTGTTTATTTCATGTTTTTTACACTATACTATGGTTTTCAGAACAGCTTACATATTCTAAAAGTATTTATATACCCAAAGGAAATGTAGACAATTAAATTGGGAGGGGGTTTGTAAGAGAACAACAAAGAGTGAGACTGAATGCTTTGCTTGATGTTTGTAAGTCTTGTATCAAGTTACACAGTTAAGAGCCAAGATTTTAAGCACTATTAAATATAAAACAAACAGACAAAAACATTTTATATATTTATGTTCATTTAAGAAAATATTATTAGTAAGTCTTTTTGGGCAGGTGGGGAAGGAAGTTGAATCCGAGGCAATCCGCAGCCGGGGTGCGGACACCAGAGCCGAGCCGAGCCGCCATCTCCATGCCTCGGAAAATTGAGGAAATCAAGGACTTTCTGCTCACCGCCTGGCGGAAGGAGGGAAGGACACCAAGTCTGTCAAGATCAAGAAGAACAAGGATAATGTGAAGTTCAAGGTTCGCTGTAGCAGGTACCTTTACACCCTGGTTATCACAGACAAGGAAAAGGCCGAGAAGCTGAAGCAGTCCCTACCCTCAGGTTTGGCAGTGAAGGACCTGAAATGAACCAGACCTCTGCGTGTGACTATTAAAAACCCTGGAACATCA
>NW_022196896.1:30286161-30293262 GCF_008632895.1 Mastomys coucha
GAGAGAGAGAGAGAGAGAGAGAGAGAGAGAGATTGAGACTGGGAATAGAGCAAGTGTTTGATACCTGGAAGCCTGTGCCTCCCCTCCCCTGCCAAACCTCCTCTAACAAAACCACACATCCAAATCTTTCCCAAAAGTGTGACTGTTTGGGAAGCAAGTATTCAAACATCTGAAATGTTAGGACCATTCTCATTCAAACCACTATAGCAACTAAGAGCACTGTCAATAGCCTATGTTTGGCACTATGTAACCTTAGTGACTAACAACTTCAGGAGGTAATCTTTTTCTGGCAATGGGCTTTTCCTTTGTTAAGCTGTGGTATCTAGTGGGAGACTTGACACCTCATAATAGGGTGAGTGCCTCTTAACTCATTTTACACACGTGTATGGATGTATTTTAGGAAGCTTCTACAGTAAGTAGTAGGTTTGGTAGGACCTTTGGAAAGGTATTTAGTGTTATGTATCCTGTTCCATTGGGATGGCCAATCTTGTTTGTTAACTTAATTACATTTACACTCAGTTAAAGTCCAAACTGCTGGGCACTCTTGTGAAGGATTTTTCTTAACCAGATTATTTGAAGAAGGAAGACTCATTCAAAATCTGGGCAACTCATCTGGTGACAGCCTACAGAAAAAGGACATAGAAGAAGGAAACTTTGCTTTTATACCTAATTGTTTACACCCTTGCTGGCAAGTCCATCTATCTTTTTGCTGCAGCCAGTTTTAATCCAACTTCCTCAGAATTCAAGCATAAACTGAGGATCAGCAGATCTCCAAAAATTCTCTAGAACTTCAGCACTGGGTTGGGACTGCTGAAACATCCAACCTTGTGCATTGGACAACTATTGAATTTTTAGCCTTTTTGTGTGTGTGTGTGTGTGTGTGTGTGTGTGTGTGTGTGTGTGTGTGTGACAGCTATTGCTGAAATATCTGGACCACATGCTGTCAGCTTATATATTATATACAGTCTACCAGTTCTGTTCCTTTAGAGAACCCTGACTAATGCACTGATATTTCCTCCTCTGCAGGTAGGATACACATAAGAGGTTGAGGTTGAGGTAGGGGGTTCATAGGAATGGGTTAAAAGGTTAATTGGTATCAGTGATAGGAACACTGTAGGTAGACTGTGTGCTCTCTCTCTCTCATGAGAAAGAAGGAAAAGAAAAGAAAGAGGAGGTGAAGAGAAAGTGAAAAGAGAAGCAGGAGAGGGAAGGTTGGGTTGCCCAAGGGTGATGTTTGCACAGTGTCAGCTCTGAGGCCTGGATGATGGGGCCCAATCACTTCCCACTAAATCCAGTCTCCGTATAATTCCCATAGACAGGAAATGGCCTCCTCTGAGAGAGAAAGTAGGAAATAAATTTTAACGTTCAAAAAGTTCTCAAAAGTTATAAAAATTATTGTGAAGCTGAGAGAAACAATGCAGTTAGTACTCCCACTAACCATAGACTTCATTAAGAAGTCATTGTCTTGAACTGAGTACAGGGTCCCCAGTGAAGGAGTTAGAGAAAGGACCTATGGAGCTGAGGCGTTTGCAGCACCTTAGGACGAACAACAATATGAACTAACTAGTGCCCTCAGAGCTCCCAGGGTCTCAACCACCAACCAAGGACTGCACATGGAGGGGTCTGATTGTTCTGGCAGCATGTGTATAGTAGAGGATTGCAATTTGATCATCAATAGGAGGAGAGGACCTAGGCCCTGTGAAGGTTCTGTGCCCCAGTGTAGGGGAATGCCAGAGCCAATAAGTGGGAGAGGATGGGGTGGCAGGCATGGGGAGGGGGGAGGCAAGAGGGGTTTGTTTTTGTTGTTTTTGTTTGTTTGTTTGTTTTTTGGAGGGAAAACTGGGAATGGAGAAATTTACATGTAAATAAAGAAAATATCTAATAAAAAAAAGAAGTCATTGTCTATTTGTGATATCTTATGCTGTTTAAAAACTAATAAGTACCTAGCACTGTGTCCTGGTGGTTGGATTACATCATAACACATTATCCCAACTAACCTTAACTCCTGGTGTTCAGGAATGCAGAACTGTTTACTTGGATACCTGGGTTTAGGGTCTCTTCTCAGGTGCCAGTCCTCAGAAGGCCAGACTGGGGTTGAGGAGTCCTGTTCAGATTCACTTGTAGAGTTATTGGCTGACCTTAAAAGACTGTACTCAGTTTTATTTATGGTCTTCTTGATGGTCTCAGTTGCACTTGGATTCCCCTGTAATGAACCATCTGATTACAAGGGAGAATGCAGAGTACACATGTACTCTGTAGTCTAATGGGAACCTATCCTCAAAGGGACATCTATTACTTCTGTTGTATCTTGTCCTTGAGATACCAGGTATGATGGCTCATGCTCATAATTCCAGCATGTGGGAGGCTAAAACAGATACATTGATGAGAGTATAAGGCTAACCTTCTATACTGTGTGTTCCAGGCTACACTGGGCTATAGTATAAGATCCTGTGTCAGAAACACAATAGCAGCAACAGAAGGAAGTCATAAGGTTCAGGTTTCTTCCAGGAAGTGATTCCTAGAAGGAAAAAATACAGGGTTGCCTTGGAGGCTGGCTGTCCCACCCAAGGACCGCAGGCTGGGCTATAGACTGGAAAGCCAGAATTCACTTTTGGTTCCTCTACTTACTAGCCTTATGTTTGTCATCCTTCTGTGTCTGATTCCTCATTTTAGAAAGTAATAATAGACCATTGCCCACAGAGGGTTGACAGGAGGGAGAAAAGCTTGAAACCAGGCAGAAGACCAGGTAAGCACCACTGAAAGGGTTTGTCTGGTGCAGTACACTTCCAAGTGCTGTGGAGAAAACATGGCCACTTTCTGTGCTAACCCATGTCCTGGGAAGTCCGTGTTTAACATTTTACCTGTGTGAGGCAGCACCAAAGGAAGAAGTAAATGATTTAATATCAGTAATGACAGGATTATACATGTCTGTCCAGGCAGAGTAGAACTTGTTCCTTCACAGTACAGTCCTGCTTGGAAAGGAGATGCAGGATCTGGTGAGCCACCTTGAGATGTGCAACCCCAGTGCAGCAGCTTTGCACTACTTTTCAGGTCCCCACCCTATTCCCAAGGATAACAGAGGGTACCAAGGACCTCTTCACTTTGCCCTTTAGCCGGACTATATTTGAGAACTCTCTATTTTAGTCCAAGGTTACAGAATTCCAATAGGACTAAAGTCAAAGTAAATATGCCACCTCAAGTCATTATTGATTTTAGGGAACAGCTCTGCCTCTACACTAGAGCCAAAAGCCCATGCAACTGCCAGTAAAGAAAATTCATGACTCAGGGAAGAGCACCCTCCTAATAATGTGACAGTAATCACAACACTCAGGACTTGCATGATGTTCATTGTTCTTTGCACCGTATAAACTATGTAATGTCACAGACAAGGAGACTATAGTTTAAAGTTACATGATGTGTGACCAAATAAAGCTCTGACCCCAGGTAATATAAGTCTGACTTCATGTCTCATGATCCTTACTACAATGTTAATAGCTAAGGAAAAAAACAGAGTTTCAAATTATCAGGATGAGTTTGCATGTGTATCCATGTGATATTTCTTTTCAAATTCTTGCCTACATTCTTATCAATAATAAGGCAATACCCCATGAGTAAACCATCATTGACCTATGCCTCCCCCTTCCCTAGTATATCCCAGGGTATGGCCTCACAGACAAGAGGGGAAAGATTAAAGATAGCTAATCTGAGATTTTGGGACCAGTGCCCTCTGAGAAACATTTTATCTTTCTTGAGAATATAATGTTTACTTCTGCTTATCTAGAATCTCTGTAGGGTCAGATTACCAAGGGCCAGTACTAATGTGCTGAAGATTTATGGAAACCAAAAGCTACATCTAAGCTTTCTGCCAATGGAAAGATGTGAAGAATAGTCTGCAGAATACTTGACACACAGAGGATAAGGGAAGGGGAGAGTAGTGCTTGTCTTCTCGTCCTGAGCCTTCCTTGAACAGAGATGGGATAAAGGTGCCAAATCCAAAGAGTTTTGAAGATTAGACCATGATGAGGCCAAAAGGTGGTTCTTTGTGTAGTATTCCAGATGAGAACATGGTGAGGCAGTGGATGGTGTATAGATCATTGTCAGAAGAGCTCTTTTCAACTAGCAGAAAAAGAAAAAAAAAAAAATCTCACTTAAAATCACATGTAAAACTACAGGGAGTAAACATCACCATGACAGTGAATGATCTGTTAAAATAATTATTTATGGAAGATGGCAAATAAGACACAAGTGGAAGGAAAGATAACATGTTCATACACTGAAGAATCAATATTGTAAGAGTTATACTGACCAAACTAGTTTGGACATTAAATAATTCCTATTGAAACTCTATAACATAGCCAGCAAAAGAGTCCTAAAATTTGTATGGATTCACTGAGCAGTCTGAATAGACAAGCAATAACAAAGCTGGAGATATCCTATTTGCAAGGCTACAACAAGCCTGCAGATCACTATTGCAGAACACTGGAACAGAAACACTGCAGAGCTCTAGACAGCCCAGAAACAGAAGAACCCCACTACAGTAACTTGACCTTTAGCTAAGTGCCCAGTATACAATCAATGAAGGACAATCTCCTCCACAGCCAGTATTTGAAAAGTTGGAGACCCACATGCAGTAAAACAAAACTGGATTCTAATCTGACTTCAGACATAAAAATCAACTCAAAATGGACTAAAAGCTTAGTAAGGCCTATAACTGAAAAACTGCTAGAAGAATAGAAAAGACACCTGTTGACACTGCCTTTGGGTACACACACACACACACACACACACACGTGCATATCTTATATATTGGTTATATATATTATATATTTGGTAACATATCCACAGAAACATGTGGCCCAGCAATATCCCTTTATGGTATATGTCCAAAGGAAACAAGATCATCATGTCAAGGAGACATCTGTTCTCCTATATTCATTTTACCATTGTTTGCAGTATCAAAGACAGCAATAACACAAGTGCCCACAAACAGATGAATAGTAAAGTCATGGTGGCACATATGCACAATGGAAGACTTAGTTGGCTAAACCAGGGATAGAAAAATTAACATTGCATGATCTCACTCTAGGCTAGTCTTTAACTGGGGCCCTAGCTACTCTAGTACCAACACACTTGCCAACTGCTGCTCTCTCTGCCCTGTAGTCACCTATTCTGGGCACAAAACCCAGGAGCTCCCACCCACAGGGTCTGTTCACCTCATACTTAAGTTACCTGAGTAAGTGGCTTGATTCCAGTGCTGATAAAGGGAGTTTGTGCAAGCTGTAGCTCCACAAAGACCAACAAGTTTGCTCATGTTCTTGTGGAACCTGCTGTTATTATCTACAAAACTTTTGACTACCAAAAGCAAATGTGATCCTAAAATCAACTGACCAACCTCTAGTCACTGATCCTCCTATTAACTGACAGAAACTGGATTATAGATGAGAATAAATATAAGTTGTACATTAATATAGATAAAGCACAACTCCCAGAAGCTGGGAGATTATTTTTAGCATTAATATTTATCTTGGGTATACATGAGGATATTAATTCCTGCTGAGCTAATTAATTATTTATTCTTACTCAAATGCCCACAATTTGCCATAAAATAGCTCATGCTAAGCCCAAGTAGTCTGCCTAGCTAGTCACCTAGCTCTGTCTGCCACCTGTTTCTACCTGGGGTTTACCATCCAGTGGCTATGACCACACAGATTTTATGCAGATTCTGGGCCTCCAAACTCCAGTCCTTATTTATGTATGCATGCAAACACTTCCACTACCAAGTAATCTCCTCAGCCTCAAGTTGCTGTGTTTTTTTCTTTTTACTTTTTTTTTTTTTTAGGGGGGAAGGGAATAGGGAGAGGGGGAAAGGGAAGCAGAGAAAGAGCAAGAGAGCAAGAGAGCAAGAGAGCCAAGTTGGGGTTTTTAAAGCCTTATAACAAGTGGAACGGATCCACACCCAAAGGGAATAGCATTGTGCTGATATTTCAGTACATGTTTTCCAAAATAAAGCAGGACAATTACCTGCTGTGCTAGCTACCACAATGTCTGTACCTTAGATCCAGTGATATAAGTGACCCTCAGAATGCATCTTGGCTTTTAGAAATGTTCACTGAGGACTAAATATTTAAGAGTGATGCTTCTAGAAAACCAAATTCTAGCAGACTAAAAATGATACTTTTATGGGGGCAGAGTGGTTGTTTGATCTCTCCTTGCATGGGTATGACTGTGACTCATTTAAACAGAACTAAGGCAGCTTTATAAAATACTAGTTTATGAGGGGAACCTCACCCTCATACTGATCCCATTTTCTCTTCTTTTTTTTTTTCTTTTTCTTTTTCTTTTTTTTGGCAAGTATACTAAAGAGCCATGGCCCTCAGTGTGCACCATCCTGGCCACCTCAAATGCTCTTGCTGTCTTCTTTTTTCTTTTTCTTTTCTTTTCTTTTTTTTTGTCTTTTTTTATTAGATATTTTCTTTATTTACATATCATATGATTTCTCCTTTCCCACTTTCCCCTCCAAAAAAAAATCCCCAAAACCAAAAAACAACAACAGGAACTAACCCCTGTTCCCTCCCCCAAACCCCTGCTCTCCACCCCACCCTCTCCCACTTACTGGACCTGGCATTCCCCTACACTGGGGCACAGAACCTGCACAGGGCCAAGGGCCTCTCCTCCCATTGATGACCGACTTGGCCATCCTCTGCTATACACATGCTGCCAGAGCAATCAGTCCCACCATGTGTACTCCTTGGTTCGTGGTTTAGTCTCTGGGAGCTCTGAGGGTACTAGTTAGTTCATATTGTTGTTCCTCCTAAGGGGCTGCAGACCCTTCAGCTCCTTTGGTCTTTTCTCTAGCTCCTTCATTAGGGACCCTGTACTCAGTTCAATAGATGGTTGTGAGCCTCTACTTCTGTATTAGTCGGGTACTGTCAGAGCCTCTCAGGAGACAGCTATATCAGGCTGGATTGTCCTTCCTTCAGTCTCTGCTCCATAGTTAGTCTCTGCAATTCTTTCCATGGGTATTTTTTCCCCTTTTTAAGAAGGAATGAAGTGTCCACATTTTGGTCTTCCTTCTTCCTGAGTTTCTTGTGGTTTGTGGAT
>NW_022196896.1:30294445-30305462 GCF_008632895.1 Mastomys coucha
AATTTCCTGAACAGAACACCAATAGCTTATGCTCTAAGATTAAGAATTGACAAATGAGACCTCATAAAGTTGCAAAGGTTCTGTAAAGCAAAAGACACTGTCAATAGGACAAAACAGCAGCCAACAAATTGGGAAAATATCTTTACCAACCCTATATCTGATAGAGGGCTAATATCCAATGTATACAAAGAACTCAAGAATTTAGACTCCAGAGAACCAAATAACCCTATTAAAAAATGGGGTACAGAGCTAAACAAAGACTTCTCAACTGAGGAATGCCAAATGGCTGAGAAGCACCCATTTTCTGAGTAAAGGGTCAAGCCCACTCATATGCCCAGCTGTATCCCTAAACAGTCCTTGTGAAAACTAAGAAGTTTGTTTTACAGTTCAAAACTAAAGATGAAAGGACACATTTCAGACAATTCTAGACTAGAAGCACTATACAAGGAGCTAACTTAAGGTAACCACAGACAAGTAATTTAATCAAAGAGACAAATTTAACTTAATTAAGACAGAAGAATAAGCCAAATATATTCTTTATAGTTGTTTCTATCTCTTGCCATACTGATCATAATTCTAGTGAAATCTCAAAGCTTTATAATCTTGAAACCATCTTTAAGGGGACAATGAAACAGCCTTTTTGTTTGCAGAGATGTGTGTAAGCTTTCTAACTCATATACTGTAGTGACTGAATATTGAAGGGAATACTGGGAGAGGACTCTGAGATCATGGCAATTGCCAGTAGGTGACTTTTTTTAAACAACATTCCAAATTACTTTAAAAGGTTGAGCCATTAAGAAGTAAGCAAACTAGACTCCTAGCACCAGGGAATATGGAACCTAAAACAGCCATTTCCAGTAACCGGAAAAGACTTCCACTGGAGGGACTGGGACACCAATCCAACCACAAAACCTTCTACCCACAATTTATCCTGCGTACGAGAGCAGGCAGCTGCGTGAGCGGCTAAGCAATGACTGGCCCAGACTTATGCCAATAGAGGGAACCCGCCCCAGATACCATGAGGGAGCCCGCCCCAGATACCGTGAGGGAACCCGCCCCAGATACCGTGAATGAAACTCTGCTATGTTTGCAGACATAACTGGCAGGTAATACTTGCCTAGCATAACTTTCATCTGAGAGGCTTTACCCAGCAACTGATGGAAACAGATGGAGAGACCCACAGCCAAACATTGGGAGGAGCTTGGGGAATCCTGTGGAAGAGGGGGAGAAAGGTTAGAAGGAGCCAAAGAGGTCAAGAACACCACAAGAAAACCGATAGAATCAACCATCTTGAGCTCATAAGGGCTCACAGAAATGACGAACAGAGAACATCCATGGGAGGAACCTAAGCCCTCTGTGCATATGTAATAGCTGGACATCTCAGTCTTGGATCCCTTTCCCCTAACTGGGTTGCCTTGCCTAGCCACAAAAGAAGATGTGCCTAGTCCTACTGCAAGTTGATATGTCAAGGCTGTTGATATCCATGGAAGGCCTCCCCTTTTCTGAGGAGAAAGGGAGGAAGGGGGTGAGAAACAGAGATGGGAGGAGAGGAATGTGGCAATAGGATGTAAAGTAAAGCCAGGTGGTGGTGGCACACACCTTTAATCCCAGCACTTGGGAGGCAGAGGCAGGTGAATTTCTGAGTTCGAGGCCAGCCTGGTCTACATTGTGAGTTCCAGGACAGCCAGAGCTACACAGAGAAACCCTGTCTCAGAAAAAAAAAAAAAGATGTAAAGTAAATAAATAAAAAATAAAGAAATAATTTGTTTATAAACAAATTGAAAAAAGGAGGTGAAAGTGGGAGGACTTGGGAAGAAGGGGGGGTTGTTCATTAGGAAGGGAGGGGAATGAGAGGAAAAGGGGAGAAGAAGTGTTAAAGAATAAGTAAATAAAAACCAAGCAAAATGTTTCCTATTTTCCAGACAGTAGTGGATAAAGCAAAGGATCGAGTACAGTAGGTCACAGGCATCTCGACGTAACTACGTTGTTCAAGATTTCACAGAGGGAAAGGCTCTGTCTGAGGACTCGTCGACTCTCAATGCACGGACTGGAGTTGTAGTTATACTTTCCCCAACCCAAGCCATTTATGTATACTGCATTGTTTCTATGGAAGCTTGCATGGAATACAGACATTAAAAAGCAAGTGAGTTCAAGTATGTAATTTGAAGAGCTCAGTTTGGGATGCTGATCTAGTGGAATTTAGTGAGGCACTGTTTTAAGCATCTGGCCAGGGGCCATGCTGTTCTTGCTTGAACTGATTCTAGCCACAAAGAAGTTCAAGGAAGGACAACAAGAACATTTTCCCACTCTGGCCTCCATTTCACATTGGTACATATTTTGTTGGTGACAGGGTAAGTTCTACAGAAGGTTTGAAAAATAAATCTCAAAGAAATTACTGGTTGTAAACAGATATGTTCACTGAACTGAGAATATTATTTTTTCCTTTGTTCTATTCAGTTCTTAGAAATTCAAAGTTCATACAATAGGCTCATAAAAAGGTAAATTAGTAATTCACATGTATTAGAACAAAGAAATATCATAAGGTGTGCATGTGTGTACTAGAGAGCTTAGACATACCAAGAGTTCAGTAACTAAAGAGCTATGGTTTCAAAAGCTGTATGGTTTCCAAAGTCAATATAGTCTTGTGTTTCATAGAGACCCAGATCCAAGATCAAGGTTGTTTACTGACAAGAGTAGACCTTGAACTGAACTTAACAAGGTCTTTTGGGGGAGGGGCCATTGGCACCAGACTAAACTTGCATGTAGCTTTGATCTTTTGGGTATTTATGCTTATATTAAGGTAATTTTATATTCTTAGGTTTACAGGCTCTAGTCAGACGATATGTCAAACCAAACAACCCAGCAATGCTATAGATACATCTTAAGAATAAGAAATCAAAGGTCTATGAACTGGTAGGCAAATGCCATTTACTGCAATTTCTGAAAAAGGCAAATTGCTTTCTACAGAATTGCTCCTGTGTTGTAATTCCTGCTGGGGACATCAGTTGATTTGGTTAGGGACTCAGTTTATTATTTATAATTTAGCAAAGATAGCTATCAAGAAAAATAAGGCATGTACAGTTCCTTTCCAAGGCTTTGTTGTTTCAGAGTGCATGTGAAAACCACAGAAATTTCCAAGTTTAATATTTGTGTTATTGTAATATAAGTCTGAACCATACACAAGGGACAACATGATGGTGGTACATAAATCAAAGTCGCCAAGGATGCTCATGAAAATGAAGTCAGCCAGCAATGCTGGGGAATCTGGGAAAAGCTCGATATGGAATGAGAATTAGGATCTATCTCTCAGACAAGAAGGAAGGAACTGGAGCCATATCTGCCCACCGGGTAGCCTTTCCTTGTTCTCGTCATCCCTCCCTATCACCCCACTAACCTTGTATCCTTGGGGCTGGGTGTGGTTAACAAATATGTCCACTACCTCTGTATCACTTGTTATTTTCCCACATTTGGAACATACTACTAGCTGTTGTTTATCTTGCAAGTGAAGACAGAGTTCTGAGTGACTTTTCCAGAGACACATAAGAATAAGTATCAGAAATAGGAATCATAGATCTTTCTCAGTTTGAGTAATCTATTTCACCAGACTACTCAGAACTGAGATGGACATTTGTATTGGGTGTGGGGGTAGGGAGACCCCTGGCTACTTATCATCTAAATAGCTGATAGACATGTATTAGTGACTCTAAATACTGATCTCTACTTTCAGATCTCTAAAGAAGTAGGAATTACTTTGGATAAAGCATTTTTTTTCACTTAAAATTGGTTCTTCATTCCCAGTTTCCCCTCCAAAAAACAAAGAAACAAACACAAACAAACCCCTGTTGCTCCCACTGGGAATGGAGAAATTTACATGTAAATAAAGAAAATATCTAAAAATAAATAAATAAATAAATAAATAAATAAATAAAAATTGGTTCTTCATCAGAATTAATTTTCTTAGGTAAGTTTGGATGTTAGTTACTTTTCTATTGCTGTGGTAAAATATCATGACCAAAAGCCACTCAAAGAAAAAAACTATTTTGCCTTACAGCTCCAGAGGCAGAGTCCATGATGGCCAGAGAAGGATGACAGCAGGTGGCTGGAGTAGGAGGCCAGGAGGTCCCATCTCAACTACACACAGAAGCAGAGTGAGAAGAGCATGTGGGGGACAGCGATAAATCCTTAAACCCCATCCTCGGTACTGACATTTATTCCAATAAGGTTGTGTGTCCTAAAGGGTCTGTAACCTCCCAAACAGTGCCCTGGAGGAACCAAGTGTTCAAGTACACGATCCAATAGAAAGCACTTCTTACCTAAATCATAAATCTGTTAGCCAAAACAGAATGATTTTCTATTTTCCAACAGAAATGAGAGGAACCTGAAACAAATTGCAATAAAAATATGGAGAAATACCCACTATTAACAAGTGAGGGGTAAGGCAGAGAAATGGCAAATATGACAGTTTCAGAGTTGGATTATTTAAAAACAAACAAGGCCAACTAGATGTCAGTTAATACAGAAGACCAATTTTTTACTTTATTTTCCGTTTTGTTACAGAAGGCAGAGTTTATTTGGGCTTATGGTGACAGGACCAAGTCCATCATAGGTGGGAGGCATAGCAGCAAGGAGCAGGTGAGACAATTAGACCTTAACTACATACTCCTAAAATATTTGAAGACGAGAGAGCATACTGATTTCAGATTTAATAATGATATTTTGAGGGGTGCATAAAATACAATTTTATTTTGGGGGTCTGGTCAAGATCTGGAAATCACTTGCAACATGCTTTTTAAGATTCAGGATGGAAGGAGTGCTTTGCCTTGGTGCTTGGCAGTGTTGTCTTTAGATGTCTGAGTGTTTCTTACCTTCCACTCCTGCATCTGGATGGGCATGTACTGGCATTGGTGTTACCTAGGCAAGCTTGCCTGAATGAGAGGCCTATGATTTAAGATGTAATTAAAATGGTATAGTGCCCATCCTCACTTCTGGCTAAATTCACAGGGTTCAGATGTGGCTTTTGCACTGTTCTGGCTCCTCAGCGTGTTTTATGACTGGTGCTATTCTCTTCTCAAAAACACCTCTTCCTTGTTTTCTTGACTTTAATGTAGAAAGGTTTCTTTTAAGTTTATTTATTCATTCACTTTACATCTCAATATCAGCCCCTCCTCTCCTCCCAGTATTCTCTCATGAAGATCCTTCAGCCATTCCTCCTTCCCTTCTCCTCTGAGAAGCAGGAGCACCCCTCTGAGTATCACCCCACCCACTCCAGCACATCAAGCACAAGTTTCTGCAAGACTAGGTGCATCCTTTTCCACTGAGACCAGACAAGGAAGCCCAGATAGGGGAATGGGAATCACAGGTAGGTACCAGATTCAGAGACAGTCCCTGCTCCAGTTGCTGAGGGACCCACATGAAGAACAAGCTGCATATCTGCTATATGTGTGTGGGGGGATGGGGGAGGTGGTGGTATGAGGGGATGACTAGGTCCAGCCTGTGCTTGCTCTTTGGTGGTTCAGTCTCTGGGAGCTCCCCAGGGTCCAGGTTAGTTGACCCTGCTGGTCTTCCCATAGAGTCTCTATGTTCCCTGGGAACCTCAACCTTTCCCTAACTCTTCCATAAGACTACCCAAGCTCCATCTAATGTTTGGCTGTTGGTATCTTCATATCTATCCATTGGCTCCTGGGGAGAGATTCTCAGAGGGCCCTTATGCCTGTGTACAAGCATAACTGAGTGTCATTAATAGTGTCAGGGATTTGTGCTTGTCCATGGGATGGGTCTCAATTTGGGCCAGTCATTGGTTGGCCATTCCCTCTATCTCTGCTGTATCTTTGTCTCTGCATCTTTTGTAGGTAGAACATATTTTGGGTCGAATGTTTTGTGGATGGGTTGATGTCCTTATCCCTTCACTGGGAGTCCTAACTGGCTATGGGTGTGGCCACTTTAGGATATGTATTCCCCACTCCTAGGAGTCTCTGCTAGAATGCCCCCATAGACACCCTGGGGCTTCCCCTAATTCCATGTCTCTGGCATGTTCTAGACATTGCCCACCCCCCTACTCCCAATAATGATATTTATAAAAGATGTTACTATAGATGTTTTGAAGATTGATGGTGATAGTGAGTGAAACCCAAGTGGTTCCACTGATAGCTGAAGCAATTCATGTGTTTATATAAAGCACGTTCAGATGAAATTTGCACCCAGAAGCAAGATAAAGAAAACATGAAGCCATTAGAGATGTAGGAACATGCAAAGACGTACTTTATCATTATGTCCTTTAGTTTTAAGATGCGAAAAGCTAGAGAATTATGAAGAATCAGTAAAGAAAAAAATATATTGTTTCAGAGTTAGAGTGAGAAAGTATTAGAGATCACTGAATTCTTTAATGCCTATGAAGAACAAATAACTATAAAGTAGGCATTATGTAATAGAAATATTTACTATCACACAGGAAACAAGGTATAATTTTGTAGTTTTACAGAGGGAGAATGAATGAATGAGAATGAATGCAAGAACCAACAGTGGAAATAAAAATAAAACTAAGTGAAACAAAATAATAAGAAATGAGTTAGGAGAACTGAGAAAGAAGAACATAGTCTAATCCCCAGGGTGGTAGTGGGAAAGGCCAGCAGTTGTTAATGCAACCCGTAGTTCTCAGAATCCCCAACTTTCTGCAAAGTAGGACAGTGAGGTGAGGCACCAAAGAGGACAGACATGTCCTGACATAAAGTCACCATCGATAAGTGAACTCAGGTATCAAGTCCAAACCTGTGTATAAAGCTTAGATTCAACTTAAACCATTTCACTATTTTTTGTGTTAGTAACAGTGTCTTAGTTAGGGTTTTACTGCTGTGAACAGGCACCATGACCAATGCAAGTCTTACAAAAGACAACATTTAATTGGGGCTGGCTTATAGGTTCAGATGTTCAGGCCATTATCATCAAGGCAGGGACATGGCAGCATCCAGGTTGGCATGGTGCAGGAGAAGCTGAGAGTTCTACATCTTCATCTGAAGGCTGCTAGTGGAAGACTGACTTCCAGGTAGTTAGGGTGAAGGTCTTAAGCCCATGTGCACAGTGACATACCTACTCCAACAAGGCCACCCCACTTAATAGGGCCACTTCCTGGGCCAAGCATATACAAACCATCACAGTTAACTTATTTTCCTTTCCTTTCCTTTCCTTTCCTTTTCTTTCCTTTTCTTTTCTTTTCTTTTCCTTTCTTTTTTTTTTTTTTTTTGGAGAGAGGGTTTCTCTGTGTCAACTTGGCTGTGCTGGAACTCACTCTGTAGAGTGAAGCAGTTCCAGGCTGGCCTCAAACTTGTAGATTCACCTGCCCCTATCTCCCAAGTGCTTCGATTAAAGGTATGTGCCACCACTGCCTGGCAACAGTTAACATTTTAAGGAGCCATTTACTTGAAATTTTTGTTTCATTTATTTATTTGCATATGTTGAGACGGAGTGTGGCATACATGTGGCAGTCTGAGGACAACTTGTAGAGCTACTTCTCTCCTCACACCATGTGTCCCAGAGATGAAACTCAGTTTGTCAGGCCTGGTGGCAGGAGCTTTTTACCCACTGAGCTCCCCCCAACTCCCGCTAATCTGAACTTTATACTGGTACAGTTAAAAGAAACACATCTTGGGGTGCTGGAAATATGTCTCAGCAGTTAAGAGCACTTGGGTTTCACTTCAGCCTCCACAGAAAATGGCTCAGAACTGCCTGTAACTCTAGCTCCAAAGTCCATCACCATTTTCTGTATTGTGTGGGCACTGCACACACACACATGCACACATGCACACACGCACACACACTTAAATGATATTTTTAAAAACATGGCCAAAATATCACTTCACAAATTATTTGTAGTCTTTAACATACCTTGTCCATATACAAATTGCAGAAAAGTTTAAAAGCCAGAAAGTAAACAGATCAAAATATCTTGAGAAAATCCCTGAAACTCATCATTTCACCAGGCCCCTCCCTCCCAAGAGTAAATGGTAAAAGCTGTCGAGAGTCACTCTGAGACAAGCCAAGATGCAAAGAAGATTGTGAGACCAGACCAGCCAGCAACCTGGAAGAAGCAGAAACCAGAAGGGTTGCATGGAAGAGGGTTAGACCAACTGAGGCAAGGGCAAAGGCACTCTCCAGCCTGTTGAGCTGCCTGCAGGCTTGCACTGTGTGTTAGGAGCCCAGTGATTGCTAGCTGACATCCATGCTGGGGTGGGCTTTGGTGAAGTAGCTGTTTTTGAGTCATTTCTGTTTCCCTAAGGAGCCCCAATAAAAACCCATTCGTTCACCAAGTTGTACTTGATGGTGTCTGGGGTAGAGATTCATGAGTTGTTTCTCTCCATTTTTTTTTTTAAGACATAAGTGTACATATATAAGGTAGACAGGGAAGATGTTCTCACATTTGGGATATTTAATTTTCTAAAGTACAAAAAGTAAAAATACAAAGATGCTTGTGAAGGTTTTTCTGGCACAAGGACATCTTGGCGGTCTGGAGCCAAGAAATTCCACAAAATCACACCATGCAGCAAACCTCACACAGATTTATTGGGCAGAAGGAAGGGTGGCGCTACATCTGAATGGAAAGAGCCATCAGAGGGCTAGGGGAGGAGATGCTTCTATAATATCTTCAGGGGTATGAGCTTAGGGGGAAAGAGCCATCAGAGGGCTAGGGGAGGAGATGCTTTCGTAAGATCTTCAGGGACATGATCTTACTGGGAAAGTATCTTATGATAGGAAACCTTGTTTGGTCATTAACACTGAGTCAGGGGTGGGATTTCAAAGTCTCTAAGCTTAGGGTCAAACAGGGATAGGGTGCATTTCCTTTGTCCTATGTCTCAGGCTTGGGGTCAACTTGGGGCCAGGATATTCTTTTCTTAGCATTTTACCCTACAACTTTTGGTCCCAAGCATTTCAGATAAGTGATATTCAGTCTGAATTTGAAAACTAAGGAATGAAGAAATAGACACTGGGGTTCATACTGGAACTGCATTGCCGCTGGCCTCCTTGCATTGAGGTTGCTGCTGCAGGAATCTTTTAGACGTGGTGAAGGGTAATGAATGAGCAGATAGTAACACCTGATGTATAAGGTGCTGGGACAGACTTCACAGGTACTACCCAGATGGTTTCCGTTAATGTTATTTCCCTATGAGGATGTTGGGTACAAGGAGGTTTCGTAACTTAAAAGGAGTTTCTTTCTTCTCTCTCTCTCTCTTTCTCTCTCTCTCTCTCTCTCTCTCTCTCTCTCTTTCCTTCTTTCTTTCTTTTAAGTTTTATTGCATTATAATGAGAAAAGTTACATGATTTCAATTTATGTGAATTTGTTAACATTTAAAAACATATTTTAAGTAAATAGAATTAAATCACATTCTTGTTTTCCTTTTGTACCCCAACTCCTCCCAGAGACCCCCTTCAATACCTACAATATCTTTTTTTGTCATATTCTTTAAAATTTATAAAATATTATAACAATACAAAGGAGTATTATAAAAGTTGTTTGATATGAAACAACAATCAATTTAACAGTCTTATGTAGATGCTTGTCTACGGCAATACTGAAAATACACATGTTTTTCTCAATATAAATTTTAAATAACTCCAAACCCATTAAATGTATATTTCAAAATAATATATCACTACTAATATTTTCTTAAGTGAACATGAATATATAAAATGTTTTTGTTTGTTTGTTTTGTATTTAGTAGAGCTTAAAATCTTGGCTCTGACTGTGGTAACTTGATACAAGAGTTACAAACGTTAAGCAAAGCATTCAGTCTCACTCTTTGTTGTTCTCTTACAAACCCCTTCCCAATTTAATTGTCTACATTTCTTTTCGGTATATAAATACTTTTAAAATATGTAAGCTGTTCTGAAAACCATAGCATAGTGTTAAAATATGAAATAAACAATACTACTAATAGAGAGGCTGAGATAGGAGAAGCAAGATTTCAAGACCCTTATGTTGTATACAGCAAGACACTGTCATGAACAAACAAGCTGAAAGTATATATGGATTGTACAATATTGGACCTATTTCTCCATTTACCAAATTAGAGAGGACATTGCATGACAGTCAATAAATTTCTAATTCCCCATATTTTTGGATTTCAATCGATTAGGATATGTTGGTAATATTAATTTTCAAATTAATATATTAAGAAAAAATTGTTACTTCCTGTTGTTTTTGTTGTAAGAGGTGGAATTAGGTTTGTGTGGATTTGTTGAAAGATTACTTTCTTGCTTCTTCTAGGGTGTAGTTTTGCTCCTCATGTTGATGTTTTCCATCTATTATTCTTTGTAGGGCTGAATTTGTGGAAAGATAATGTGTAAATTTTGTTTTGTCATGGAATATCTTGTTTTCTCCATCTATGGTAATTGAGAGTTTTGCTGGGTATAGTAGTCTGGGTTGGCATTTGTGTTCTTGTAGGGTCTGTATGACATCTGCCCAGGATCTTCTAGCTTTCAGTCTCTGGTGAGAAATCTGCCGTAATTCTGATAGGCTTGCCTTTATATGTCACTTGACCTTTTTCCCTTACTGCTTTTAAAAGTTTTTCTTTGTTTAGTGCATTTGGTGTTTTGATTATTATGTGATGTGAGGAATTTCTCTTTTGGTCCAGTCTATTTGGAGTTCTATAGGCTTCTTGTATGTTCATGGGCATCTCTTTCTTTAGGTTAGGGAAGTTTTCTTCTATAATTTTGTTGAAGATATTTACTGGCCCATTACCTTGGGAGTCTTCATTCTCTTCTATACCTATTATCCTTAGGTTTGGTCTTCTCATTGCATCCTGGATTTCCTGGATGTTTTGGGTTAGGAGCTTTTTGCTTTTTGCATTTTCTTTGACTGTTGTGTCAATGTTTTCTATGGTGTCTTCTAACTCTAAGATTCTCTATTCTATCTCTTGTATTCTGTTGGTGATGCTTGCATCTGTGACTCCTGAATTCTGTCCTAGGTTTTCTATCTCCAGGGTTGTCTCTCTTTCTGATTTCTTTATTGTTTCTATTTCCATTTTTA
>NW_022196896.1:30305893-30328550 GCF_008632895.1 Mastomys coucha
CTAAATCTGACTGGAGCCTGTTCTTCCTGTGATCCTGATTGTGTCAGAACTCCTCAGAGTCAAGCTGTTTCTGTGATCCTGTGATAATGGGATCCTGTGACCCTGGGCTTGTTAGAGCACCTGGGATTGGAGCTTCCTCTGGGTGTTGTGGGACTGGCTGCAGAGCTTGTGCCCAAGGTCTGCTCAGGGCATGGGCCAGCCCAGACAGACCGGAAGGAATTGAGCCACTGGGCTGGTGGAGTTCCTGTGTGCCTGGTCTCCCTGATTCCAGTTACTCCCGTTGTTGGGACAGATGTTATGTCCTCCTCACCTCTGATCCTAGGCGTCTAAAAGGAGTTTCAATCTATGTTCTTTTCCACAGAAGCTTACTTACAACTGGAATGGAGGGGAAATCAATATATATATATATATATATATATATATATATATATATATATATATATGCTTTACAAAATAGATTTTATATGTATGTGTTTAATTTGCTCATCCTCATTTATATAGATATGACACACATGCACATATATGCTTATATAATAGCTAAATGTGATTCCACATATGGGAAAGAATTGGGGTATTTCCTTTTCCCCATTGTCCGCTCTTGTTCCACCTGCTCCTCTTCCTATCCCTTTGTCCACTTTCCCTCACATAGTCTTTCTTCCATTTTCATGTCCTATGTGTATATATTTTTACAATTTACATTCAGCATATGAGAGAGAACACATGATATTTGTCTTTCTGAATGTGTTGAAATTATTTTATTGCAGATGATGTAATTTCATTCCTCTTTATGGCTGGGAGTTTTCAGAGAAGGTTTGCTAGATTTTAAATTGAACTCAATAGTAGCAAATATGAGTCAAGCATGGAGGCACACAGCTGTGATCCCAGGGCTGCACAGCAAGATTTTACACAAAGTAAGCAAGCAGACATGCAAAAAACAGGTTATGTGTACATACTACAGGCTGTGTGTGCATATTCAAATATACAGTATAGTAGGAGGTCATCACACCATTAGATTTGGTCAGTGAATTAAAATAATAATAACAATGAGGACTTTATTTTTCACTGTACAATCTTATCTTCTTTTTCCCTCTGCCACTGTCCAGTGACAAGAATATAATATTTTTGATAATACTCGGGCAAATCACACACAGTTTATCTCCCTATCAACCTATCATCTAGTAATTTTAATACTAACTGATAACCATTTGCTGAATCAGTTTCACTAGGGTCTTCCAAATGATGATTTTTATCATTTTGTCTATTATTTATAGTTATTAGCTGGTATTCTACAGCCTGGAGGAGAATATCCTACATGTCACTCACAAACACAAGTCCAACTGGAGAGGAAAAGTAATGACTACTTCCCTCCACATACCCATTGTTAATACAGAGTTGGCTTGAAGGCTACTTCAAATGTTGAAAGATATCTCAATGGCTTGAGAGTCAGGGTGTGCTTGCACATTTTAATGACCCAGTACATTTGGTTATATGTATCTCCATGTGTTCAATGGGTGCCAAGGTAAGTGGTAGGGAATATATCAACTCAATTTTATGCCCTTAAGACATCACTTTGTTGGTCTTGGAAAGTTTCCATACTTATTGTGTTTTCCTGTCTCAAGCCTGTAAGTAATCAGTCATTTATTCAAAATTCTATGCTTAGTTTTGGTGAAAAGTAATAACTGAGATCAAAATTTGGTTTAAAACAGTAAACACAGAAACCCACCAAACTAAAATAAATTGTATTCCTAATAAGTTTTTTTGTTTTTATCATGAATTCCTCACAGAATTTATCATGAATTTCTTATATTCTGTAAGATACTCTAAGATCACTGAACATTGTGTTTTAAGGATATCATACTCTTTCATAGGCATGTGTGGATGGTTTGGAAAAAACTATAGTGGTCCTGAAAGTTTTTTCATTGACTATATTTGTGAATGTTATCCTTTACCAGATATCCCACACATGTAACTAGATTGTGTGTGCGTGTATGTGTGTTGCTAGGGATTGCAACCAGCACTTTGTATGTGCTAGACAGGCACTTGAACATTAAGATACACTTCCACCTTAAAATGTTTCCAGTAAGACTTGTCAAATTTTCTTACCAGAAAACTAACAAGGAAGAGAAGAACACATGCTCTACTTTCCTAAATTCACTTATTACTTCTCAATGACTTGAGTCATTTGTCTATCTTTAAATCCACCTGAGCATCTTCAGGCACATATTGCATACCTACTTTTGTGAAATAGAAGCAGAACTGGAAGACTATGTTTCCATTTTCCAGTTTTACTGAAAGTATGTGTTTGAGATGCACAATGTGACATACTGACTGACAACACATGACTGTAGTGATTACCACAATGGAAGAAACTAGTGTATCATGTCACACACATTGTGTGGTGAAAACACTTGAGATCTGCTCAGCAGTTTTCAAGCATACATTTAGCATGATATTGTTCTTCAGCGCTTATTCATCTTATCACTCAGTTTGTGGAGATGAGTCAGTATCCAGTATCCCAGTGTGTAATGACACTTACCTCCCAGTTTGTAGTAGCCGTTCTGCTGTTACAATGAGCTCATGTTTTGCCTTCCCACACATATAACACCTCCTAGAACTTGTCTTTGGTCTTAGGTTTACTTCCCTTAGCACAGCATCTCCCAGACTTGACCATGTTATCACAAATGGCAAGGGTTCTTTCTTTTCAAAGGCTAATAGTCTTATTATATGTATGCATCAATCTATTTGTTAAAATAGGCACTCCAGAAGAGGGCGTCATCTCGTTACAGATAGTTGTGAGTCACCATGTGGTTGCTGGGATTTGAACTCAGGACCTTTGAAAGAGCAGACAGTGCTCTTAACCACTGAGTCATCTCTCCAGCCCTTTGTTAATCTCTTGTAGCACACTTAGACTGATACTATATTCTGGCTATTGTAAGCATGCTACATTAAACACAGGTATGATTATACTTCAAGGCAGAAATGCTATTCCCTTTGGCTATATACTGAGTAATGGTGGCTGAGGAGCTGGACTTTTTTTTACAGTGGTTATACCAAATAACAGTGTCTGATAGCTGCATTCTACAGATGAGAGAGTTGAAGCTTCAGTGTTGATGGGAGTGACTCATCTTGGCGATCAGCTTCACCAGGAAGAGATGTTCAGGGAGCTGGTAAAGTACATTTCTGAGAATGTCAGTGAGGGACTTTGTAGAGACAACTGGTATGTGTTGTCTCAGTAAGGGTGAGGCAGCATCCTACAACCTTGAAGACTGGAATGCAAAGTGGCCGACTGCTTTCTGAGTAGGCATGTTTTCTCTACTGCCATTGCCCACAGACAGCCGAGTTCAGACTCATTCTTTGGCTCCTCAGGAGGCTTCTGAACCTTCAGCATTGAACTATGGTTCAATCACTGGTTCCTCTTGTTTACAGAATTCCTGTTTCCATGAAGAAGCAGCTACTATGTTCATCAGCTTTTCAGGCTACAGAAAACCCCATTAGTACTATTTAGCTTATGATCTTATAAGCTAGTTTAGTAACCCTAAATGAGTACATGCACACACATGCATTTCCTCTTAATCCTTTCTCTTATGGACCCTAATACATTGGTGGTATGAAGAATTTAGGATGTTCAACTCCTATGCTAATCCCCGTTCATTCTGGAATTCTGCTCCTCAAATCTCTGTTACTGGACATGGTAATTATACATTTGCATCATTAGTTCTGAGAGCTACATATCAAAGTAATTGACTTTGGTAAGAATTGATGATGGCAAAGGTATAAGAGAACCAAGAACTGAAATTCAAAAAAAAAAAAAAAAAAAACAGAATATAGGTAAACAAATAGGAAGGGATGAAATGTGAATTTTAAAAAGCAAATAATACTAAATTTTATGTTGTTGCATTCAAATGGATAATGTACTAAGGAAACTAAGCGCAGTGAGGCAAACCACATGATTTACAGGAAAGAAAGCTTTGTAAGTCACCCAAGTGATGTTCACACTGAAAAGGACCCAGGGCCTACTGAAGTGATAGCACTAATGTGTTGATAAACTATTATTTACAGTAGTAAACAGTAGGGAGAACAGACAGTGCAGGTCACAAATGACATTGCTAAATGATTATTTGTGAGTGGGTTAATCCTAGTAACTAACAAGTACTTTTGATCCCATTATAGCAAAGGCAATGATACTGATGAAATTCTTTCCTAGTGTCTACACACCCCCTGGTGGAGAAAATAAGTAACCACATACTCACAATGCTTTAACATCAGCAGTACCTGAACAAGGGCTGAGCATACCAGGACACTTGGCCCTAAGGATTCATTCCCAGATGATGTTGAAAACTGTGATCATTGCTTCACTAATTGTTACCTCTTGTAGTCCCTCCCCTACGCATGACAGTAGAGATGTAGGGTTTTTGCCTACTGTCACATGTCATTTTTTGAAAGAAATGAAATATAGTAAACAAACTTTTAAAAAATGTGCATATGTGTGCTGGCATGCTTGAATATGGAGATCAGTGGACAAGCTCAATGGTGGCCTCATTTGGTTGAGATAGGGTCTCTTTGTTGTTCATGTTTATGTAGTCCAGGCTAGCTGTCCTATGAGCTTCAGAAATTCTCCATCTTAGCCCTCTAATTTCAGGAGAGAAGTTGCAAGATCAGACATGAGACCTTGTCCAGCTTTATGTAGGTGAGTTTTGGAGATTTGAGAGAAACAAATTACAGTGAATTGAATGAGCAGTTACCATATTTGCTCAAACAGAATATAACCTACAAAATAAAAGTATGGCAACTTCAGGCACACAGTGAGCTCAAGCCTGGATGGGGCTATATTCACATACAAGCACTCATGTATACACACAAAAGATGGGGGCTTTGAACATGCAGCATGGCACTTTGGTATGTAAAGAACTTCAAAGGGGACTGTAAAGCTCAAGAAGCATCCTCAAGCTAAGTCTCTGGCTCCTGATGTGACTTATTAAACTGTCCTCCAGATGTGACTTATTAAAACTGGAAGTTGGGCTAGAGAGATGGCTCAGCGGTTAAGAGCACTGACTGCTCTTCTGGAGGTCCTGAGCTCAATTCGCAGCAACCACACGGTGGCTCATAACCATCTGTAATGGGGATCTGATGCCCTCTTCTAGTGTGTCTGAAGACAGCGACAGTGTACTCATATGCATAAAATAAATAAATCTTTAAAAAACAAAACAAAACAAAACTGGAAGTCTTCTTCTTCAAAATGATAAGACCTGAAGTCTTCTCCAGCAAGCAATCTCTTCTTTCTCCTTCCATCTCTGGTTCCAGAGGCCTCTGGATTTTGCAGCGAGAGCCCCCTGAACCCTCAGGCCTTGCTGGATCTCCTGCTTCTGCTATGACCATTCATCCAATTACAGCTGTCTATTCCTCAAAGGAACTAAGCATGAAGCTTTCTATGGGGGTTGGGTCTTTGTATTTACAAGCAACTGGTATATAAAACGTGCAGTAAACATGCACACACCTTTTGTCTCTTGCCTTAGGAGACAGCTGTGAGCCTTGTGAGGGGAATAACTCATCGTTTCATCTCCAGGTACCCCAAATGGTAGAGCAATGGAAGACAAAACATACAGCCATGATGAAGGGATCGCTGATATCCCCACTTAGTACTTCTGGAAGCCAGTGAGCATTTCTCCCATGAGAATCTTATTTGTTCCTCTCACCTTTCAGTGATCTCAGAACGGCCATATGAACTAACGCATGGAAGAAGGATGTTAAGTTACTATTATTTCTAGAGGCAGCTCATTTAAAAACCCAGTGTCTTCTGTGCTTTAGCATGAGCTGATTGGCAGTTGAGCCATCCAGAATATACTTAATGATAATGTCTAGAGATTCATCCAATAAACTGGCTCCAATGTGAGTCTAATTTTATATGTGAAACATTCTTGACAGAGGGCATGTTTGTAATAAACTTTGTAACCCTCAGTGAGAGCTCATCAGACAGAACCAACTATGCCCTGCCTTGTCCCTGTTGTTGGCACAGCTCTGACTATACTTGGCTCCTTTTAAAATGGAGAATTTACTGTTTCAAGCAAAATTCCCAGGAATCTAAAAGCCTAGGGAAGTATATGAAGGCCTTGTGATACAGACCGGTCACAGAGCACATACCCAGCATGTACCAGGCTAGAGTTTAATTACCACTTCTGAAAACAACAGACAATAGGCCAACATGCTTTAAATAGGCAGAACAATGAATGGAAGTGAAGGTTTCTAAGTTGGGGATGTCATGGTATAAAACCAAAACAAAACAGGACTTCCACATGTTTGGACATGTACAGAGTAAAGGCAGGCATCAAGTATTATTTGCAGTATAAAGGATGAAAAACCATGTTTTTCCATATATTTAAATGCTATTATCCAAGGAAAACTTAGCTTTCCATAATCACTCATAAAAGTGAAATTGAGACTTATTTGTACATATGAAATAAATAAAAAAGCATAAATAAACTTCTAGAAATGTACATATCTCTTTATTTTCACTAATAGATTAAGATGGGTTCTCTTTATTAAAAATTACCATTTTAGGAGAAGTGAAAAATAACTTGCGACTTCTCTGGCAGCCCTTTGCAACTGAGTGCAAGCCAAATTTATCTCATAGCAAACATCACTGGGGAGCAGGCACAACCTGGAATTGCACCAGTAAGATAGATACCATCTTCCTTACGACAAAACCAGATTAACAAAAATACAAACAGAGAGAGCTCCAGATGCCTGTGAAGGAACACAGTGTGTTAAAAGTGATTTATTTCATGGACTGCATAGAGAATGCTTCTTGCTATTAGGAGCGTTAGTGCTGGTTTTTGTCAAATATAATTAAAATGCCTGTTTGTAAGTAAAAATGAATCAGTGAGTTTATAACTGTGTTGGGATATCAAAATGTAGACTTTCACCACATCTTTCTCAAGATAATTCCAAGAACACTGAACACATGCATGTTTGCACACTTTCTTATCTGCTTATAAAGGTTATTTGGAAATCCGTAACTACAGGTCATTTCTGCTCCCTCTGCTTGCGTGGGAGATTGCACAATGGCGTTAAGTCAGAGAACAAGAACAATATATAATGAAAGTGAGACATCTTTATAGGTTCAGCCAACTTAGAGTAGGGCCAAAGTCAACAGCTCCTCAAGCTGGATTACATAAGACTTCTGAGGCCACGTGATTAAGTCTCTTTTATCATTTGATTTTCTGCAGCTTTTTAACTTAAAATATTATTAAATACATCTTAGTGCACACTCAATTTACTACAGTTATATTTTCTGAACTCCTCTTTCCCATTTTAGGGGCATCAGTAGTCATGTGAAATCAATGAAAAGTGAACAGATATTACGTTAGTGCCGAGGTCTATATAGAGAGATGAACTTATCTCAGACTACATGACCGTGACTAGTGACCTTACGGTTGCCTTTGAGCAAACAAATAGAAACTGTTCAGCAGGTTGAGGACTTTCCACTGGATCTAGCTGCAGAGAGCAGAGCTCAGTTCATCAGCAGGTTTTAGTTAACAGATCACCAAGGAGAACAAAGACAAGGAAGTACAGATGGAAAATTGCATGGGAACATCACAGTTGCACATTCCTCTATCATTGAAGGGGAATGTCTGTTGTACAGACCATTTCCCTCTTTCCTCAGTGTTATCAGAGTTCAGAGTTACTCTCAGACACAGTGCTGTTGGCAGGATCTCCCTTATTGCCACACTTCTGGAACCACACTTCTGGGACTCAGAAAATATCTCATGCTGTTAGTTCCCCAGGAAGGAGGTCCTCGAGTGTTTCCAGCCATTACCAAGGACAGCCACTGGGCACTTTACTTTCACTATGCTACATATGCAACTAGTCCTGGAAATAAACCAAGATGTCACTTCCAGAATCTTTTCTCCTTTCCAAACCCAATAAAGTTACAAACATTTGCTATAACTGGTATCAGTTCTTGGTATCTTTCTGAATCTGTTTAGAAACATAAATGCATCCATTACCCAGTGTCCAGACTACTATTTTCTTACTAACTTCTTACTTGGCCATTCAGAGGCACTCTTCTGTAAGGTACTGCCATGCTGTCAAGGGATCTAGTGGGACAAAATCCTGGCCCTTTCTGAGATGCTGGGGAATGAGAAGTGCTAGCAGTGAGAAGCTAAGTTACAACTAGGAGCAGCTCCTGTAAACAAGGTAAGGGAGCTATGGAGACAGGGATGTCACACCGAGGCACGAAAGGAGGCTTCTCTGAGCAAACTGTATTTATTAAGCTAAGATCAGGAAAAGTCAGACAGTACACTGATATTAACTATAACGTGGCTGAAGAGAATGCTGATCACAGTAAGGCCTCAATAAGAAATAAACCCACACATCTCTAAGATATGTACTCTTTATCAAAAGGGGATGGCATACATGCTTAATATTACAGAATACAAAGATAGTTTGAATTGCTGTAAAGTACTTACGTACACAATATTTCAAACACTTCCATATAAATATTTATGTTTTTAAGGGGCATTCCTAGACTCATTATTATGCATTTTTATAAACATCAAAACATGGTATTTGCATACAACTTCATTACATGAATAAAAATAAACACCTCATGCCTTGGAATGTTGAACATTATATCCACCTATAGAAAACAAGGATATTTAAGACATTACTTCTCTTACAGCTTTAAACCTCAGTACAAATTCCAGGTTACTGAAAGCAGGTTTGTCCATTTGATCTCAACTATGCTCCCAATATGATTTTCAAGTCTATCATTTCCTAAAAGTATATATTATTTATATTTGCCACTTTTAAATTAACATAGAATGGCACATAACACTAAAAATGAATTATCATTCTTGACCCTACAATAAAAGTGGCAAAGTGAGCAAGGGAATAAGACTTTGTCACAGAGATAAAAAACAAAATAAAATGGGGATGATTTTAAAAATGAGAATCACATCAAAGAACCCTTTATAATTGTGTTTTGAAAGACTCATTCAAATGTACACTGCGTAGAGGAGAGCACAAAGTGAGAGGCACAAAGTAAAGAGGGTGCGGTGTTTAATAGTCCTTTTGAATGTTCCAGTACTCAGACACAGGACCAATCTAATGCAGACTGTAGAGGGAAAGGCAGGCAGGAAGGCTCTTTCACACAGGGGC
The DNA here is from genome assembly GCF_008632895.1 of Mastomys coucha. Lineage (NCBI taxonomy): Eukaryota > Metazoa > Chordata > Mammalia > Rodentia > Muridae > Mastomys > Mastomys coucha. Next base: position 30,315,050 of record NW_022196896.1, read on the forward strand.
AGTTACCACTTCCTCACCTTTAGTCTCTTGGCCCCCCTGCTTTGTGTGTTGCAAATTAGAGAATATCCTAATGTGCCAACAGAAAACGGGTTGTGTTGCTAATTTTGTACAAGGTTGTTAAGTCCACCCTACTGTGTTAACTAGACACTTATTTGCAACAAAAGGGAGTGTTACAATATAACCAGTGGTGACTCATTAACTTTCTTTCTTGATGTCTTTCCTTGAGGAGCTTTCTCTGAAGTCAACTGCAGCATTCAAGGGAACTCTTTAAGGTAGCTGAGGAGTAAAGTGAGTCTGCTTCCTATATAAACATTTATCTAAAGGAACAGGGACCACCAAGTCCAAACCTTCTAAAGAGCATCCCCAGGGCTCCCAGATCATGGCAAGGTGGTCTTTAAGAGGCAAAACTGTTAAGTTACATGGTATTAGCGGTAAGCCACAGAGGTCATTGTTCTGGACTTCGTACACACACACACACACACACACACACACACACACACACACACACACACACACAAACACACACTTACATAGGCATCAGGACTTCTTTTATAAACTCTTTAATTGAAATTAGAGATATTTCAGAATATAAAAATTTCCTTAGCTTTTGGCAATATTGGCCAAGTATGTATTATCAACATGGATACAAAATCTTAAGGGGAAACTGAATGTGCCTTATAATAATATAGTTTATGCCAATGTTTTTCAGAACTTCACAGGGGCAAACAGTCAAAAAGAACCTGAATCCATTTGTGTAGTAGAACAGAAATAGCAAAGGCAATCTCAGCCATATGAATTAAATAAGTCATATGAAAATACTCAAGTTTAAAGTAACCTAGTCAACCACTTAAGTGAATACTATACATCATGGATAATTTGACAATCATATTCAATGAGTTTCAATGAAAAAATTATTTGTAAGATACTGCAAACTTTTTTTTACACAATCATTTAAAACAAGTATCCTCAGACACTTCTCTAACTGCTCACTGTGGCCACCTTGCTTTGTGATAGTGATACATTTTAAAAGTTATAGTGACTAGAGTGCAAGTAGATTCTTAATAAAGCACTGTGAAAGTGCTAGTCATCCACGTGGGCATTTGATTCTCTGTCCTAGTGCACACTTCTGTCTTTCGGAAGACAATTATGCACAAAAACAGCAGCCATCCTTTTTGTATATGCATTTGTAGGCATTCCATATAATGGATGACAACACTACAAGAAAAATTCAAATTATTTTACACCATTCAAATATTTCTTCCCATTTTTAAACCAGGTAATGCCCACTTGTTTACAATCCTGAAGGTATTATTTCTCCTTTTAGAAGTCTTTTTGGCACGTTTGTTGGGGAGGAGGCAAACCCATGAGTATGTATGCCCACACCATGTGCCTAGAGGTCTGAAGCTCACGACATGTTTGCCCGTTCTTCTACATTTACTGAAGAAGGACCTCTTGTGGGCACACACGCCTTGATATCTGGAATCCAGGTATCACCACTTCTGCCTGCCCCATCCTTAGACGACATGTGGCCACATACCTGCTGGGATTTATGTGGATTCTGGACATGCAGTTTCTGCTCCTCATCCCTGCACTATCCATTGATTCCATCTCTCTAGCCCTAATTTTGCTCCACCTGAAATTATGTGTTTTCCTTTTCTTTTTTAAAGGTAGTTTCACACTGTAGTCTAGGCTGGCCTCCAGGTCACAGTGGTCTTTCCTTAGTGGTAGGATCAGGCATGTGTGCCCACAGCTGACTTTAGTAATCTTTTGAACTGCAATTGTTACCCACATTGTATTTAACATAGGAGAAGGAGCAAGGTAGAGCCCTGTGAAGGAAGAGATTCTAAAGTCTCTGTCTTCTATATGACTGAGAAAAATTCTCCACAGAGATCCTGTTGCAACAGACCCAAGTACTCAAAATCTTAGCTCTCAGATGACACAGTACTTTGATCCTAGCACTCAGGAGGTAGAGACAGGAAGATCTGAGTTTGAGGTCAGCATGGTCTACCTAATGAATTCCACACCAGCCAGGGGCTTTACAGTTATACCCCCCACACACACACCCCTAACACACACACACACACACACACACTTTACATTATAACACACACACACACCTAACACACACACACACACACACACACACACCTAACACACACACACACTTTACATTATAACACACACACACACATACACACACACACACACTTTACATTATAACACACACACACACTTTATATTATAACACACACACATACACACACACACCTAACACACACACACACTTTACATTATAACACACACACACACACACACACACACACACACACCTAACAAGAAGGTTTGCATATTCAGTAGGACAAAGGGCTCTCTGAGGAGATTATGCATATATGGCACAGTTCTCTTTTCTCCAAAAACGTAAAAATTAGATGGGATTATTTTCTGTTACATAGAAAGATGCTTGGAAGTGCGTCCTATTTAACAGACCTAATCTCCACGGCACACAGGAGATCCTGAAGTTTCTTGACAGACCTTTGCTATTTTAGCATGAAGAGTACAGAGGAGAAGGAGAGCCAAGCAGTGTGGCTCCTGGGAAAGGACGATGACAGGAATAGTCAACACTCAGAGGACTCAGTTATGCAGCTACACATTAACCTTGGACCTTAGATGGTGAATGGTGTGTCTGGCTGATTCTGTGTGTTCCTTGGTACCAGTGACTCCACTCTACACTGTTCCTGCCCCTTTACAGGTCAATGTTTACAGCATATTTTATAATTATCCTGCCATTTACTCATGAACAGACAATTATTTTTTACAGTCATAGGTAGCAAGGAAATTCCCACTTAATTTAGATAGTCTTAATGAGATTTGGGACTTCTGAGTCAATAAAATCCAGATAAGGTTTTGGAGCCTGAATCAATGTAATAGGTTGGGATATAATAGCACCTGTGAATGGGGTGTGTTTATTTGGCAAGTGAATCTTAGAGATAGTGTGGACTGGGGTAAGAAAGCATGTCAAAGCCGGGCAGTGGTGGCCCATGCCTTTAATCCCAGCACTTGAGAGGCAGAGGCAGGCGATTTCTGAGTTTGAGCCCAGCCTGGTCTACAGACTGAGTTCCAGGACAATGAGGGGTACAAAGAGAAACCCTGTCTTGAAAAAACAAAACAAGAGAAAACAAAAAAGGAAAGAATGCCAATCCCCCCAACCACATAAACACATAACTGAAACAGAAAAGAGCAACTCTGAAGAATGATTAAGAGTACTATAAAGTTTACGCTTGGCAGTGACAATGGCTTGCCCTGTGCTCCTATCTCATTATTGTCAGGAGCATGAATTACAGGTCAGAGAGACACAGTGCTGGCTGTTAGATGACAGAGAGCACCATGGGGGAGGGACACAATGGCCTCTGGAGGCTGAGGAACCAGGGAGGGAGTCTCTAGAACCTCTATAATTCCCACCAACACCTAGATTCTAGCAGAGAAACATGTGTTCATTTTCAACTTACATACATCTAATAAACCTGTGCTATTTTAGTCACAAATTCTTGTACTGTCTTATGTCAACAACAGGAAATGACAGAGAGAATGGAGCCCAGGGGGCACACAAGTGTTTCTTTCATTCCTGGTATTTCCCAAGGTATCCAAGAAATGCCTGGGCTAGGGAAACGCAAACATCTTGCTGGTAATTTTTACTTCAGTCTCTCAGACTGAGTTCATACACTGAGGAATGTGTATTGTGCTGGACACCTCCAACAGTTTGTATGTGTGATAGAGTCCCTATAAAATGCTAAATGAATGAATGACTGTGTCCAGGCAGGCTCTGGAAGGGACTATAATTTCTTGATGCTAAAGTGCTGCTTATCATATCTTGTCAAGAGCTGATAACTTTTATACCTATTAAAATTCAGTTTATGACAATTGTAATTCTATAAAACACAAGGTCAAAATATATTTTGTGGCACAAACATTGTTTAAACAATATGCAAAATCTTAACTGTTGTATGAATAAACAATTTCAAACTCAGAAGAGACACTATGGCATATATTACAGAAAAAGGATCCTTTCTGGCTACTGATCACTGCTACATTAAGAAACTTGAGTGCAAATTTTATCAAATACATTTACCAAAAAGGAGTTCTGTTCATTTCATCTGAAAATGTTATTACAATAGCATTGAGCATGTAATAAGTTGATTGATCTAAACATTTACAAGCTATCAATACAAGCCAACCCTACAACTAAGAATTCAAACATCAAGACCTACCCTTAGTCTAAATTTATCTAGACATAGACTGAAAGACAAAACAACAGAAAAACCAGAATTTATCTGAATAATAAAAATAATTTTGCTGTTTTATGCTGGAAGTATTTTACTAATATGCACAACATTACCTATTCTTATATGCTACTCTATGGGTTGAGCAATACTATTTTAGCTGCTGGAGTATCACAGTGTTAAGAATATCCGCTTCTTGTAGTGTCACGCTTTCATCTGTTAGCTCTTTACTTGGAAATGAAGTCACAAGAATAAAGTCAGTAGTTGCGAATTCAGGACGTGACTGTACTATAAAGTCTCGTACATCCAGAATCCTGAAGGAATAAGTAAAAATGGCTTATTGTAGAAAAGGGACATTCTTAGTGAAAACCATTCTCGCACTAAAATATACATTATTTGGATGGGAAAGTTCATCAGATTTTAAAAGAAAAATAACTCTGCAGTATACATTTAAAATGAAACAAAACAATCTTAAAGTGAATTATGTATAAAATAAAATATTAAAAATATTAAAAGTCTAAGTCTGATTTCAGAGTAAGAACTGTTAGCAGCCTGGGTGTTGGAGTCCTCTGTGGACACTGGGCAGTCTACACTATCAAAAGGATTCTATACACACCCATCCATACATATAATAAAAGCTATGTGTGGTACAAATCTGTAATTCCACTTCTTGGAAGAGTAAGTCAAGATCACTGAGTTTGAGGCTAGCCTACGCTACACAGTCACATAGTAAAATCCTATCATTAAAAATAGTAACAAAAAAAGAATTTTAAAAATCACTCTCACATAAATCTAGTAACTTAACTAAGACCATAAATGCACATTAGGGTCTTATAATCAGGGAAAAACAAAAGTTGAGTATCAAAGAGACAATGAAACAGTGTGCTAGAGATTCTGTACCAACAAAATAAACTCCTTATGCCATGCATTTACATTATGAAGTTGCTATACAGAAAGGTCTGATTAACATTTTATAGATAACATTTTGAGATAATGTCAGGTAGTTCAGACTTACTTCAAACATATCGTTTTGAGTTTCCAAATGATGGGATGGCAGGTAAGTACAAGCATGTCTAGCTCATAATGACCAACATTTTAACAAAGTCTCGATAGGATCTTATTATCTTAAATCTGAGTCTATTTGACACAGTTTTAGTCACAACGCAAAACTACTGCTCTTACCTTTGAATTCTCTGAACTTGGAAGAACTGGTAATTTACAAAGATTATGGCCATCTATTTACTGTAGGTATTTGCTATCCTTTTAAATATGCTTCTGTCAAAAAGCTTACTTTAAAATTGTAATACCTTTATCTATTCAGTATGCTCTGTGCAGTGTCCCGTGGATGAAACAGTATAAAAACACAAAGACCCCCAGCTGACAGAGCAACTTACCGGTGTGTACTGTTGAATCTCTGTATGAGACGACTTCCGTCTGCCAACCTGACCTGAATTTTTGTGGTGGGCATTGAATCATCAATAAGAACAGCTGCATTTAGTATTGATTTATCCTCTTCTTCTGGGGAGGAAGGAGTACTGACGATTTCAGGTGTAAGGCTAAGACAGAAGAGTTTAAGAATATAAGCAAACTGAGTATGTTGTCCAAAGGACACACTCAAAGTAGCAAAGCCTCAGGTCTCCGGTCAACTGTGCTGTGATCCCTCAGAGGACTTCCAAACAAGCAAGACATAGCTTCCTTCCAGCTTATTCTACTTCTTATGGTTTCTTAATTATACTAAAATTAGTCTGGAACCTATGACTATTTAATAATCACAGATCTCTTAGAAGACTAGCTGCATTTTTTCAACTTCATCTCTGAGATTTCCTCACAGTTTGGATAGAAATCAGAAATCACAGAGTTAATATCAGCATGCCCAGGAGCCTAAAGAAAGCAGATTTCAAATTCCAAATATCATCTTAGTGGAGTTTTTACATCTTTGTTTATTCTCTCAAATACTAAGATTTCAGGGTCTCCCATGTATTTTACTTTATACAGCTCCTGGTATGAGCACTATGAATTGACTCTTACTCTTATTCAAAGTTTCCCCAAACTATTATCTGATAATAAAGTTAGCTCATCTTTATTGCCAATACCTGTCTTCCTTTCACACTTCCAGATTTAGAACCAATTCGAGAAAACGTGATAAAAATAGACAAAAGGAGAAAACAGCAAATTACTAAATACTTAAAGACATTTTTCCTCAAGTTCCAAACTGAAGACTTAAGCAGTTACATTGTCATGCTACTGCCCAGGGGAGAAAGAGATGGAGATCAGAAAAGAGGTGCAAGATGACACAGGATACCTTTCTTACCAATAACCACACACACACATCATCAACACCACTGCACTATCATCTACCTCACTTGTTCTGTCTGACCCTGACAAGTCAGCCATCCTCACTGGCCCAAGTTCATCTGGTGAGAGACAACCCCTTCTGTTGTACAGATTAACTTCATCAGGCACAAAGGCACTTCAAGGCAGGTTTCTACTGTACCTAAAGGTGGGACCTACTGAGAAATGAGAAAGCTGATGCAGCTCTTTTCTATGATATAAAGCTACTTCATAATGGTGTTTGCATCATCTAAAATTTTTGCTTGGAAAAAAATTCTGAGCAGGCAAGCTTTTTCTAAAACAAAAATGAAGTACAAAGCAGGGAAAAAAAAATCTAGGTAGAAAGCATCTGGATGTGTCTCCTTGTACGAGCAGGTGTGCGAAAGTGAATTATTTACAAACTGAAATGCATGGACTTTCAGAATAGTTGGGGTACCATGTCAGTGGAAAACTCTGAGTCAAAGGTAGACCAGAACTCTGTTCAATGCCAAGTTCAGTACTGGTAAGCAAGCACTGAGGTCACATCAGGAGATTCAGTGTTCATTTTCACAGCCACTCTTCTTTGCTGTTCAAAGCTTCTGAGGCAGTGACTCACTCTGTAGCTCAGGATGGCCTTGAACTGATCCTTCTGCTTCAGCCTCATTACTGCAGGGATTACACATGTGGACAGCAAACTTCACCCTTATTCAACCACACGACAATGGCAGTTATTTAAAAAGACTTGTTTTTATGTGTACAAGTGTTTTACCTACATTTATGTGTATGCACTATGAACATGACTTGTGTCTGTGCAAGCCAGAGAAACTATTAGTTCTTTTGAATCTAGATTTATAGATGGTTGTCAACAGTCCCCCATGGGTGCTGAGAATCAAACCAGGTCTTCTGGAAGAACAGCACATACTCTTAACCACTGAGCCATCTCTGCAGCCCTATAGTGACATTTTCATATACAGTTTTTGTTTTAAGGTTAATTAAAAACTTTCTTTAGAGAGGAAAATTAAGACATACAAAACTCTGCTAGAAAGGCAGGAAGAAAGGTTTTGGGCCAAGAGTCTTTTGGACAGTTCAAAGCTTACAGAAGGATGAACCAGGGATCTGAAAGTAACATGAAAACAATTATTATCAGCCTGAGAAATTCTTCAAGCCACAGCAAAGAAATATGCATGTGATGTGGGAATAGAACTGGGGCTAAGGGAAGGAAGCAGGGAACATCTGGGATCAGCCTTGTGGGGTCCAGGAGGTAGTACTGCCTGCTCTGCAGGGCTCGCACTGTAAGCAGTCCCAGCTGCATAAGGTAGAAGGTCTGATGACTGGAGTCTTCAAGGGCTGTCCAAGCAGCAGGACTAGCAGGAAACAATGCAGGCCAGAGAGGCTGCTCTGTGTTAGGTAAGAGCATCCTTGAGGACTAGGGACCAGGGCAAAACTGAACCTCAGAGTCAGTGCTTGCCAGAAGACTGTGTGGCAAGCAGAATCTTCTCTAAGCAGCATGCAAATGGACACAGAATGCCTTTAGAAACAGAGATACTACTCAAGTTTCATCATTCATCAATGTCCACCACAGCCACAAAACTATGGAGAATGTCCACCTCTAGCTTTCTTGTCAACAAAGACTCCAGCTCAACTCAGGTTATACTACCACGTCTCTCATGACTTCCTTTTTCCTATTATATAACTGGATAACATTTTTACTCTGTGATTACTCCATAACTACTTGTATATCGCAAAACATGGCTAGCTTCCCTCAGTCTGTATGGTTTCCGAATAGACTATGATGAAAATGGATTCTTCTCTTTGTTTACACTTGTGTTAAATAGTTAACTGGATCTGTTGGAAAATGATAACTGTTAAGCTTCTATCTTATTGGTACTTTCTTTTTAAATTTTCTCTTTTTTTGAAATGTAAATTTTATTTACATTTCAAATGTAATCCCCTTTTCTGGTTGCCCCCTCCCCCAGAATCCTCCTATTCCAACCCCCCTCCTCCTGCTTCTGTGAGGGTGTTACCCCACCCACCCACCCACTCCCTCCCAGCCCTGGCATTCCCCTATACTGGGGCATTGAGTCTTTATAAGACCAAGCGGCTTTCCTCCCACTGATGCCCGACAAGGTCGTCCTCTGCGACACATGTGGCTAGAGCCATGAGTCCCTCCATGAATACTCTTTGGTTGGTAGTTTAGTCCCTGGGAGCTCTGGGGGCGAGGGGGGTCTGGTTGGTTGATATTGTTGTTTGCCCTATGCAGTTGCAAACCCCTTCAGTTCCTTCAGTCCTTTTTCTAACTCCTCCCTTGGGGACCCCGAGCTCAGTCTAATGGTTGGTTGCAAGCATTCTCCTTTGTATTTGTCAGGTTTTGGTAGAGCCTCTCAGGAGACAGCTATTTCAGGCTCCTGTCAGCATGCACTTCTTGGCATCCACAACAGTGTCTGGGTTTGGTGACTGTATATGGGATAGATCCCTAGGTGGGGCAGTTTTGGATGGCCTTTTCTTCAGGTTCTGCTCCACACTTTGTTTCCGTATTTGCTCCCATGAGCATTTTCTTCCCCCCTCTAAGAAGGATTGAAGCATCCACACTTTGGTCTTCCTTCTTCATGAGCTTTAGGTGGTATGTGAATTGTATTTTAGGTATTCTGAGCTTCTGGGCTAATATCCACTTATCAGAGAATGCATACCATGTGTGTTGTTTTGTGTTTGGGTTACCTCACTCAGGATGATATTTTCTAGATTCATCCATTTGCCTAAGAATTTCATGAAGTCATTGTTTCTTACAGCTGCGTAATACTCCATTGTGCAAATGTACCACATTTTCTGTATCCTTCTGTTGAAGGACATCTGGATTCTTTCCAGTTTCTGGCTATTATAAATAAGGCTGCTATGAACATAGTGGAGCATGTGTACTTATTACATGTTGGAGCATCTTCTGGGTATATGCCCAAGAGTAGTATAGCTTGGTCTTTGGGTAGTACTATGCCCAATTTTCTGAGGAACTGCCAAACTGATTTCTAGAGTGGTTGTACCAACTTGCAGTTCCACTAGCAATGGACGAGTGTTCCTCTTTCTCCACATCCTCGCCAGCATCTGCTGTCACCTGAGTTTTTGATCTTAGCCATTCTGACTGGTGTAAGGTGGAATCTCAGGGTTGTTTTGATTTGGATTTCCCTGATGACTAAGGATGTTCAACATTTCTTTAGGTGTTTCTTGGCCATTTGAGTTTCCTCAGTTGAGAATTCTCTGCTTAGCTCTGTTCCCCATTTTTTAATAGGGTTATTTGGTTCTCTGGAGTCTAACTTCTTGAGTTCTTTGTATATATTGGATATTAGCCCTCTATCAGATGTAGAATTGGTAAAGGTCTTTTCCCAGTCTGCTGGCTGCCGTTTTGCCCTATTGACAGTGTCTTTTACCTTATAGAAGCTTTGCAAATTTATGAGGTCTCATCTGTTTATTCTTGATCTTAGAGCATAAGCCACTGGTGTTCTGTTCAGTAAATTTTCCCCTGTGCCCACATGTTAAGAGCTCTTCCCCACTTTCTTTTCTATTAGTTTCAGTGTATCTGGTTTTAAGTGGAGGTCCTTGATCCACTTGGACTTGAGCTTTGTACAAGGAGATCACTTGATCTTTGACAAAGGAGCTAAAACCATTCAGTGGAAAAAAGATAGCAAATGGTGCTGGTTCAAATGGCAGTTAACATGTAGAAGAATGCAATTTGATCGATCCTTCCTTCCTTCCTTCCCCTCTCACTTTATTTCTTAAGTTTTGGTTCTAGGGATCAAACCTTATACAGTTCTCAATCTAAATGTTCATTGTAAAATGTTATGTATAATTATTTATAAAATGTAATAATTGATTAAATATGAGTTTATGAGTACTGAGTAACATGACATTAATATTCTAGTGTTAATTTTCTGTATAATAAACCTGAACAAACTTCTTTTTCCATTTTGAAGTAAGGTCAGGCTGTAGCCCAGCCCAGGAAGAGTGGGTATAGAGCTAAGACTGGCCGTAGCCCAGGAAGAGTGGGTATAGAGGTGAGACTGGCCACAGCCCAGCAAGAGGCTGATGACCTTGAAACTCTGTTCTTCCCACCTCTATCTCCTTAGTTAGGATTACAGGTGTGGACTACCAGGGTAGGTTTGTAGCTGGAGATGGAACTTAAGGGCTTCTTAATAAGTCACAGAAAACTACCCACTAAAGCACACTGTTCCTGCTGTAGCACCTCATTGTTTACTCATAGCAGATACAGCCACTTAAAAGTGTGAGCTAACAATATATCAACTTCGTTCTCCAATCAGTAATACTTTACAGTTTCTCTTCTGAAGCCATGAGAGTGGAAACAGAAATGAATCTGCACGTGCGTGAGCGCATTCGCACACGCATGCACACACACACACACACACACATACACACACAGAACATGAGAAAAACACTGAAACTGGAGAACAAAGAGGACTAGTGGGGGGGCAGTGTGTGCAGGGGGAGGATATGCTCAAAGCATTATGCATTATATATTTAAAACAGGAAAATGGCCTTATGTAACCCTACACAACAAAACTCAACCAGAGAACGTGGCCCAGCAGTGAAAAGCACGCGCCCAAGAATGCATGGTTAGAACCTAGTTCCAAAACATCTCTAGTTCAATCATACTTTGGACAAATTACTGTTATTTCAAAATGGAGTAATAAGTTCCACACATTAAATTTAAATTTTCATGAATTTAAAAATGTACTTTTAATCATATGTATGTGTGCCTATGTGGCTATGTGTGCACATGTGTAGATGCCCATGGATGCCTGGAACTGGAGTTACATGTAGTTGTGGGCTGCATGGCATGAGTGTGGGGAAGCGAAGCCAGGCCCTGTGTAAGAGCAGTGTATGTTTAAAGAGCTGTTATCAAGAGAGCGTAATGCATGTGAGAACTACTGACCTCTGGGTACTTGCTACTAACGTTATGCAAGCTGTATACTCACTTAGGCAGGAAAGTCGTCATAACTCAGTTTTTACTTTACAAGCCATTTTGATTTCTTATTCTCCTAGAAATGTTACTTTGAACACAGAAGTGTTTTTCTCACTAGAGGAATTTTACCTTCCAAGTTTTTGCCCTTCTCCACTGAAAGCCTTGAATCGCAGTCTGGGTTTTATGTACTCTTGGTCCTGATGATCCTCCATATCCAGGTTTACTTGACTGCCATGGACCAGTCGCTGAAGCTCCAGAGGAATCTCTCTTAAAAGGAGGGAAGGAAGGTTTTAGTTGAGATTGTTAAAAATTACACTATCCCACTGAGATAAGTTTAATGAAATCATGAGCTACATGCTAATATAAATTTTTTCATGGTGATTTGGGGATTCACATAGATTTCATCCCACTTTTCTAACTTTGAGAATTTATTTGTATGAGCATTTTCTCTGCTTGTCTATGTGCCACATGCATACCTGGTGCCCTTGTGGGATAAAGCTTGTGGGACTGGAGTTACAGATGGCTATAAAGCACCATGTGATGCCAGGAAAGAACTGGATTTCATGATGGCATCTGCATATACACATGTCACGGTACTTCGTTCTTCCTGATACCTCTCGCCAAATACACTCCTCCATGCCCTTCTCTTCTGTACTGCCACAGGCAGCTGCCCTTTTCTCATCTCACATGTACTAATTAAACTCTCTCTTCCTACTTTAATATCTCTTCTTCTCTTTTTACAATACTCTTTCTAGATTTGATATACTCATATATAAACATAAACATTTATATATCTACTCATATATACAAAATCTTAAGTCTAGATAATGCATATGAGAGAAAACACGTGGGATGTGAGCATGGCTGATATTACTTAACAGTTCACAGAACTGAATTATGTATATTTACCACATTTCCTTAACATAACCATCTGCTAATGAACATCTAGGCTGGACCAATCTCTGGGCTATCGTGAACAGTGTACCAATAAACATGGATGTACAAGTATTTCTATGGCATGTTGCCTTAAGAGTTCTTCAGGATCGAACTGACTACAGGGTCCCCAGTGAAGGAGTTAGAGAAAGGACCAATGGAGCTGAGGGGTTTGCAGCCCCTTAGGACGAACAACAATATGAACTAACTAGTACCCTCAGAGCTCCCAGGGTCTCAACCACCAACCAAAGACTGCACATGGAGGGGTCTGATCGTTCAGGCAGCATGTGTATAGTAGAGGATTGCAAATTCAATCATCAATAGGAGGAGAGGACCTCGGCCCTGTGAAGGTTCTGTGCCCCAGTGTAGGGGAATGCCAGGGCCAGTAAGTGGGAGAGGGCGGGGTGGCACGCATGGGGAGGGGGGAGGCAACAGGGGTTTGTTTTTGTTGTTTTTGTTTGTTTCTTTGTTTTTTGGAGGGGAAACTGGGAATGGAGAAATTTACATGTAAATAAAGAAAATATCTAAAAGAAAAAAAAAGAGTTCTTCAGGAAAATATGTACCTACATAGATTCACATATCTACCAACAGTGGATAAGTAATGGTTCTTTATTTTTTACATATTTGCATGCACGTCAGTGAAGATTCTGCACTGTAAAGACATCTTGTCTCATACAAGGACTTGTCATGGGGAACATAGAATCTCCATACCTGGCTGCAAATATTTATTTCTAACTCCATCCTAGAGGGAGCTAGAAACTGATAAAGTATTTTTAATTATCAGGTAACAGGTAAACACCACTATGCTTCAGTGTCAAGAGCAGAGATGTGGAACACACGCTATGGAAGACTGGTCTTATCCACTGAGGAGTTTCACAGCTACACCAATCAGCATGTGCCAGAGACTCACAAGGGGACGACTCTCCTCTTCATAACATCTGAGCCTAAGTCTACTCTGTCATACAAAGAAGCAGAAAGCACTAAACACTTTTAGAGGTCTTGTTTTTTTTTTTTT
>NW_022196896.1:30328560-30355933 GCF_008632895.1 Mastomys coucha
TTTTTTTTTTTTAATACTTTGCAATTCCAGGAATATATTTACAATTTAATCTACCAAGTTCTAGAATGAGTACCACTAACAATAATTAAGCAGACAATTCCACACACTTCATTATGGTAATTTTCTGCTTGTGACATTTACATAAAAAGTGCTAGATTGATGAATCAAGCATATATATATTGGAATATGAACTTATATTAAAGAAATAATGCAAATATCACTGACAGACATTTTTGACTTACAAAAAGTTACTTCCTTATATTTAATATACATAAAGTAGGATATATCAATTTTAAGAGAAGTGATGTGTATAAGCGAATTATACTACCTAATAATTGCTCTTGAAAACCAGTAAAGATAGTATACCAGAAAGAACTTCAAACTGATATTCTTCCTAGAAAGGAGACTTTGCTCACTGTTTGGATTTGATATTGTGTAAGCCCAATGAATGTCCTACTTGCCTGAAAATTAACTCTAGCAAATAATTAACATTTTCTTTTATCACCTTGAAGCTAGAGCATGAATTTGAACAACAATGTTGGTTTTCATATATTACTCAAATATTTCCATAGCCCTGTTACTTAGTTTTCAACTGTATAACACTGCTGCATCCAAGTACTTGCCACAGATGACTTCAGCACCCCAACAGATAGCATTTCATGCCTTTGTTTGGTATCCTTATAGTATTTATGCAAATTTAGGTTAAAAATTAAACTTACACACTAACTCACTTTCTACAATGTCTTTCTTTCAGAGTTCCTTTGTTTCCAAGAATTTTATCCCTAGCCTATTCTAGCCATTCTCCTTGGGCATGTTTCATTAAAGGGGCTCTCCCTTCAGTTTCTTTATGGAGTGCTGGAGTATGGGTTTGTGCTGAAAGAGGGCAAGGAATAAAGGGTGTGGTGCCCTCAGGGAGAGCCCACCCAGCAAACCCTGACACTTTGACTCCAGTGAAAAGTAAAGGCCTGAGGAATTACTGAAGAGCAGCAACAAATCAAAACTTATGCAAATTAATTCCAGGAGAGACCAAGGTTCTAACCTAAGCAGGCGGAATGTGAGATCTTGGCCATAGGGTTCTGAGTTTAGAGTAAAAAGGATCGAGGAGTTAAGGGGTTAAGGGAAGCTGCTGAGTGCTGAGGACAGCTGAGAGGCAGGGCATTCCCTGAATGAAGACCCAGAGAGTCTAAGTGAGACTGTGAAATGATGCTTGGATTATTTTGGAGACCCCAAGATGTTGCAGATGGCAGAACCATGAAATATCTAAGAGTATTATCTATACAGGGAGAGGATCCAAGGTGAGAGAGAGAGAGAGAGAGAGAGAGAGAGAGAGAGAGAGAGAGAGAGAGAGAGAGAGAGAAGAAGGGAGGGAAGGAGGGAAGAAGGGAAGGAGGGGAGGAGGGAGGGAGGGAGGGAGGGGAGGAGGGAGGAAAGGAGGGAGGGAGGGAGGGAGGGAGGTGTACTCTACTCAACAAAGCTGGAAGGAGATGGACTTCTAAAGAGCCATGCAGGCCATCTGATGTCAGACCTAGGAGTAGAGGATTTGGAGTTTGCCTTGCTGGGTTCTGGTCTTGTTTTGGCTCAGTACTTCCTCACTATGTTCTGATTCTTCCTTTTTAAAATCATCATCTGTGTCCTGTACCACTGTAGGTGAGAAGTATATAATTTGCTTTTTGCTTTTGATTTTACAGAGTTATAATTAAGAGATTTCCTTGAGTCTCAGAAGAGACTTGAGACTTTGAAGCAGTGCTATGACTGCTAAAGCATATGAGAACTTTAAGTTGTACTAAATGCATTTTGCATTATTATAAGGCTACAAGCCTATGAGAGCCAGAGAGTAGAATTGGGTAGTTTTGAATAAGAATAGCTTCCACTGGCTCATATATTTGAATACTTGGTCCCTGTCCACAGTTGATGGAACTACTTGGGAGGGATAGAATGCCTGGCTTTGGAGGAGGTGTGTCACTGGGGGTGGGTTTGAGGTTTTATAGCCCATACCACTTCTGCTTGGCTCTGTCTCTTTCTGCTTCATGCCGGCTGCTCAGATGTAAGTTCTCAGCTACTGGTTGAGTGCTATGCCTACCTGCCTACAACCATAATGATCTTGTCCCCACCCTCTGAACTCTATGCCCCATTAAATGCTTTTCTTTTCTTCTTCTTTTTTTTTTAATGTTACCTTAGTCATGGTGTGTTGTCATGACACCCTGTCAACAGCAAGCAGGGCAGAAGCATTCAATTTAGTGATTTATTATATTAAGATATTTCTTGGAGGGGGCTGGAGAGATAGCTCAGTGCTTAAGAGGTTCTGAGTTCAACTCCCAGCAGCCACATGTTAGCTCACAACTATCTGTAATAGGATCTGATGCCTTTTTCTGGTGTGTCTAAAGTGAGCAATGGTGTACTCATATGTAAAATAAATAAATAAATCTTTTTAAAAAAGGTATTTCTTGGAGCAAAGCCTATAGTGTCATCATAGTTAAAAGAGATTCAATCATCTAATGTCCTTTTTCAACAAAGATCCATCTTCCCCAAATCACTTATGTAATATGTCGTAGTAATTAATTCTTGAAAGCTAGTAGTATATACAGAACAGTTTTAAAAAAGGAATGGTGCCGAGGAGATAAGCTATTTTGTCAAACAGTTGCTACACAAGCATGGCAGCCTGAGCTCAACCTCTAGAAGGGAGATAAAAAGGCTAGATGTGAGCTGGGCGGTGGTGGTGCACGTCTTTAATCCCAGCACATGGGAGGCAGAGGCAGGCAGATTTCTGAGTTTGAGGACAGCCAAGGCTACAAGAGAAACCCTGTTTCACAAAACCAAAAAAAAAAAAAAAAAGGCTGGATGTGGTGGTATGTGCTTGCATCCCAGACCTGGGGTCAGAGACCCTGGAGCTCAGTGACCAGTCAGCCTGGCCTATTTGGCAAATTCTCAGCAAGTGAGAAAACCACTGAGGTTGACCTATGATCCCTACATGCACTTGTACACATATACCCGCACAGGGACATGCATACACATATCAAAATAGTTCCATTCAGTGTGATAAACAGAACACAAATAGCTCATCTTACCCTCTCTTAACAGATTCCAAAAACTGAGCATTTGTTGGGTCATTGTAAGGTCTCAATTCTCCATCATCTAAACTGAAACCATTGCTCCACAGCTTCAGTAAAACCTGAACCTTTGGAGATTAAAAAAAAAAAAAAAAAAAAAAAAAAAAAAAAAAAAAAAAAAAAAGAAGAAATTCATCTCCATTTCAACATGGAATCTCCCAAATTACTATCTGATTAATTTATCTTAAAATATAGAGATATTTGCTTTACTCAAAGCTAAACACGTGTGTTCATATGTTTACTTAGCAGGTTTATTTTTAGCTTAAACCACTGATAATAGCTGCAAATATCAAAGTCTCACAGGTGAAGCCTGGCTTCTGTGCAATGACCCAGAGGTCACTAAGGAGACAAACAGTGAGAAGACAGACTCTGCTTGGCACCTGTGACTCAGACCCCTCACCCACACCCAAACTCTCCTTAGTTCCACAGCTTAAACATCCAGGCCAAGGTGCAAGGCAGACCTTCTAAAAATCTAAAATAAAATATTATTTTAACATTCCAAAGTCAAGAGAAATAATGGTTTCATGTTTTTTTAAAACTGAATTCATTTTGTATTACAAAGGTATACAATTTTAAAGAAAAATTACAAGAATTACATATTCCTTTCACAAACAGTTATACATCTCTAAATGTAAGACATAGCAGATAGAAACACTGATGTTGGAAGCACACAGGTTCTTTAAGCCATA
This sequence comes from Mastomys coucha, assembly GCF_008632895.1. Lineage (NCBI taxonomy): Eukaryota > Metazoa > Chordata > Mammalia > Rodentia > Muridae > Mastomys > Mastomys coucha. The sequence continues at coordinate 30,332,357 of NW_022196896.1, forward strand.
AGTGAGAAAGGAAGAAAAAGTGGAAGCTAGAGGCAAACACGTTAGGGACTGTACCTACATCTTGCAGCTGATTTTCTCCATAGATATACTCTGACCGCTTGTAGAAGGAGTTACCCAATCTGTACCCTCCACCTGTAAACGACTAAAACACACGATAAATGGTATAAATGGGTTAAGTGGGCTCCATGCTTAGACTCAAAATGTTCTTCTTATACTTGATATTACCAGACAAATAGTGATTGGTCAGATTCATATTGACTAGGAAAATACATTGGTATGAAGACCATGAGTTATAAAGATGTGTGAGAAGTTAAATGTCTTTTCATAAAAACATCAGTAATTCAGAATATGAAATAACTTAGTTTGATTGCCAGAAGCCACATGGTAGAAGGAGAGAACTCTTACAAGTTGTCCTCTGTCACGTGTGGGTTATAGATGCATGCATGCATGAGCACACACATGCAAAGAAATAATTATTACAATTCTATATGTATTTAATAGGCTTTTAAAATTTTTTAATATTTTTAATTAAAATATAAATTATATTACTTCCCCCTCCAGCCTCTCCTACACCCCCATTCTCGTTAATAACCTTTTTTATTATTGTTACATGCATACATTGTTACATAATATATTTGTGTATGTAATATAAATATAGGGGTCTTTTTAGTGGTATACATATGGTTTCAAGGCTAATCATTGTATTGGACAAGTAATGAAAGGTTTATCCCTGAGAGAGGTAAATTTCCTTCTCCCAGCAGTCATTAGCTTCCTGTAGTTCTTAGGAGTATGACCCTATGAAATATCCCCCTTCCATGTAAATGTGTCCACTGAAACTGCTATTGCTTCAGTCTTGTTTAAGCAGCCATTTCTAGGAGAGCCTGTTTCACAGCAGGCTTCCTGGTATTCTGGCTCTTACAATCGTTCAGCCCCCTCCTTCCTTGATATTCCCTGAGCCACAGGTGCTACAGCTGTGATGCAGATGTTGGGGTTGGGCTTGCCATGACATATTGATCTCAGCATTTACACCCATTTGTTTTCAGTGATGGCCTCCATTTTAAGCCATTTTCTTAGCTATAGTAAGTCAGTTGTGGTCACAATTTAATCTTATTGCAAACTGGCTATGATTACACTTAGGATAATCTGAGGAGAAATGGCTATTCTCTCAATTACTATTTACAACACAAATGCACTTTAAATTATAACCTTACTTTTTTATATATACTAAATCAAATCCATACTTTTCTAAAAGAATTGGAGAACTCAGAGATGTTAAATTGGTCTCAAGACTTAACAGAAGGAAGTTGTCCAGCTGCTGCCAAATAAAGACTAAATGTCAAGTCTCACAGAGAACAGCGAATTTCAGCAGTGGGTACCAAAAAGATCAGGAAGGCTGTGTGCAGACATGTCCAGGTACCTCTTAACTTCCCAGAAAAAAAATGTAGGTTTTTTTGTTTTTGTTTTTGAGACAGGGTTTCTCTAACCCACTCTGTAGACCAGGCTGGCCTCGAACTTTAAGACAGCACTGACCTTAGTTTTGTCTTCACTTGAAGATCTTGCGGCTTCGTTTAGGGGGACAGCCCCATGTTCCCTTGCCTCTTTGAAAAGTTCATTCACAATTTTCCCAGTTGGAGGTTGATCTATATGTAATCCATCATATTCCTGATCACCTGAATAAAGCCTTTAAACATCAGAGCTCATAAATAAAAACTCACAACAGACATAAACTATTTTAAAATAAGAAGCTACATAGTCTTATGAAATAACTTAAATTTACAAAGAAGTACACCTGAGTTTTTTAGATGTGACCTTAAAAAGGAACTCAGGCAAAAATAAAGTGGGATAATTTGTATCCCTTCTGAGTTTGTGTAGATTCTGACAATTTTAGCAGCATGGTAAGGGGGTCCTTGCCTCCCCCCTTCACCCTGGTAACTGCCTATGAAGTTCTGTTTTCATAGACCACTCTCTTTTCTTTGCTGTGGGGAAACACTCAATTACAGGAGGCATTCACCAGCCACATAGGATTATGCAAGAAGCTTTATTTTTTGGAAATTCTTGGACTTAAAAAAGTCCTTGAGTAAGTGATTTTTTTTAATTAAAAATTGCGTTACAATTCCCAGTGTAAATAACTTTGTATGTTCTCTGTGTAGTAACTCACAATCTGCCCTGACTCTAACTTATGTGCTACGAAACGTGAATTTTCAGTCACCTGTGATTAATATTCTCCCAAGATTGCTTTTTCTGCCCAGGATATTCAGAAAATTTAATCAATGAAGAAACACAGAGAGACTTCCAGTATAAGGTGCAGAGTTCAGGTTTTGCTCTCTCACACCTTCTACTCCATTTCCCAATTCACACTAGCTCACACAGCAACAGTGGCAACTATAACAGCCCTGTAGGAGGAGCAGAGGTACTCTTCAAAGTTTTCTCCTAAACTGGCAAGTGAAATACAGAGGAATTAGCAGTTCTCAGCTCCTGCAACTGAAAGAAAATCCACCTGGACACAAATGTGAACACCGGCAGAGTGTCACTAGTGCTGTGGGTGAGGGCTCCATCTTGTCAGTGTCACTGAATACACTAGACACCACAAGCTTCCTGCTGTGCTTATACTGCATCCTTGGAAGGAGGAGCAGAGCAAGAAGGAGAAATAGCCTGTCTGTCTCTGAGATAAGCAGTGCTGGAGAGGTGGAACTGGACAGCACATGGCCTCAGACAATTGTGACAAAGAGAAAAGCAAAGCAAGGCTTCCTGCTATGCCCTCCATTATAGCTTCTTCCCCTCCTGGATCTGTCTGCAAGCTGGCAAAGTAACTGATCCTGCCCCTTTGTCTTGGTGAGAAAGGCCTGAGAAACTTGAGCATAGGAAAGATTTATCAGTTTGTCATGGCCTCTCCTATGATCATGCAAGCACTGTATTTTTCTTTAAGCAGCTTCTTTGAACTTTTATATTCAGATCCACCATCCACCTGGAATTGATGACTGCATATAGCATAAGGGAGAGGACAACACTAATTTCTTCCTTTTGTTGCATATTTGCAACAAAATTCTCTCTCCTTGTTACTCTGCAGTGGCATCTCTGTCACACCCCAAACAGCCATCTCCATAGGTCTAAGACTGAGTTTGGGTCTTGGCTCACTGGTCAGTCTCCATCAGTCCTCTGAAATTTTGGAACGTCTTCACAGCCAGTACTTTAAGTCCTGACCCTGGGTTCTTCATGAATTAATTCTCCAGCCATTCTTGAGGAGACTGGCACCGACAGTATTTACACTGGTGCAGTAACAGCATTTCCCAGTTGCTTTTCCTCACATCTGAACATGTCCTTCTCTGACTTTCTCAAGAGCAAAGCTGTTTGTTTCTCTGTGCAGTGGGTTCCAGCCATGATTTGGTTTTACTACATTTCTTTTCTTCCCTTTTCCACAATAAGATGACGATGCCCCTGCCTTCTGTTCTCCTCTTATTTGATCAACAAACTATTTACCTTCTCAGATTGCAACTCATGCTAACATAACTTGATATAACAAAGAATTCATATAACATAACTAGAAAGTATGATTCAAACTTTTGATCTTCTAGTCTTAGTCAAACAAGCACTGACATTATAAGCATTCAGCATCATGCTTAGCAGTTTCTTACTTTGTTTGACTGGTGGCTTGGGGCAGGCATGAGCCATTACTCGAGGCTGGCGAGGCTGGCTTTGAACTTAAGTGTATAGCTGACCCTGGCCCTCAGCTCCCGACTTTCCTGCATTTACTTTGCAAGCCTTGCAAGTAGAGACTTGTGCCACCATGCCTGGTCTCCCCTTTTAACTTATTGATATTTAAAAGTTTGCAAATATCAATTTTTAAGTTGACCTAAAAAAAAAAAAACACTAAAAGCAAAGCACCTATTCAGTAATTCTGCATGAAGGAAGCCCATTAAGTCCAAGGTCAAGCATGCTCACACTGACTCCCTGCCGACAGCAGGCAGTTCCCTATACATCCCAATCCCTGCGGACAGCAGGCAGTTCCCTACACATCCCAATCCCTGCCGACAGCAGGCAGTTCCCTACACATCCCAAGCCTGACTCTTTTCCTACTCGTGCAGTGCACTGCTTGTTATAAAGTTTCTATAATCAAGTTTTTAAAAGTACTAGAGCAGTTCCATCGTCTCTCCTTCATTCCAGTGTAGTCACCACATCTACACTTTTACTGTCACTTGTAATCTAAGGTTACATACTGCATCTTCTTGCGTTGCCTCTTTCTTCTCTCCCTCTGCTGTAATTTTACCCTTATTTTTCTAAAAAAATTTTTTTCTAAAATGATACACTTTTCCTATTTCCTAAAAGAATAGTAAATATGACCAAAGGGCAAATATATGTTCATTTTATTTTTATAACTAAACTCTCATATTTCAGATAAGAAAACCACGGCTATGGGAGGTTAATAAAAAAGATACACATGCTGGGCGGTGGTGGCTCACGCCTATAATCCCAGCACTTGGGAGGCAGAGGCAGGCGGATTTCTGAGTTCGAGGCCAGCCTGGTCTACAGAGTGAGTTCCAGGACAGCCAGGGCTATACAGAGAAACCCTGTCTAGAACAACCAAAAAAAAAAAAAAAAAAAAAAAAAAAAAAAAAAGATACACACACACACACACCCCCTACATAAACATGGGGGCTGAGAGGCAACTAATTTTAGAGTCAGGTCTTATCATGAAACTCTTTATCACTGAATGAACTTTAATGCACACAAGTATTTCCAAATGAATGAAACTTAATAATGTGGGTCAACTGCAAAATAAACATGTAAATACCCTCATTCAAAATTCCCTAAGGAGTCAAGTGTTAAACCCATCCCAGGATTTGCCATATTTTGCAATGTTCTGCAGCTTTCTTTCTTTCCTCTCCTATCCTTTCATCAAGTTTTCTTCCATGACTCTTTGTCCCTGATTTTTGGTGCTTAGATTGGAGTAATCGTTTAAGGCCTAAGGGAGGCATATTACAGTCCATCTCATTTAATCCTCAAAACATTTCTACATAAATAACAACCTGTAGAGGACACGTCGAAGGGTTTGCTTGTGGTTTACTGCCTCTCATGAGTGAACTTGTGAAAGAGGTTGCTACACTGCCCTGCAAGTTTCCACAGATTACATACTTCTTCTTGTAGGCTAAACACACAAACCACATTTTGTCTAATATTTTAGATAATGAAAGTAAGACGGGCCTTTTACTTAGCTTTTGTTAGCATATAAAGCACCGACCAAAAGCAAACGAGAGGAGCAGAGGGTTTATTACATTATACAGGTCATCTACTACTGAGGGCAGTAATGCCAGGTCATCTACTACTGAGGCGGTAATGCCAGGGATCCGGAAGGAACCGAAGCTTACGCGCTTGCTCTCTAAGGTCTGCCCACCGTGCATTCTTAAACACTGTAGAATTACCTGGCCGGGGATGGCACTTCCCACAGGGGGCTGAACCATCCCACATAACTCATCAATCAAGAAAATACCCCACAGACATGCCCACAGGCCACTCGGATAGAGGTCATTGCTCAAATGAGAGTCGTCTTCCCATGAGACTCTAGGTGTGTCAAGTTGACAAAAAAAAAAAACTCAACCAGTGCAGCTGGACTGAAAAGCCATGTGCCATGAGTGGTGGTGCTAGCAGACTCTGGAAATCTTCAAACTTGGGAGACTGAAGTAGGAGCAGTGACAGTGAGTTCAAGGCCTGCCTAGGCTACACAATGATACTCTGAAAACCACAACAACAAACAGACAAGCAACATATAATTGTTTTGGTCTCTGCCCTAGGAGGACATGACAATGAAAGATGCCTGTATAAAGTACAAGTGAAAACACAACAGGGCAAAGGTTCTTACTGAGTGTAGAGCAAGGAAGTGGGAATTACTCCAGTGACGGGAAAACAGTATCATGCTTACAGAGAAGGACTGCCAAGGATCCCCACACCCTCCACCTTCAGTCATTCAAAAGTCATTTCTAAAGAAACTCATCCTTTTGTGTAGTAACTAATTCAAGAGGTCAAACTTGAGGCAAAAAGTCTTTAATAACTACATCACTGGTTGGAGAGGTATATAGTTCAGCAGGAGAGGTATACTACTCTATCACATTCCCAAGAAAACAAACCAAAGAGCATTATGAAATTAAAACTAGCAGCAATAAACATTTTTAGGCTGCATAAGTATATTCATCTGAAGAAAGAGTCCTAGCGACTGAACCCAGGGCCTTACATATGCTAGGCAAAACTCAACCACTCAGCCATATCCACAGACCTTAGTTTTTTGGGGCAGTTCAAAGTGGCTTGAACTTGCTTGGCAGCTTAGAGAGACCTTGAACTCAAGATCACAGAATTAACATGTGAAGAGCAAGGAAAATATTTACACATCAATCTTATAAGAATTCAAATAGTAGACTTATTGCACTATGAGCAATCAAACCAGGGAGCCAAAAGTTAAATACTGTAAGACCGAATGAATAAAACATAGGTATAGTAACACATTAAATACTAAAATACTTTGGGGAATATATACACTAAAGAGTCAGTTAACATATTATACATTATCTACATATACTCATTTATCTAACAAGAATTAAATCAAAGGATAGTATATTCAAACCATGCCGCGATACCAACCTGCTGATTACAAAGAAAAACTGTACCTGACAATGGAGTGATGTGGTGGTCAGCACCTTAATCAAGTGAGCATATCACCAATAGTGGAAAAACTTGAAATTATATGGCTCCTGATGTGATATAATAAAAAGCAGACAGTATCACTTATCTAATACTCAACAAAAATGTTTAACAAGAATCTAATTATGAGGAAACAGTGAACGTGGGACGTTTTGAGACATCTGGTGCATACATTTTACAAGTGAATGTAATACATTTTAGATTATGTAGGTGAGCTAAAAACAGACAAAAAAGAAGATGCCCTGCATTAAAACCCAACACAGGAAAAATCAAATGCAAGGAGTAGTCTCTAACTGGGTCCCAAAATCCCCAAAGGTATTTGGAAGAATGGCCGTCTACAGGCTGTATGTTAAATGATATCACGGCACCACTGTTAATTGTTAAGCTATACTTTTACATTTTAGGTTATATACTTTATTCTTAGGGATGTACGACGAAATATCTAGAAGTGAGCGTCATGGTGGCTGTAATGTGCTTTCAGACAGTTGGCTAAAACAAAGCGAGTATATGAGAGTTCAGCCTACGCTCTGAGGCATTACCAACTGAGAAACACAAGGAAATGCTTAGTGTTTAGTCATTTACTAATCTTTACATTTTCTATGGGCTTTTTTTCTTTTTTGTTTCACCCAAGTACAGAAAAATGTATCATTTTTGTCTCCCCTACAAAAAGAGTGTGAAGTGGCAAAAACCCAATATTCAATGAACTTTTCTACTTCTGAAAAAGTATTTTTTCAGAATGAGAAATAATCAGAAAATTTAAGTTTGCATTCTGAATACTAGAAAAATCAATAAAAATACTCAATACAACAAATGTGATTCTTCTAAATCTCTAGTCTATTCTTTTTATAGTTCAGAGATTTGTTTTTCAAGATCTATTTGTTTATTTTATGTATCTGAGTACACTGTAGCTGTCTTCAGACACAACAGAAGAGGGCGTCAGATCTCATTGCAGATGGTCGTGAGCCACCATGCGGTTGCTGGCAATTGAACTCAGGACCTCTGGAAGAGCAGGGAGTGCTCTTAACCACTGAGCCATCTCTCCAGCCCTAGCTCAGAGATCTTAATAACAACAAATACATCCTAGAGTAGGCATCACACACAGAAACTTGAGACTCTTTAATGGGGACCAAAGACCCCCATGAAGGGGGTGAGAAACCTGCTGGCCCTCAACTGATAAGATTGCATATAAATGCAGCTTTGGAAGGAGAGGACTGAGCATGCCATCAGAGCTCAATGGGGCCCTGACAAAACTATTAAAGAGACACTGGGCCTGAGAAAACCGGATTCAAGATATAATTTCATATGGTACCTATGATAATATCATATACTATGGTAATTCTTCTCAAGTTCCTTTTAGCTGATTATAAAAAAATTTAGGAATAGTACTTCCATACCTATTTTAAAAGCTTTAATTTAAAAAGTCCCAAGGTCACTTAAAATAGTTTGGCCTTAGTGAGCTAAGTAGGGTAGATGTTTAGAAGCAACACTCACCGATGTGGCTGTGTTCGTGGGCTCTTAAAGGCTGTAGCTGTAGATCTGTCAGGCTTGGAAGACTTGCATTTCATCTCATCTTCATATAGTTCTGCCAAGGCCAACTACACATAATAACACGTTTGTTTTACAGTTGACTCTGGAATCAGACTTCTAGACAGATATCTGAGGAACAGCCACTGGCTTGAAATTGAGCATAGCAATTTCCTATGACAAAATGAAGGTTGCTGTCTCAGAAGATACCTTTCCAAGGCTGACTCACCAGGACTCACACTAGTCACCTAGTCAAACTGCCTATTGTCAGAAAAGATCCTCATAATAATTCTTTTAATTAACTAGTCAACAGTTTCAAAAACTGAGTTTGGCAATATACTTTTTTTCCTGTGGACCTGTGTAATTTTCTTCGTGACTTAAAAAATTTTTGAAGACAGTTCAGAAGCTATTGCCAATTTCTCTAATTCAATCTCACAATATAATTTCACTTAGCTGTTTTCAAAACCTAAGTACATAAAACAAGTTCTAAAGTATTGCTTAAAAATCTATAAGAAGCAAATCTCATCAAGTTTAGGGAAAGGAGATTCTAAAAAATAAGACAATGAATTAAATATAGGTTTTAGTCATTTATAAAGTAAAACTGCAAAATTATGTATTGTAGATATATAGCTGGATACCTCATAAAGTAAAAATACATTTGTCCTTGAAATAGAATTTAAAATAGTAATGGAATTATCAATTATTATAGGGTTTTTTCCTTCTCCTTTTGCTATTTTTGGCAATAATTTTAAATTTTGAGCCAGGCACTGTGGTAAATACCTTCATTCCTAGCACTTGCAAAGAAGCAGCAGGAGGATCTCTGTGAATCTGAGTCCAGCCTGGTCTACAAAGTGAGTTCCTGGACAACCAGGCCTGTATAAGAGACACCCCTGTCTCGAAAAACAAACAAAAAAATAAACTTCCTTAATGCTGCTAGTTGATATTCAAATTGGTATGATTGTTTATTTTTGGGTTCCCACTCCAAAGTTAGGCACTGAACCCAGGCAGGCCTCAACCATATTAGGCAAGCACTCTAACACTCAGCTATGTCCCTGGACCCTTGAAGATTCCATAGCCTTTAGATAAACACATTTAAAGTATACCCTTGAGACACATAGAAGGTAATTTTCTCCTCCCCTAATTATTTTTATTCATACTCCTCTCTCACTCTCACAGATGCATCAACTTGTGAATTTCTAAAGCAGCTATTTCCAAAGAAATGCAAATCAATAGCTCTGACCTCTGAAGAACTGAACTCAAAAATTTTACAGAGCTCTAAGTTCTTGAAATTAAAATATAATTCCATCATTTGCTCCCTTCTTTTTTCTCCCACGCCCCCCTCCCCATGTTCACACACCCTGTTGTTCCCTCTCAACTGGATCCAAATCTTGACTTAGGCACATACTGTGTAACATATGGTGGATTACTGAACATCCTTGAGCATAGTTGCTTCTTTAAATGTCTATCAAAATTCTTCTGACAATCAGCTGAAAGATTAGTGTATGAAGAGCACAAGTCATATCCATCGATCGATACAAGGCTGTGTCAGTGTCCCTTTATTCACTTACTATGTCATACCCATCGATCGATACAAGGCTGTGTCAGTGTCCCTTTAGTCACTTACTATGTCATACCCATCGATCGATACAAGGCTGTGTCAGTGTCCCTTTAGTCACTTACTATGTGTCTCCCCGTCGTGCTTTGCGACTCCTACCCCCCAAAACCCCAAACAAAACCAAAGGCAGGCTAGTGGAGGGACTGAGACCACAGTAAGCGTCCATCTTACCCTCCAGAAGACTCTTTAAAACAGTTTTCTTTGATGGATTGTCTCCTGAGCCAATTGTGTTATTTCAGATCTATGAATGACTTATATGCTCAATGTAGCTCATACAATGTTATCTGTATTCTAAACACCTGTTTAAGGTGACCTATGTAAATATGGCTTCAAATTTTCTTAAATATCTTTTTCTAAATCCACATACTATACGCTATCCTCCCAATAACATTTACTTTAGGTGCCAATTGTGATTGGCAATCATCAGTGTCAACTGGACTAGGAACCTCCTCAGAGATACACCTTTGCATGTGTTTTTGGCATTATTTCTAAAGAGAAAAACCCTTCCTTCCCTGAGCATTATGGGCTAGGGTCTTGGGCTGAATAAAAAGGCAAAAGCAGCTATGTTTCAGCTTTCCCCACGCTCTGCTTTCTTGATCCACAAAGATATGAAGAACCTAGCTGAATGCCTACTTCATGAAGTCAAACCATGCCTGCCCCACCAGGTTCTTTTTCTTAGCCACTTATTTGATTGTCGCCAATTAAAATATTTTGCTTCTGTAAAATAAATAAAGCAGCTTTGATTTTGTGGGAAATAGACAAGGAACACTAAAAATGTGGTCCAAGTGTGATTTCCTTAGACTTGAACAAGTTCTTCAGAAAGAGTTGGCACCAATCACAGATTATGACATGGGCTCACTCATGATTATTAAATCTTCAAAATTTAGATTATTAGACATAGTGGCTGAGCACTCTTATGATTATATTATTTGAAATTAAATAAATAAAAGTTAATGGAAGTACCAGATAAAAAGTATAATGACAAAAACCAACCTTTCCCCATTCTTGCCCCAATTCTTCCCAACTCAGGGATTGATAATCTTTCCAGCCTGGAAGGTAACCTGGATCTAAGTCACTGTGAACACAGCAAAAGAGATCTAGAGTTCTCAGCCTTATGCTACATTGTAGAAAACACAGTAAAGTTAACTGTACAGACTAGCCACACCTGGGAACTCTGGGAAATACATAAGGCTCAAGTCCCACTCAGTGCCTAGTGGATTAGATGTGGGTGTGAGCGCTAGTGTCTGCATTAACAAGCCTTTCCAGGGACAAGATTTCACGGAGACCCAGTGATCTAGGCAACTCTTAGACAGCCTCAGGCAAGTTTACTCCCCCCAAATGCTACTCTGGATGGAAGCACAGAATTAAGAGCAGCAATCCTGTTGATAATATTCTGGAGGAACATTGGGAAGCATGTAATTAAATACCTTAAACAACTTTAAACCCTATGATCTATTGTCTGAAGGACACTAAACAACAGCCTTAGAAATAGTCCAGAAGTCACAACGCAGAGAGACACTTCAGGAGATAACTGTGTAGCCCTCTTCCTGATTTAGAAGCTGACAGACTATTCTGCCTGGTAGCTGAGTTGTTCTGTTCAGCTGGTAATTCACTAACGGGTGTTTATCTCCCACCTGATGCTGATCTCTGCATTTTCCAAGTTCATCTTCTGAACTGCCTTTTTTTTTTGGCATTCAGTGATGCTTCAGCTTGAAACTGTGTTTAGTTCTCCAAAAAGTTACAAAGGTGTCCAAGTTACACGTGGTTAAAATAGAGACAGTTTAGGACAATTAAACCTAGATTACTTGTAAAACAAAACAGAATTCCTGAACGAGACAGCCCCCAGAACCAGAGCAGGTTGGGAAAACTTAAACTGGTAATAAGATGTGACTTTATGGAAACTAGCAAGCCAAATACAGAAAATACTTTATCAACAGTTTGGTCACCCAGTCAGATATACTGACTGCCTCACTAGTGTGCTGGCTAGTTTTACATCAACTTGAGAAAACTAGAGATATCAGGGGGAGAGGATGCTCAACTGAAAAGACAAAAATGCCTCTTAAGGTTGTAGGCAAGCCTTTGGAGCACTTTCTTAATTAGTGATAGATGGTGGAGGGCCACACCCACTAGGGGTGGTGCCATCCCTGGGCTGTGAGTCCTGGGATCTGTAGGAAAGCAGGCTGAAGAAACCACTGGGAGCAAGCCAGTACGTAGCACCCACCCATCCATGGCCTCTGCATCAGCTCTTGCCTCCAGGTTCCTGCTCTGACTTCCTGTTTGAGGATGAACTGTGATGTGGAAGCACGAGTTTTTCTTCCCCAAGTTGCTTTGGTCATGGTGTTTCATCACAGGGATAGTAACGCTAAGACAGCTAGCTAACTGGCTTCTGGGTCACCTGGAGCCAACAGTGTTCAATTAATACCATTATAACTTTGCACTGGCTTGGTATGTAAGGGTACTTTACAAGCCTATTTCAAATCTGTGACCTTTCCCAAAATTTGATAGCATACAACAGTATCCGCTACTACTTATGGATTTCATGTCCTATTTATATACTAATTCCCCAAAGCTTTAGCACAAAGTTATAATGGCAAGTGGTCAGTATGTCTGCTTAAAGAATGAAGACCAGCTATTAAAAATGTTGTCAAGGTTTGTGAATTCAGGCTCATTTATTCTCAACTATAACTTCTAATATACGTTTAATTGTTGAGTTTTATCAATGATTTCATCAGAAGGTAGAAAAAGGGCTAAAATGAGCAAGTAGTATTAGCATTGGACAAGTGTTTAGCTAACTAATGTCTGCATCATACCACTGCTGAGTTTTATTTCTGTTGTTTTGTGGACTACCTCTTACAAGCGAGCTGTGACCAAAGCCTGAACTGTTTTAAGCCCTCTCCTGCAAAACCGCAAGCTTTTTGATAAGACATTTAAACTGATACATAAACTGACACATTTAATGTATAATTCATCAAATGTGAAAAAGCATCCAAGAGAACAAACCACCATGCGTTATTTTAAAGTTACTTTTTAAGTGATGGCTGATTTATCACTGGCCCCAGTAACTCTCTAGATGTAGGGTGCATCAACTGGGAGCCACCCAAATGGCTCGGCAAAATGACATTCTGCTTTGTGCATCCGGCGTGAAGGGAAACCCTGTACCGTCGCCTGAGGCTAGGGCACTGGTTTCCACACGCACCACCCCGTAATGCGCCTCCGGGAGAGACCCTCTAGTTCTCAGGAGACAGGGTCAGGGTAAGGCTCAGGCGAGGCATGAGGTGGCTCTGGCCCGCGCCCACCATGTCCACGCCCTCCCGCCCACCGCTCCGTGCCTCCGCACCTGTAAGTCCCGCGCACTTGGGGGCCGTGGCCTCGAGGACCCCGGCTCCTGCTCCTCCGGCTCCGCGCGGCCACCCTCCGCCATCTTTCACCAGCTTGCGGCGCCCGCCCCGGCCGCGACTTCCGGGGCTGGTTGCTTAGCGACTGTGGGAGGGGGCGGAGCCACTCGTGACTCCCACCCCCTTCGAGAGGGGGCGGAACCGTGCGGCGTTCCCAAGATTCGTCCGAGCTCTTTTCCCCACCAGCCCGCGCGCTCCTGCTGTGGGGTTCCGGCCCGCGGGGCTCTCCAGTTTTTCCCCTTTTGAGATCTTCCTGCCTTCAGTCTCTGTGCAACTCGCTGGGAGATGCTGTAGCTTGCCCTAGAGCGCAGCGGTGTCTTCCAAGTTCATTTATCTCAACCGTGCAATATCTTAACAGATGAACGTTGTAACTTCACCTTTCATTTCCCCTTATCTCTCATTTTCCCTTATCCAGGATTGTGGATTGGTACTGAGGATAGGAAACACGGCGAAGCTTTTGGCAATGAGAATGGAGACTCTTAAGCCATCTTCTGTTCCGCTGGGATTGACTTCTCTTGTCTTAAATCCCAAACACACCTCCAAGAATTGCTTCCCCCCAAAAAAGAAATCTTGGCGTTTAATGAAATTTATAACCTAGCGAGGGAAAGAAACACAGGTAACAGAGTACAATTTGCAAATAAACTTTGCAAAGAGTATTATTCGAGACCTGTTTATGAATGGAGAATTCTCTCTTGGTGCACCATGCTAGGTAGGAGTCTACAGCCTCTGCCTTGGCTGTTCTTTGAGTTCCAAGCATGTAAAAAACAACAAATTTTATGAGTTAGAGAAGATGAAATTGAGAGTTCTGAAGCAGACCTTTTAGAATTAAACCCAACATCTTAGCTATTTTCCTTGATTGCCCCTGGTATGTAGATACAGCCACATAGGATTTCAGATTCCTAGGAAGACACTAATCATATGATTTTTTTTTTTAATAAAATTTGTGTCCTTTTCTCCTGTAAATTTATTTTAGTTCAGTTTTATTCTCAGGCCCAGTTTGTGACTCAGAGGGCAAAGGACCATGTTCCCTCTCCCCAGCTTAGAGTATTCCACTTGAATTGCTCAGTATGCAATGTTGTACTTGAGCAAGGCAAATGATAATTAAACTAGAACTAGCAGTACAAGTTACCAAACCTTGCATTGCTGTCTTGATACACATTCTGCCTTAAAAAATTCTCATCACTTTTTTGACAAGAAATGACCCCAGAGAGCCAATACCTTTCAGTATTGGGCCTTGAAGCAGAAGTTCTTTCCATAGTTGCTGGGCCAGGAAGGACCCCATGTAAAAAGTTACAGATATACTCTAAGACAGATAATGGAAATATCTTACTCATGTCAGTAAAATACTACTGGTTATTTAGAAATGATTATGTTTCGAAGCGATTATGAGGTGGTCTGAAAGAGACCTAGACTAGAGATTTAGGCGCAAGTTAGATTCTGATTTGTAAGCAGCCCTGCTTACTTACTGGGCCAAGGTCACCAGATGTAGCCTTGTTGGAGGATACAAAATCAGTCTGGCTGGAGGGGCCACAGCAAGACTGAGACTGTGACAATTTTATTGAGAGCAATCAGACTTTTATACCTTTACCAGAAATAGAATATAGTGACAATTGTGGAGATCAATATAGTTGTAGTTGCCAGGATACAATGACATTTGCAAGCGCCACAGGTGCACAGGATTAACATCTATGACCAGCTATCCTGTTAAGTGTCCATGCTTCCTTGAGGTCTGAGAGAATATACAAAGAAATCTAAAGCAGCCAGAATGCTTCACTGCCTGAGGGAGCATATCTGCCTCTCAACAACTGGAAGGCACTTAGTGTTCCAAGAGCCATGGACTCTAACATGAAAAACCAATGATACATGCATTTCAAGGTAGCTAGGCCAGGCCAACCTCAAGATTCCCCTCACTAAAGGAGTGTATTTATACAGTCTGTATGAGGGAGTCCATGAACAGAAGTAGTGGTGATCTGTAACAGGAACAGAGATTGCCTGCCTTCATAGCACCTCTTATGTTCTTGGTAAGTCCAGAACCACAATAGTAAGATGAATTAGTGGAGAGCCTCATTAGGCACAGACAACTCTAACCTCATAATGTACATAAAATTCATATTTGTGTAATTGTACTTATGCTGAACGTCGCTGAGGTGAGGCTCAAACCTGGCTTTCACCCGTTGTTTCCTCTATTGAAGTATTTTTATCCTGTTTCTAAAACATTTGACAGAATAGAGTGTGTTTACAGCTGGTAATGTCTATGGCTCGCATATACTCTTTATGCCCTCTACAATAACTTCTGGCTGAGGCATTTGTCTTCATATTTTAGAAGTAAAGGGGATACAGAGAAATAAAACAGATTTTCTTATGTCACTCAGCTAATAAGCACCAGAACTAAGTTTTAAATTCGGATGCCTTACACTCAAAGACTCATGCTTTTCTTTTGACCCCCCTCCGTCCACTTCCTGGGAGCTGTTCTGTAGCTCCTGGCAATATTGCACAGTTTTACTAACTAAGCACCTATCACTACCGTTCGTACTTTTTTTTTTTTTTTTTTTTTTGCCATCCGTCAACAACATCTAGCCCCTAAACAATGATATTCCCTTGGGTTCTGCTTTAGCTTGTTTTTGTTTTTTTGTTTTTTTGTTTTTTGTTTTTTGTTTTTCGAGACAGGGTTTCTCTGTGTAGCCTTGGCTGTCCTGGAACTCACTCTGTAGACCAGGCTGGCCTCTAACTCAGAAATCCACCTGCCTCTGCCTTCCTACTGCTGGGATTAAAGGTGTGTGCCACCACTGCCTGGCCTGCTTTAGCGTTTTTTTATTCTCTGTATGCAACTTCACTATTCAGTGTTATCTGTTATTATACCTATCATGCATATATAGCTGATTCTCATTATCTACACTTGTGTTCCATGGACTTGCCAAGAACACTAAACTAGTGAATAATGAATTATTGCTGTTGAGATACACGGTTATGCCCTTGAAGTCCCTGTTTATATTTACCAGGTGATTGGTGCATAGTCTTGTTCTATGTCTGTTTTTGTATAAAGACACTTATGTGATATATACTATGGCTTCATTAACATTGAACTCATCCCAGTACTGTAATTCCTTCTTGAAGGAAGTTTGCCTAGTGTATATTCTCCTTAGGGTACATTCACTTAGGAACGCTAGGCAACACGTGGGCACTGCACCAGCAGGCAGTTTTAAATAGATCCAAAAGGAGAAGCAGAGAATATGAAGGATGTAGCCTTAAGCAGACTGCCAAAAGGGTTACTTCTTTAGTGTGTAAGAGCTGAAAAAGTCACAGTCTCACCTTGTTTGATCTGCTTTAGAAATAAGCTCATCCAGTGGCTCAGATGTTTGCTTCCCCGTGCATGTCTGTGATTTGTGGTCACTTTTTCTTGCATTTTTGCTGTTGTCTTAAATGTGCTCCTGTAGCTCTTTGAGGCTTTCTATGGAAAACCAAGAGTGATAATCACTCAAGAGTGATAATCACTCAAGAGTGATAATCAGGTGTCTCTCATTTTCATGGCCTGATTTCTAGCTCTGCCTCCCAGAGGGGAAAGGATGCTTATTTCTCACTTGAACTTTTGTTGGTATCTGTATGGTTTTGTTTTTTTATTTTTTATTTTGTTTATATTAGAGAACAGTTGAGAATTTTAGAAATACTTGGTTTTGCCTACAGGATACGGAACACCTTTTGACTAAGATTTTTCTTAGGTTTCTATCACTCTCAGCCTGAAACTCTATATTTGAATCCTAAGTCCAACAAGAATATATTGCTTCTTACACACACATACACTTACATTCTCTCCCTCCTCCCTCTCTTTCCCTCTCCCTCCTGCTCCTTCTCCCCCTACCCCTCCCTCCCCTCATCTTGAGCTCTCTCTCCTGCAAGTCTAAATGAGAGGATCTGTCTGGTGGGAGGCCCGTGAAGTCTGGACCCAGTCATTGTGTTCCCTTCTAGACTTCATGTTCCTCTAGATGCCTATCCACATATTGCTCTTCTTTGCTCCCAAGTTTATAGCTGTTTCTAGGAGATGAGTGTTATGTAACCTGCTCTGACATCACTGGCTCTTCAACTTCAAATTTACTAATTCTGTTTGGTTGTGCTCTCATATTAATGAATAATAGTAGCTCGTTCTTTCTCACTTAACAAATTCCTTGTTTAGTTTTAGCACCAGGTTTATTCTAGCTTGACAGACATTCTGGTCATTTTCTTCTTCTTTTTAATCCCTAGAAAAGCTTAAGTTATAGTTTCTCTTTTGTTGTTTTAAAGATTTTTAAAAATTGGTTATTTTTAATTTATGTATATGTGTATTTTGCCATGTGTGTATGTGTGTGTGTATATGTACATTCTGTGTATGCCTGTGGGGACCAGAAGAGAGTGAATATACAAACAGCTCAGTTCATAGGAGTGAGCCACCATGTGCGAGCTGGGAATAGAAACTGATCCTTTGCAATAATACTATACTATCTTAACCACTAAACCATTTCTCAGATCACATTATACTATGTCTTCATTATATTTTTCTCTTAAATGTGGTGCTAGAGTTTATTGGAAAGGGTATTCAAGCTGAGATTTTTCTTGTGGGGAAAATTAAAATTAAATAACTTATTTAATAGTTATGAATTTATTTGGATTATCTGGTTTTAGTTTAGTTTTATTTTTTCTCCTTTTCCATTTATATTTTGTTCGGTGGATGAGATAGCTCACTGGGTAAACTCATTTGCTGTCAACACTGATGATCTGAGTTTTGTCCTCTGCACTCATGGTGGAAGATAAGAACTTACTACTGTAAGTCCTCTGACATCCATGCGGATTCTGTGACACATGCCCCACTACCACACAAATAGATACATGTGATTTTAAAAAGACAAAACATTTTTTTGTGCTCACAATTTTGGAGGTTTATAATCTATGACTGCTTGGCTCTGTTGCTTTGGGCTGTGGCAGCACACGGAAGCTGAAAAACGCCATGAAACAAAATTATTCTTGGTGTGACCAGAAGGCGAATAAGAGAAAGAGCGGGAGTCCTTCCCTGTGGGGCAATTCCTGTTACCTGTCCCATATCTCAAGCGTTTGAACACATGGGCTTTGGAGCCATTCTAGATAAAACTATTGCAAGTGGGCAGCTTGCCTTATAATCATATATTATAGATATTGTAGATAAAAACCATATTGGTGCTCTTTTCCTTGTTGATTCTACTTAATGGTCCTCTCCCGACCCCCTCTATTAGCTTTGCCCAGTTAGTCTCTGCCTTTCTATATATCCGAGGCTGGATACATCATCCTGCTCACTCTCTGAAGTTCCTTCATTAGATGTGTACCACCATGTCTAGTTATCCAAGATGTTAAACATCTCATTTGTTTTCAGAGAAGTTAACTTTTGACATTATCTTCTCTATCGCTTGTTTATATTTTTTTTCATACTTAGAGGCATTATTTAAAAATCTCTCACTGTTCACTGTCAAAGTTACAAGGATGTTTGCATAACCATAGACTGATTGTAAACAGGAAAGTTTCATTAAGATTGGTTTACTGTAATTGAGCTTTTACAAATAATTGCTGTAAGATAACGATCTCTCTCTCTCTCTCTCTCTCTCTCTCTCTCTCTCTCTCTGTCTCTTTACCTTCTGAAGTCTCATTTTCTTGAAAATTCATCCCATGTTTCCACTCTTTTGACCAAGGGTCAACCACAGTCACCTTAAGAATACCCCACTTACTTGTTAATCAGAAACACAAACTGTGCATGTTTCCATTTCCTCAAGCCCAGGCTTCAGCTGTGTTGTATTTCACAAGAAGGCAAAGGCTCATGGTGGGTGGGTGGGCCTGCTGAGTTTCTCCTATCTCAGCTGAGGTTTAGTGATGCGTGGTGCGGCAAAGCAGTGGTGGTATGGTCAGACCTGGGCCTCCTCCCTGACTTGCAGCAACCTTGTGTTTCTGGTGCCTCCACCAAACCTGACAGAAGCTATGGCCTTGTGCTCAGGTAAGTCCTGCCTCTTTTGGTGGAAAGACAATACAAGAATGAAGAAAATTGTCTGTGCACCTCAGATATTCACTCAGCCACTGCAGTGGGGTTTCCAGCATTGCTCGCTTCTGTGAATCACTGCTTGATTCTTTTCTTTCCTCATCATTAGGAACGATTGTGAAAAGATCAGTCTTCTTTGAAGAGATTTCCTGACGTACATAGCTGTCTGTTTGCAGATATTAGGAACATCTGGAACAGCTTGTTATAGGCATATCACACAATCCTACAGGACAAGCAATTGTCGAGAGACCTAATCGAACTGTAAGAGAGATGCTTAATAGGCAAAGAGGGTCAACAAGAACCCCCAAAGATAAATTACACAGTGCTTTTTAAAAAAATTTTAAATGCTAATGAACAACCCCCCCAGCTGTTGAAAGACACTGGATTGTGGAAAGAACTGTTGAACTAAACCAGCCTGTTTATATTAAAGACATTCTAACATCAGAATGGAAAATGGGAAATGTGTTATGCTGGGGGGAGGGCGGTTATGCCTATGTTTCCACAGGAAAAGAAAAGCTGTGGGTTCCTTCCAAGTTGATAAAAATCAGACATGACAAAGGGAGACCTCCTGAAGACCTTGGTGACAGAGAAGAAGAGGGAGACTAACCTAATCAACGAAATAGGTGAAGTATATGTGGTGACGTTTATGTCTCTGAATTCAGATACAGCTCTGGAACTGGCTAAGACTAAAATGTCTATAAGCACCCAATAGCACTTATTGGGCACAAATTCCTCATAACTTGTTATTACATACTGTCGTTTGAGAGGGCAAGTATATTACAGTTTGATTAGGTGATCAAACTACCCTGAGGAAAGTCAATCACCTTTCTTATTTGATCTTCGTTGCACAATCTGTGCACCCTGCTCACACTATGTGAATGTCTTTTCAGAACTACATGTTGCTTTTAAGCTTTATATACTACAGGATGAAAGGAGAGAAAGACAGCCCTGGAAAGATTCACACGCCGGGATGCTGAGATTCTGGGACCTTCCATTCCAGCTTCGCTCTTGACTCTACTTCAACTACATCAAAGCTGCTTCTTTTAAAGACTTGCTTCCAGAACTTTTCCAGAACAGCTAGTTTGCCCCCAGCCTTTCAGAATGTTGTGGTCAAGATGTCAGCTAAGCAATGAACTTTCTCAGCACACAGTGACTGGAAGGCAAATGATGCCAGGTAGCTCCCCTTTGACAAAGAAAATTTTCCTATTTCCCATTGGGCCCCCAGAAGGGAATTCTTTGCCCCAATTCATCTGGAAGTAGACAAACAAGATCACCATCCTAGTTTCTTATGGTGGGGTGGAGGTTTCTGGTTAATTTAGGAATTATAGGTATGTTGTCACTTAAGGGATACTTTACAAATATAGCTTTGGACAGGGAGGGAACTAGAGGACTTAAACTCAGGGATTTCTACCTTTCCTTTCCTCTTCTCTATCCTTCCTTCTTAAGTAAAAAGGAAGGGAGTGGAAAAGGGGGGATATAGTAATATCATAGAAATTATAGAAATAGACAAATAGGGACTGGTTAGCAAATTTACTCTTAAGCAAAACATTATATAGCTAGACCTTACATTGGTAGATGTCCTTATAGTTGATACAAAGTTGAAGTTATAATCTCTTATATTTGACAGAATTTATCTGATACAAATTTAAAGTTCTCATTGGTGTGAATTTCTTATTGATATAAAACTAGGGTTAATATTATTATTCTCCTATAGGCATTGTGCCTATATAACACATTTGAGAATACTAGGTTTAGACCCAGTCCTTCTATAACTGCTATTATAAACTGTTTTAAATGATTAAGCAATACAAGTTAAGGGCTAGTATGCAAGTTATAGCATACTCTTGGTCATGAGTTCATTAAAAGGGTGTTTCTGAGCTATTTCAATTAGAAATGACTGAAAGTAGTCGAGGCTTAACAATTCAGAGATGTTTTGAGTGGATAGATAGTCTTCAAAAGTGTCAGAAGTCCACAGAATATGACATTTATGGACATTTCTTTATTAGAGTCATTTGACTACAGACCTGTCTGCTCCTGACAGCACCCCTTTCTCAGATTCAAAGAAGAAATTGAGCATCCAGTTGTGGTGAGACAGCCACTAGGCAGAAATTGCCTCATTCCATCTACAGACAAAATTGTTGTACAGAAAAGGACACACTATGCGGAATAGTCAACAGATAATCTCTGCCAAGACAGGGTAATCAGCCCTTTAAAATTCTGCATTACAAAGGTCTGTCACATGACCCTGGCCAGAAGGCTGAAGAGCGATGCTCCAACATTTTGAAGTAAAGGACTGTCCAGGTGGTCAGCAGTCTCTATAAATTGGCTAGTTTTGGAAACTATATTTTGTGCTTCTCATATTTTCAGGTAATATTAGTTATTCTTGGATTTCTGACAGGGTTGAAGATTGATAACCAGCCCAAGCTGTTTAATATTGAGAAAGATGATATAGATTTGAGAGAATGGTTTTCAGATGGCATACAATCTGAAACCAGGATATGAGTCAAGTTTGGAATTATGTCTTTTAAGTTAGGGTAAATGACAGAGGTCCTATTTAATTGACAAAAATGATAGACTGGGTGTTAGGTCTGTCTTGTATTTTATAAATTACAAAAGGGTACAGTTGTGCTCAATTTATATCTGATACAAAAGACTCTTAACTGGACAAAAAGGGGGAAATGTAGATAGCCCTGGTATTGTATTTTGATGCTAATTCTCCTCTCCTGGAAAGCATTGCAGATGAGGAGCAAATCATGTATACAGGTGCCTTGTGAACCTTCTCTCCACCATAACTTTTCAAATAAAGGCTAAGGCTGATGACTGGGCAGCAGCAGGGAAGCTGAAAAGGTTTTTTTTGGGGGGGAGGGGAGAGAGGAGACAGAGGTGAGGGGAGGGGATGAGAGAAGAGGATGACGGAGGACGAGGTGGAAGGAAGATGGAGCTGAAACATGTGGCTTGGAGAAATTGCAAGTCGTATTGGATCTAATAGATGGGAATAGAGTAGTGTAGTGGTAGATCTACCCAATCTAGGCGAGTAGCTTGTATACCAATTAATTGAGTTGTGAATTCATTGATTTGGTAAATTGGGTTAAAAATTTACCGCAACAGTCATTCAGTCATAGTGTGATACATTTGAAACAGGATATAATGAAATCCATTTTCTTTAGCAGGATATTTTATTTGTTTTTAGTTGATAGCCCAAAACTGGTTAAATCTATCTGGTGTGTAGTCAGTGGTAATTCACAGACTGTGGGATGGCTCTATGGCATTTAGTAAGTGTCCCTTTATTTTGTATGTGCTATGGCCATATATTTCCCTCTGTGAATGTAGCAGCTTCAAATTTAATATGAAAGAGAAATAAAATTGGGTTTTATTTAAGCCATTATTTTTTTTTTCCATGGCAAATACAGCAAACTTACATTCTGAAAATATGTGATTAGATTCAAATGTGAGTAAATGAGAGGAGACAAGCTATACTATGGAGAGTGGAGATTAGAGCTCCCAGTCAAGTGCAACCATGAGAACACGTCCACTCTACATCAGGTATTCTGAAAATCTAGAAAAGTTCATTTGACTTTCTGGTGGAGATCATGACATTTAGAATCTCTTCTGTGAGACCTTTGGAGGTCAGGAGACTGTGGCATTTGGGTACCCCTTGCTGAGGCCAGTATGGGGCCTCAGGACCTATCTTCAAATTCTGTCCTGAGTACCCACGTGAAATACTCAGAACCAGGGCTCCAGTTTCTAATTATCATTTACCAGCATAGAATATTAGATTACTATATCTTTGGATTGTATTATGTTAGAATGTTTGACTTAAAAAAAAAGACCCTACTGGTTGAGTTACTGACTTGAAACACATGAAAAAATTGCAGTCAGAACAGAATTTCCAACAACTTCTGAAATGGTCCTTAAAACACTTCGATATCTTATACTACATATTTGTACAAAATAGTATTCTTAGTATTGATAATGATAAAATCAAGCTAGTGATCCATTTTTAAAAACATTGATGATATTGTGTGCTCTCTATATCAAATATTTAATGAAAATCTATTTTTATATAAAAACAACTGTATTTACCTTCTCAGTATATGAATTTGCTTTCCTTTTAAATTAGTGATAAAAGTATATGTACATCAAATAATTGCTTCAAAATAAATTTCTAAGAACATTTTTTAATTTGTATACCTATTTTATATACTTATTCCCTGGAATTGTATAAAAATTTTGAGGCATAAGTGTTATGAACAGAAAAAGGTCTCCAGTCAGATTTAGCAAGGGCAGGTAGCACTAGAGTTAACCAGATGGCCGGGGGCAAGCGTAAG
>NW_022196896.1:30357324-30363331 GCF_008632895.1 Mastomys coucha
ACACCATTTCTTAAATGAATGTAACCTGTTCTCTGTGGGCTGAAAATGAAGTCACTTACTCAAGTCAAATAGCTTTGACCATAGCAGGAAGTCCGCATCCAAAAACTGAGCCTAAAATTCATTTCTTGGTGCAGCAGAACTATCAACTCTCAGCTTAGCTACAATGGAGGTAAAATCCTTTGGTGATGTGAGGGTCATTGAAGTACAGCCTTATTACAATGAAAAAAAAAAGAAAGAAAGAAAAAGGTGAAGGTTAGCAAATGCAATGATTTAAGAGCACCGAGGTCTTCCCTCAGTCAGACTGGTGACAGAAGTCTGAACTGTTATCAGCAGTTTCAGAACTGTGCCAGCATCCTGCCAGTCTTATGCAGGGACTTTGCATCATCTGTTTTGGTTGTTTCCAAGGCATACCCCTTGTGCACAATGGCCCCGAAAGATCTGTTTTAGAAGAGAGTCTGTAGGGTTTCTGTGGCTCCTTTTGATCAAAAAGGTTCTGCCATCCTTTGAGCTTACACAGACTCCCAACCACAGAATTTCCCTGGCATCCACAAGGTAGACTGAGGTTGGGCAGAGCTTCTGAAGTTTTCAGCTCTAGGGAAGCAGTGCGGTGTGTGGAGGTACAAGCCTCGAACCTCTGTCTGTGACCTTCATGTCCTGTGTGGATCTGACTCTGAAAAGTGTTGGGACACATCCACCTGGAGCACCACTTTCATCTTTTCTCAACCTGCATGCAGCATGAGACAGTGGTAATTGAGCTTCACCGACTTACGGATCACCCCAGTGAAGGACCATGGCATTTCATATGGTTACTCTGGGCTTCTCTAGACTTCTAGGCTGGGGGCTAAATTACTAGCTGACATAACAAAGCACCACACATGTGGGCTTAAACACTGATGTTTATTGTCTCATAGTTCTAGAAACTGAAAAGCCAAGATGGCTAGTGAGTTCTGGCAAAGACTTCCTGAAGTTTTGATGGCTGCTTTCTTGCTATGTCTTTGAACTGTGGTGTTGAGGAAGAGATAGATTATTGTAGTATCTATCCAAATAAGGATTCCAATGTTGTGAGCAGGATAGAATTCCCTCCCATATCTCTACTACCTAAAGTTATCTTTGGGACTAGAGCTTCATGTTTTAAATTTATGAATTAGCAGTACAACACTGTGCAGTCCATAGCAGCTCCCCAAATCCCACGAGATATAGAATGCAGACTCTACATCTTCACATTTTCAGTGTTTTCTCTGCTGAAGATCTGCAAGGTCCAGGATAAGGCTCAGCATCCAGGCTCACAATGTGAGCACTGTGGCATGCATTTTCTCCCTGGTATCTACTATGCTAGGCTGGCCCAGGGTGGGGATGGAATTTTTCTCTCCCTAACTCTCAAACTCAACGTTCCCATCCGTTAGTGTTAAATCAAGAATGCTCACTGCAAGTTCATGCATTTGAATACTTGGTCTCCAACTGGTTGAATTGTTCTTAGAGCTAAAACCTTTGGGTTATCAGTCCTAGCTATCAGACATAGGCCAGTAGGGCTAGATTCTGAGTATTATTGCTTAGCCATAATCTGCTTCTTTTCTCTGCTTCTTGATCTGCTAACATGTGGACAATCTGCATCTCAAACACTACTAACAACTGCCTCTCTCCTGCTACTAGTCCGTCCACACTCTCCGTGGACCCATTCCCTCCTGAAACTGAGACACAGAGTTCGTCCACAGTTGCTTCTCTTATTTATTTATTTATTTATTTTGCACAAGAAAACTAATTAATAAACCATCTCTTGTTAATGAGAATGAACATTTAAGAACAGTAGCTAATGAATTATCTTTGGGGCTTCCCTTTCCACTGTAAGTTGGTTTTACTCTGTGTTACCCAGAAAAGCCTGAACCCAATTGTATCTGGCTTGGCTATTTCTCTTTAACAAAATCTGCAGAGAAATTTTTGGTGAATACAAGTTCAGTCAGTGGAGTGTGTGTGTGTGTGTGTGTGTGTGTGTGTGTGTGTGTGCACGTGCGCGCGTATTTCTATGAAAAGATTTTACAAACTACTTCTTAATTGCTAAAACTATTCCTTGGTTTGTGATTATGCTCCCACATTAGAGGAGGAGGAGAAGGAGAAGGAGAAGGAGAAAAGGAGAAGGAGAAGGAGAAGGAGAAGGAGAAGGAGAAGGAGAAGGAGAAGGAGAAGGAGAAGGAGAAGGAGAAGGAGAAGGAGAAGGAGAAGGAGAAGGAGAAGGAGAAGGAGAAGGAAGGAGAAGAAGAAGAAGAAGAAGAAGAAGAAGAAGAAGAAGAAGAAGAAGAAGAAGAAGAAGAAGAAGAAGAAGCAGTAGCAGCAGCAGCAGCAGCAATTATTCAGTGTGACACATTTCCACAAGAGGGCCCACCAGCATCAACATACAGCCTTGAGCCCTAACTTGAGCATCAACACCAGACTTCTAATCTTTTATTACACAGGAAGTCTCCAGGAAAGCAGTGATTATAAAATATACGAGAGGGGATCAACTATCTTACTGTGATTAGTGTTATGTGTACAACTGTAAAGTTCAGTTTGATTAACAAAATGATGAACTGCTAATATGAAAGTTATAGCTGCTATTTATTCATTTCATAATACCTTAAGGTTTAAAAAGCATTTTTTTTTGTTTTTGTTTTGTTTTGTTTTGTTTTGTTTTGTTTTTTGAGACAGCCCTGGTTGTAACCCTGGTTGTCCGGGAACTCACTCTGTAGACCAGGCTGACCTTGAACTCAGAAATCTGCCTGCCTCTGCCTCCCAAGTGCTGGGATTAAAGGTGTTCACCGCCACTGCTCCAGCTAAAAAGCAATTTTAAAGTAGCCAGTATAACTGCATTTTATTTCACTTATTGATTTAGTAAAAAATGTTAATCAGCGATTCCTTGAGAGGGCCTTCTAGGGACCTCTGTTTTTTCCCTGTTCTTCCTGTTCTTCTCTTTCACTTGCCCTCTGCCCACCACAGTCTGGGCTGTGAAGTCTCCATCTCTGCCGGTGCTCTCCCTTATATGCATAATAACTCAGCCCCTTAGGAGCACTCACATCCTCTCTTTGTTTGTTTGTTCCTCTCCCCCCAACCCCCTTCAGAAGGTGGTAGATTACTGAGAGCAGTTATTGTAAAGCAAATTACTTTAAATAAAAGAATAGTAAAGAGATACTTTGGAACCTGTTCTGTGAATCTGTCTTTGTCATTATGAAGACCTCCAGCAAGGTAAACTGGATGTGTCTGCTGTTCTTAGCAGGAGACCTAGAAGCTCTGGAAAAGCGGGGCCAGAGACCTGCTTTAAACTAATTAACAAGGCAACTGCAGCCTCAGGGAAGGAGCCCCTATGCTTGCTGCTATTGAAGCATACAGTTAGCCAGTCAATATCATCCTATACCTGAGAATTTTCAATTTATTAATTATAGCAGGAAGTATAATCTAAATGGCCTGTCAATTAAAACGAGTGACTTACTGCTGCCTGGGTGGTCATCCTAGGTTCCCATATCTCTGTGGCTTCATTGAGGGCAGAAGTAGTTGGTCTTCAGCTGTCATGAAGGACAGCATTTAATCTTCAGCTGCTACACAGAGCAGCACTGGCCTTCGGTTTCCAGGCCCAGGAGATCTGAGAACTTTTTCTGTGGCTAAGGGACCTGGGAAAACCGACCTCAATTTAATCAGGCAGAGTATGGCAACCAACTCAACAGGGTCCACGGTTTGGGCAGAGCTCTCTGGTAGCAGGCGAGGTTGGGGACAGTTTCTCCCAGTGGATAATGTTACCACAGTTCAGGTGGTATAGTTGGTGCTTCATTGTCTTCTTTGGAGACCTTAGGGTTGCTGCTACAGCTGGCATTTTTGTCTATCACAGCAATCACCCCCCCCGCCCCCCCAACACTCCCATTATGTTTTATCTTATTATTTTTTAAAATTTATTTTTTTGTATCCCATTTGAGGTCAGCCCCTCACAGAGTCCCTCCCCCATCCTCCCTCCCCTTCTCCTCTGAGAAGGTGGGCTCCTTCCTGAGTATCTCCGCACCCCACCCCAGCCTTGCTCATCGAGTTTCTGCAGGGCTGGATGTGTCCTCTCCCACTGAGACCAGACAAGGCAGCCCTGTTGGGGAACAGATTCCACAGTCAGGCAACAGCTTTATTGACAGCCTCCGCTCTAGTTGTTGGGGGACCCACATGGAGACTGAGCTGCACATCTGCTACATATGTGCCCAGGGCCTTGGTCCAGCCCATGCATGCTTTTTGGTTGGTGGCTCAGTCTCTGAGAGGTCCCAAGGGTTCCAGGTTTGTTGACTCCATTGGTCTTACTGTGGAGTTCCTATCCCCTTCAGGGCCTTCAATCCTTCCACAAAACTTTCAACCCCCAAATTTATCTGTCTAAAAGAAATGCAGTGACAAAGATGGAATAGAGACTGAAGGATGCCCAACCAATAATCAGCTCAATTTGAGATCCATCCCATGGATAAGCACCAGTCCCTGACATTATTAGTGATAGTCTATTTTGCTTGTAGACAGGAGCCTATCATAACTGAGCCTCTGAGATGCTCTACCCAGCAGTTGACTGAAACAGATATAGATACTCACAGCCAAACATTGAATGAAGGTGGGGGCCTCTTATTGAATAGTTGGGAGAAGGATGAAGGCATAGCAAACTTTAAAAAAAATATTTATTTTAATGTGTATAAGTGGTCTATCTGCATGTATGCCTGAATGCCAGAAGAGGACTTCAGATCCCATTACATATGGTTATGAGCCAACAAGTGGTTGCTGGGGATTGAACTTAGGACCCCTGGAAGAGCAGCCAGTGTTCTAAACTGCTGAGCTATCCCTCTAACTCCCTGAAAACTTTTTAATTAAACATTTTAGTTTTGTTTTTTGTTTTGACATAGGGTTTCTCTGTGTGGCTTTGGCTGTCCTAGAAGTTGCTTTGTAGATCAGGCTATCCTCAAACTCAGAGATCCACCTGTCTCTTCTTCCCAAAGTCATACACACCAACATTGCCCCTGCTATTAAACATTTTAAAAAGAGTTTGAGAACTATTACATATACCTGATTTTAAATAAACTTTACTTGTTTTAGACTTAACCTTGAAGACATAAACAAGAGGCTAAATAAAGTTTCCAATTAAATGAATTATATAACAGTTTACAAGTTGGTAACTTTTATAAGGTAAGGAATTTTACAACTTTGTCTCTGTTAAGTTTGAGCCTTAAAAATTAGAGTTGTTGTAAAAAAAATAACCAAGTGTTTTCTCCTAGCCCCTGCTTCTGGAATTACGACTCTGAGACTAATTATTTATTAATAAATACCAAGGCCATAAGATTTGGCTTGTTTTTTATTATCCATTTTATTCTAACCTGGGGGTGGCTGTTTTCCTCTCCTTATCTTCTTACATCTGTCTCCTCAGAGTTCCTGGGGGCAAATCTCCCCTTTATTCTATCCTCAGTTAAGGTACCTGCAGGCTTATGTCTATCTCCTCCATGTTCCAGCTCAAATCTGTCACGCCTCTGACTATTTCCCAGAATTCTCTTCTCTTCCTGAAGCATAGCCCACCTCCTATTTTCTGCCTCAGCTCATTGGCTATAATTAGCCTTTTATTGACAGATGGTGCTTATAAGAGATTTTCTGTACAAGTTGAAGCATCAAAATAAAACTTTAAATCAGAAATGTAATAAACTTTAAACCATAAATACAATCCATAGAGAGACTAGAAGGTTTATAAAACCATAAGTATAGTGCATAGACTGGCAACTTAATCATTTTATAGAGCACAATTTTAGAATATCACAGTCTCTTGTTTGAGTCAGTTTATACAAGTAGCCAAAGCTTAACAAAGTTAGCGAAGACAAAGAGGTTAGACATGCATCTTTAAGTCAGTTACTGTTAACCTGAGTAGACCTTAGGAATTTATAGTCTATTAAACATACCTTATTCAAACATGTTTCTCTTTTTTTTTATTTACATGTACATTTCTCCATTCCCAGTTTCCCCTCCAAAAAACAAAGAAACAAACAAA
>NW_022196896.1:30363925-30403337 GCF_008632895.1 Mastomys coucha
ATGATATTCTCCAGATCCATCCATTTCCCTATGAATTTCATAAATTTATTGTTTTTAATAGCTGAGTCAAACATGTTTCTTATTTAAGTTTTCTAGAAGCCTGGTGTGGAACAGTTAGCAATGACAAGTGGTTAGGCAATCATCTCTAAGTCAGTTTTTGTTAAACCGAGTCCAACTTTATAACCTTAGGAATTTATAAACCTTAGGAAATTCATACTAATTTATGCTACTTTGGAGGCTTGTGTTGTCTCCTTAGACTGAAAAGCAAATGCAACGATACACAGAATGTTCTGTAGCACCAAGGATCCTCATATGTGCTGCCTTAGTTGGGTTTTACCACGTGTTTATCTTAAGATGTTGGTGAAGTTATTTAGCATGTACCATTTAACCTTAGTAAAGATAGCTGTCAACCATGTGGTTGTTATTTAAAATATATATTTTTTGAGGGGGAGGTCTATTCTTTAAACAAGAGTTGGATTTAAGTTACATATACAGTATATTCTAAACAAGAGTTGAAATCAGCCTATCAATCATTTATCTCAACTCTTATTTAGAATATGTATACTAAGGATATAAGAACACTTGTTTATAACATATATTAATTTATATATGTAAAGTTGTAACAAATTTACATTACCCATATATGGATTTTTTAAAAGTATAAACCTTTTGCTATAACGTTCAAGCCAGATTTTTTTTTACAGATTTTATAGGGTTTTTTTTTTTTTTGAACCATACCCAATGAACTTCCAAATCCTGAGATAAGAGTTTACAGTATTGTCTTAAGGGATTTTTTTTTTTTTTGAAGAGCAGAGCACAGAGAAATCATAGATTTTCATAAAAGATTTTTAAAGTAGAAAAATCTTAGAGATAAGAGACTTTTGGAAGTGTGTTCTTTCTAAAAGTGTATTTTTGGAAGTATTGTAATTTAAGGCATAAGAGGTTTATTAGATATAAGAGATATAAAACATTTGTTTGAACGGTGGTGGAAGTTATTACCTTATGAGAGAATTTGAAAATCAAGTATGTCAATCTTTGGCCATTGATCTATCTGTACTTAGGCTAAGCTATTTGTAGTAACATAGCAAGTCTTTAATAAAATCTGAGTTCATGGAGGAAAAGAGAAAAGGTTGCAAAATGGAACAATGATGGGAGAGAGTTTCTGTAAGTTCTAAGAAGGACCTGGGAGAAAGCTTAGATGGGCTTAGAGAAGCTCTGAGATTGCAGGAGGAGGCAGGAGGAGGGCTTAAAAAAGAGATAAGGCAGGCAGCTCTAAAGGGGAGGAGAGAACACTTCAGGAGGGAGTACCACTGGTTGATGATGCTTTTTTTTTCTATTATGTAATTCAAGCTTCTTTCTTTATCAGGTGTCTATGGGTGTGTTGATTTACATCTGAGTTTTCAAATCAGTTCCATTGTTCAAGTTGTCTGTTTTTATGCCAGTACCATGCAGGCTTTGTTGCTGTTGTTGGTTTTTTTGTTTGTTTGTTTTTGTTTTGTTTGTTTTTACTACAACTCTGTAATAAAGCTTGAAATCAGAGATGGTTATTCCATCAGAAGTTCTTTTATTGTTCAGGATTCTTTTAGCTATCCTGGACTTTTTGCTTTTCCATATGAAGTTGAGTATTGCTCTTTTAAGGTCTATAAAATTGTGTTGGAATTTTAATGGGGAATTGCTTTTGGTAAGATGGTCATTTTTACTATGTTAATCCTGTGAATCCATGAGCATGGTAGTTTTTTCCATCTACTAATATTTGCTTCAGTTTCTTCCTTCAAAGACTTGAAGTTATTTCCATATAAGTCTTTTGCTTACTTACATCAAGATATTTTATATTATTTGTGGCTATTCTGAAGAGTGATTTTTCCCTGATTTCTTTCTCGCTTTGTTCATAATTTATATATGGGGGAATACTAATTGTTTTGAGTTAATTTTGTATCTACTCACTTTGCTGAAGGCATTTATCAGCTGTAGGAGTACCCTGGTAGAATTTTTGGGGTCACTTTTGTATATTATCATATTATCTGCAAATAATGAAAATTTGACTTCTTCCTTTCCAATTTGTATCCCCTTGAGCTCCTTTAGTTGTCTAATTGCTCTAGTTAGAACTTCAAGCATCCTATTAAATAGATATGGAGAGAGTGAACATCTTTTTCTTGTTCCTGATTTTAGTGGAATTGCTTTCTCTCCATTTCATTTTTTCTTTCCATTTCTCTCCATTTCATTTTTTCTTTCCATTTCTCTCCATTTCACTTGATGTTGGTATAGGCTTGCTGGATATTGCTTTTATTATGTTTAGGTATGTGCATTGCATTCCTGATCTCTCCAAGACTTTTATCATGAAGGTGTATTGGATTTTGTCAAAGGCTTTTCAGCATCTAATGAGATGATAGTGGTTTTTCTTTTCAGTTTGTTTATATGGTGGACTACACTGATGAATTTTTATATGTTGAACTATTTCTGCATCTCTGGCCTGAAGCCTACTTAATCATGGTGGATGATCTTTTTTAATGTGTTCTGGGATATGGTTTGCAAATATTTTATTGATGTTTTTATATGAATGTTTTCTAAGAGATTGGTCTGTAATTCTCTTACTTTTGTGGAGTCTTTGTGTGGTTTGGGTATCAGAATGACTATGACTTCATAAAATGGAGTTGGCAATGTTCCTACTGTTTCTATTTTATAGAATAATTTGAGGTATATTGGTATTAGTTTTTCTTTGAATGTCTGGTAGAATTCTGCACTAAATTGCCTGGTCCTTTTTATATAGCTATTTATTTTTGGTGGAGAGACTTTTGATGAGTGCTTCTATTGTTTATATAGTCTTGATTTACCTTTAGTAAGAGTAGTATCTGTAGAGAAAATTGTCCACTTCTTTTAGATGTTCCAATTTTGTGGAGTACAGCTTTCTGAAGTATGACTGAAAGTATACCAAAGTATGAGTCTTTGGATTTTCTTGGCTGTTGTTACATCCTCCTTTTCATTTCTAATTCTGTTAATTTGGATATTCTCTTTTTGTTATTTAGTAAGTTTGAATAATTATTTGTCTATCTTGCTGATTTTCACAAAGAACCAACTCTTTGTTTCATTGATTTTTTTTCTATTGTTTTCTTTGGTTCTATTTTATTGATTATAGCCCTCAGTTTGATTAGTTTTTGCACTCTACTTCTTCTTCTTTTTTTTTTTTTTTTTTTTTTTTTTTTTTTTTTTTTTTTTTTTTTCGAGACAGGGTTTCTCTGTGTAGCCCTGGCTGTCTTGGAACTCACTCTGTACACCAGGCTGGCCTCGAACTCAGAAATCCGCCTGCCTCTGCCTCCCAAGTGCTGAGATTAAAGGGGTGTGCCACCACTGCCCCGGCTGCACTCTACTTCTTTTGGGTGCATTTTCTTTTCTTTTTATTCTAGAGTTTTCAGGTATAATGTTAGTTGCTAGTATGAGATCTTTCTTTCTCCCTTCCTTCCTTCCTTCCTTCCTTCCTTCCTTCCTTTCTTCCTTCCTTCCTTCTTCCTTCTTCCCTCCCTTCCTCCCTCTCTCCCTCCCTCCCTTCCTTCCTTCCTCCCTCCATTCCTTCCTTCTTTTTAATGAAGCCTCTTAGTGCTATGAACTAAGTGCTATGAACGTTCCTCCTACCATAGTTTTCATTGTTCCCATATATTTCAATATACTGTGTATTTACTTTTCAATAAATTCTAGGAAGCCTTTAATTTCCTTCTTTGTTTCTGCTTTGACCAGCTGGAAGCCTGCCGAGCACCAACCAGTTCTCTCTGGAAGACAGCAATGGGGGTAGCATTGAATTTTTGGGTGGCTAAATTAAATTTCGCAAGTGTTAAAAATGTTGTTTATTTTGTAATATTTATCTTTCTTAACTCTTTGTTATTCTGGGTTTCTGGCAATTAGCTCCTGCTGTTCAGTAGCAGAAGATTAAGTAAAGGGTTAATTACTCTGGCTTCTTGGTCTTTTCATGCAGGTCTCTCTGCTAATCCTGCAAGAGGCTTAGAGTTCATCAACTCCTTATGAGAAAGGAAAAAAGACATACACACAGAAAGAAAATGTTTTAAATAGGTAATATGCACAGATATACACATTCTGGTTGGATCCGACAACCTGTTTCATCAACTCCACCAGTGTTCATGCATACTTATATACATATATTTATACCTATACACATGTGAATATACAAACAGATATATACATATATACATTTGGTGGATGGGGCTGAGTCCCAAATGCCACACACATACGTTTGGTGGATAGATGGAGAAGGGCCCCAGATGCCACATTTTATTCCTATTCTCTGACTTTTTTGTATCTTTTTAGACAAAAGTTCTTTAGAAACTCATCTCATAGATAAAATGTTACACAGAAGGGGAGTTACTGAAGGATGTTGATATTAAATTCAATGCAGGGTTTTACTGTAAGTTCAAAGCACCAGTTTCACATGGCCTTGATTTATCATAGTGGACACTGTAGCTTCATCCTTGGATCTAACCTAGAATGAATGTTTTTCCTTAATCACAAATGTGTCCCAAGCCTAATCCTCTCTCTCTTTTTTAAGTATGTCCATTTATTAAACAAGAACTCCTTCATGATAATACAATATTCATTAGTGATTAGTATTGAGAACTATGCATTCACTCTACATACAAAAATACAAATTTGAACAGTATGAAAACAATCAAGACAAGTACCATGAATAATTGGTCCTTTAAAGAAAAGTGGGGTCACTGAGGGCAGTGTGAGGCTTTGCCTGCTGTGGGGCAATCAACAGGAGCAAATGTCATGGTTCTCACATCATTGGAAAAGCACAGGGTCAAACCTGGGAGTCAGGGGAAGTCCATCCATGGTGGCAATGTCAGATGGGCATGGATGGGAGGCTTAGTACTACAAACAATACCAATTAAAATATTTAAATGGCCCTCACCTTGGAATCCCCATGTCAAACTTTAGCTGGGCATGGTGGTCCACTTCTGTGTGCCACCCAGCATTTAGGAGGAAGAAACAGGGGGATTACTATAAGTTAGAGGTCAGACAGCAAGACCCTGCCTCAAAGAAAACCCAACTCAAGAAACAAAATGTGATAACTATTAACATTGTCTCCCAAGGTTGCCACTATTAAGTGGAGTGGCAGGGGATGGTCCTGACAGAAAGCTGTCATTCAGCCACATAATGACTTCTGTTGTCACAGAATGACATGTTTTAACTCTTCAAAGGACAAAAGTTGAAGAGCTACAAGTGTTCATATCTCAGAGGATCCATACCTTTACTTAACAATGGCTCAGTGAGTTTTTCCTGACCAGACAACTCCATGGTGGAAGGTCAGGAAAACAGAATGGGTGGCTAGGTTACCCTGTGCCCTGGCTCCCCCTAATCCTCCACAGCAGGGGACCTGCATTCAGGCTACCCATAAACCCACCAGCTGCATCCACAATGCTCCCTAAATCCAAGTGGGGCAAATCCCTGAGCCAGGCTGAGGTGCTGCCAGGACCCAGCAGGCGGCACCCTGCCTATCTATCCTAGGAGACAGGGCCAGACAACAGCCCAGGACTGGCTGACTAGGATGGGAAGGCCAGAAGTCAAATGCAAGCTCTCACCAGACTCAGCAAGCAGGAAGGCATTGTTGAAACTTGTGAAAAATGAGACTACTTTCTTCTCACTGTTGGTGAGCAACAGTTCTTTCAGTCTAACAAACAATCTAACAGTGTCAAACAGAATTACAAGAACGGGACTTTTTTTTCAGAACTATCCTCTGACTCTCAGACTACACAAGCAGAAGTACAGTGTGAGAAGAACACAGGACAAGGGATAGGACTCACTGGAGAGATTTGTTTTGAAAAATACATAGGAAGTTTAAGAGGAAATGGCCCAAATGTCAGGACTGATACTGTGGAAAGCAATATTGAAAGGACACATTCATGCTACAAAAATAGTGTTATCTGTTTTAACCAAATGTACATCTCCGCCTCAATTGTATGATTGACAAGAATGCTTATGTGACACATGGAAGGCACCAAAGGTGAAGTGGTTATCTGTCAAAATATACAGAGACAGAACTGCTTACTTAGAAAGAAAAAAAATGGACAGACAGACAAATAAATAGCTTAATGTTTCTTCCATGGGTTCCCAAACTCCCACAAACTTCAACATATACAGACAGCTTCACTCCCTAGCATTCTTCCACATGAAACCATGTCAAAACCAAGTTATCAAGAAGCAATGATTTTAGGCAAATGGATGAATTTCATTATTATTTGAATTAGTTTTTAAACAAGTGAATGAATGAAAATGATTATTCTAAAATCTATTGTTTCTCTCTTGTCAGCAGACATCTTTAAGATAATCAGTTCTGTCTGGTTGAGAAAGTAATTTGTAATGTCTGACCTATCAATGTTTATATAGACATTGTCTCTGAAAGAAAATAGCATCAGTGTTAGATCTAGAATTTTCTTTTAAAAGGGGATGTTGTATTGGATTTCATGCCAGTCAGTATAGCATTGGGTATAAGTTCTCAGGCTTTGGGACTTTTCTTTTTCCTTTTCTAGTTTTCTCCTAAGAGTAAAGGTGTGGAGGAGGCCTAACCCATTGAGCTCAAAGCACTAGGCACAGAATCAAATTTAGACCATAGATTCTAGAACAATGTATTTGTGTCATTAGTTTACCTCATCTCCCTCTTTATTCTGTTAATCTAATTGAAGTGGGCCTTTGGTTAGGGGCTAGTGTCACTTGGACTGTGGCGAGCTAGCAAAACTTGTTTGGCTGTGGTTATGGTAAGAACATGTCTGGAGCCACTTCAGTAGTGAAAGGTTTGTTTTCTTTCATAATTGTGTCTGATATCCCCAGGAAGTGTCTGGCCCCTCGTTTTTAATCAGAGCAGCTACCCAAAGAACCTGCCTGGAGAAAGGACTGTGAAGGAAGACTTGTGGTCACTCAAGCCCAAGGCAGGGCCAGGCCTGCAGGATGCTGCTTTTTTCTTATTTCCCTTTTTAGTGTAATTGTGAAAGCTCATTTTATTCCTCATTATGTAGCTTTTACTTAATATTTTATGAGGAGTAGACACATTCTATTCTTGATTCTAACTTTATTGTCTTTTTGGCAAAACAACTAAAACCATCTCTTAAAACTTTCTTTCTGAAATTATTTCAATCAAATCAGGAATTCTATAAAATCATTAATTCATCTAAACAGCATTAATTCATGAAACTTCATCTTTAGGTCCATCTTCAGGAAATATGCCCACTAGGGTGGGCTAGTGCCCAGGAATCATTAGACTATGGAATAATGATAGGGAAAGGCATATCAGCTGTAAGAAGACATCCTGACATGAAGTCTCTGGGAACCTTGTTTGTCAAAATTCACCCATTGTAAGCCATGCGAAAAATGGTGGGCTACTTCCAGGAAATTGCCTGCTAGCCTTAGACTTTTCTAGATGGCTCCTGACATCAACCCAGTACTCATTCAGTACCAACATGTCCAGTTTACATGAGTTTGTAGACTTTCTGTTGATTCTATCATTGTAGAAATCCAACTTTAACCTGTGGTTAAAGGTTGTCTGATAGGATGAAGGGGATTATTTCTGGTTTTTTTTTGTTTGTTTGTTTTGTTTTGTTTTTTGTATCTGTTGAGATTTGTTTTGTGACCAAGTATGTGGTTAATTTGGGAGAACATTTTGTGATATGCTGAGAAGTTTTATTCTTTTGCATTTGGGTAAAATTTGGGTAGGTACCTGTTAGGACTATTTGTTTCATAATGTATATGAGTTCCATAATTTCTTTGTTTAGTTTTTGTCTGGGTGACATATCCATTGGTGAGAGTGAGATATTGAAGTCTTTCATTATTAATATATGAGGGTCCATGTGTAACTTAAGCTATAGTAATGTTTCTTTTATAAATTTGGGTACCCTTGCACTTGTGGCATAGATGTATAGAACTGAGACGATTTCTTGGATTTTTCCTTTGATGAGTATGAAGTGTCTTTCCCAATCTCCTTTGATTGATTTTTGTTTGAAGACTGTTTTGTTACATATTAAAATGGTTACACATACCAGCTTGCTTCTTGGGTTCATTTACTTGGAAAATCTTTTTCTAAATCTTTCCAATGAGTTAATCTTTGAAGCTGAGGTATGTTTCTTGTATGCAGCTGAAGGATGGACACTGGTTTTGCATCAATTCTTTTAGACTGTGTCTTATTGGGAAATTGAGTCCATTGATAATGAGAAATAATAATGACCAATGACTGTTAATTCCTATTATTTTCAACTATTACTACTACTGCTACTACTACTACTACCACTATTACTACTACTATTCGTGGGTAGATACTGTTTAAATTTGACTTTTTCATTGGATATCTTGTTTTCTCCATCTATGGTGATTGAACATTTTTCTGGGTATAATAATCTAGGCTTATATCTGTGGTGTCTTAAAGTCTACAAGACATCTGTCTATGCCCTCTGGCTTTTAGAGTCATTGAGAGTTTGGGTGTAATTGTAATAGGTCTGCATTTATATGTCAGTTGGTCTTTTTCCTTGGCAGGTTTCAAAACTCTTTCTTTGTTCTGTATTTTTAATGTTTTGATTATTATGTGGTAGGAGACTTTCCATTCTCATCCAATAAATTTGGTCTTGGAAGCTTCTTGTACATTTATATTACTATTATTCTTATATTTGCTTTCTTCAAAGTGTCCCAGAATTTCCTGTGTGTTTTGTGTTAGTAATTTTTTGGATTTAACATTTCCTTTGACTGATGTATCAATTTCTTTGGTCATATCTTCTACATATGAGATTCTTTCTCCATATCTTGTATTCTGTTGGTGATGCTTATATCTGTAGTTTTTGTTTGCTTACCTATATTTTTCTTCTTCAGGATTCCCTCAGTTTGTGTTTTTGTTATTGCTTCTATTTCCACTTTCAGGTCTTGAACAGATTTATTCACTTCCTTTACCACTTTGCCTGTTTCTTTTTCTTGCTTTCTTTAAGAGATTTAATTATTTTCCTCTTACAACTTATGTTTTTCTGAATTTCTTTAAGGAATTTATTTGTTTTCTTTTTAAGGACTTCTATCATCTTATAAAGTTGGCTTTAAGGTCATTTTCTTGTGCTTCAGCTGTGTTGGAATATTTAGGGATTGTTGTAGTAGAATAGCTGGCCTCTGGTGGTACCATATTGCTCTCACAGTAATTGATTGTATTCTTACACTGGAGTCTTGGCATCTATGTTTGGGATGATTATGTGTTAAAATGCTGATTTCTGAGTTTGTCTTTGTTGAATGTATACTTTCTCCTTGCTTTCTGTTTCCTATCTAGTCTTTTGGAGTTGTAGTTCTGGCCATATGCATGGGCTCTGATCTGGTTAGGGATCTCCTAGGGTTTAAGATGCTCCCCTGACATCTTGTGGGGTAGGATCCTTCTACCAAAAATTTGTTAAAAATGGTGATGAGGAGATGAAGATCAATTGGGGTTATGCTGGATAAGTGAATGTAGGGTGAAGGGGTGGCTTAACTAGTCTTTAGGGAGGGCTACTCTGATGGGGTAGTAGCCTTCCCATGGAGGTGCTGGCTGGGATATGGTGGGGAGCAGGGGAGGGATGGTTGGATATATGATAGGCACAGTGGGTAGTCAGTCTTACTTGGGGTTCAGGATGTTGGCCTGTTGTCTGATGGAGTAGGAGTCTTCTGTCAGGGGAATCCACTGTCTTCTTGTCCCTAAAGTGATCACTCAGCATGTGGGATGCCTCGAGGCATTCATATTAGTGAGCTTGGTAGTGCCCTGCATTCCTGTCAATCGTTGCTTTCCAGTTAGTGCACCCATGTTAGTGCACACCACATGAGGCACATCACAAACTCTTAGCTTACTTAATCATGAGCACCAGCCACTGGTGCAATACTTTGTTGATATATATATCAGTATATTTGCCTGTGTTGTGAGATTCTCTGGAACTTTAAGCACACATACGTTGTTTTGTATTCCTTGGAGATGGTCATCATCTACAGATAGTCTAAGGCAGCTGT
Organism: Mastomys coucha; assembly: GCF_008632895.1. NCBI lineage: Eukaryota > Metazoa > Chordata > Mammalia > Rodentia > Muridae > Mastomys > Mastomys coucha. The sequence goes on from NW_022196896.1 coordinate 30,373,925, forward strand.
GAATTGAGTTATGCAGTTTTTTCTCCCATTCTCAGCCTCCTAAAATCAGCTATGCTTCCTGAAATTCTACTTAAATCACTGGAAGCTGGAATTTTACAATTCAGAGGAAACCCAGCAACTTATATTGATAGTTGTGGGTGTGGGGGAGACAGGTTATAGCAAGTGGCTGCCAGCTCAGTTTTGGGAATTTCCTAGTCTATACACCACTTCTTCTGGCTAAGACTTGTATTCATAGAGCTTGACTAGTGAACACAGTCTGGTGGACTGGTATCTATGACCAAGTACAGTTACTTTGGTCTTATTTTTTTAAAAGATGGAGTAAGATTCAAATGTATCAGATAGAAAATATGTGCCAGGGGCTGGCAAGATGGCTCAGTGGGTAAGAGCACTGACTGCTCTTCCGAAGGTCCTGAGTTCAGATCCCAGCAACCACATGGTGGCTCACAACCACCCATAATGCGATTGGACGCCCTCTTCTGGTTCGTCTGAAGACAGCTACAATGAAGACAGCTACAGTGAATTACGCCAGAGCTAGCAGGGCCAGAGCGAGAGAGGCTGGAGCAAGCAGGACCGGCAGAGGTCCTGAGTTCAATTCCCAGCAGCCACACATATGATAGCTCATGGCCATCTGTACAGCTACAGTGTACTCATACACATAAAAATAAATAAAATAAATCTAAAAAAAAAAGAAAGAAAGAAAATATGTGCCAGAAATAGAACTGTAAACATGCAAGGTCATTTCCTGGACGAGGAGTTCCAATGAACTCCTAGGATTAAACACATGAAATGCATCTAGAGTCCTGGAGAGAAATAAGCAAGTGAAGCATGGGCTCCTTTGGATTTTTGACATCTGACACATTCTTGTCTGTCTAACAAAACAATTGTGTGATAATGTCTCTCCTCAGGTCCAGGCACATTTGCATTCTTCTTCTTCTTCTTCTTCTTCTTCTTCTTCTTCTTCTTCTTCTTCTTCTTCTTCTTCTTCTTCTTCTTCTTCTTCTCCTTCTCCTTCTCCTTCTCCTTCTCCTTCTCCTTCTCCTTCTCCTTCTCCTCCTTCTCCTTCTCCTTCTTCTCCTTCTTCTCCTTCTTCTCCTTCTTCTCCTTCTTCTCTTCTCCTTCTTCTCCTTCTTCTCCTTCTTCTTATTCCTCTTCTTCTTTTTGATTCTCAGAATCTCCTGATTTACAAACTCCCACCCTATAAAAGATGCCTCGAGCAAACGACACATAGCCAAGGTCATTGAACTGTACATGAAAAAGCCATTTTGATTGAAAGTCCCTTGTCAACTCCTCCCTACCCTAAACTACTGTGCTCTTCTAGCTTGTGTCTGCTGCTTGGACAGGCACTGGATTGCCCTGACCTGGGCAAAGAGGAATGAAGAAAGCACACATGTGCAAATATGCAGGGTGGAGTGGGCTGTCTGTTCTGGTTGATAGAGTCACAGCAGCAGCAGCAGTCTGCAAAGTAAGTGCATTTATTATCTACAGCATGGATGAGGAGGCTGCAGGTTAGCTAATCTTGGTAGGAGATCTTTGTATGGAAGTAGTACCAGGCTGCAGTCCTGCAGGAGGAGGAGACTATAGCAGATTCTTTCTGTACATATTGTCAACATTGGATCCCAATCGCTTGAACCTGGTGTCTTAGCCAGGATTATTAGTGCTTTGATGAAACCAAAGCAAGTTGGGGAAGAAGGGGCTTATTTGGCTTACACTTCACTATCATTGTTAATCATTGAAAGAAATCAAAATAGGAACTCAAGATAGGAACTCAAACAGAACAGGAACTGGAGGCAGGAGCTGACACATAAAGCATGGAGGATTGCTGCTCACTGGCTTTCTCCACATGGTTTGCTCAGCCTGCTTTCTTATGGAACCCAGGACCACCAACCCAGGGGTGGTGTCTTCTGTAGAACTGGGACAAATAGGTTCCATGGGTTTCTGGTCTGGCTGAAAACAGTCAAAGTGTTATAACTCTCAGACGGGAAGCCTGGGCAGGGCAAGTAACCAGGGTCCTGAGTCTCTACCATGGCGACAGTGCTAATGCCTGCAGCAGGTGGTGTGGTGATGGCAGTGGAAGCAGCTGGGGCAGAGGCAACAGGGGTATGAGCCCAGCCTATCAGGAGCATCCAAGGTCTAGCTATGAATATTTTGGGAGAGAAAACTCTTCCCCAAAGTGTTACAGCTCAGTAAAACTGCCATTCTCAGATGATTTCCAGTGAAATAACTTGTGCACTCTATTTCACATGGATAGGGACTTTATATACATTGAGGAGTAGAGTGGGATACAGGGGTAGATGTTTCCCATCTCATAGTTTGAGATGTTAGTGATGCTCTAGTTGCATGGGAAAGGACTTCAAGTGTTTTTCTTTTGTGGAGACTGATCTTCAGGTTCCTCTCTGTGGGGTGTACTGGTTATGTGTTCCAGAGCAGGTAGAATTAGGCAGGAAATGGGCCCACTCCTACTGTTCTCAATTCTGAAATTCACAGGGTTTGGGCTCACTCAATCTTACCAATCCTTCTGTCTGGTGACATGGTCCACTTGCCCAATAGTGTGGCACAACTTACAGTAGACTGGGCCCTCCCCCATTAGTCACAAATTAAGAAAATGTCCTACATGCTTACCTACAGCCTGACTTTGTGAAGTCAATTAATTGTGAAGGCAATTGTGTCCATATTCTCTGATGACTCTACATGAGTCAAACTGATACAAAACTAGACAGCATACGTGTATCTGAGGTAGTAGAGCTCTTGACATGGCCATTTTAATGGACGACGTTCACTCAGAACTTTATTCAGGCTCCACACTGTGTTTCAGAGACACCAGAGGACCTTGTTCAAGCAGGAGGTAGCAGTATATGGTCAAGAATCATGTTTAGGGATGGAGCCGAGAGTGAGAAGAGAGTGCCAGTGACTAGGAGGATCAGGTTATACTAGTATTTATTCATAAAACAAATAGAAAGTGAAATGGGATTACATTCATTCACACACTCGTTTCACTCACCTCCTATCTGGCATATGTCATAGTCTGGCTCCAATGGCTGTGGAGGCAAGGACCATGACATTTCCTGCTGTGCTTCGGACCTCTGCTGGAGCCTTGATACAGAGTTGGAGTGTCTGCAATTGGTGGGCTGGCTCAGGGGATGAACTGGTCTCCACCCGAAGTATCTCCGTTGAGCCCCAGGATCTAGGCAAGTTGCAGTTACCAGATGGGGATTTTAAGTCTCTTTCTGCTCAGGCATTCAGCATTACTTTATCTGGCATTTGGCCTTATAACTTCCATTCCCACACTCCTGGCTTGATTTCCATGGTAACATTTTAGCCAATCAAAATTGAGGCGTTCACTTAGGGCATTTACCTTATCACATTTCACACACACACACACACACACACACACACATCTAGGCTGGGTTATATTTGTCATTTCTTTTATATTGCTTACATTTATTCTTTACATGTTTGTTACATTATGATGTGCTTGATATAAAAACATTTGATTATATTGAAAATCATTCACATAATCAAAGTAATAAAATTTATATTACCAGTGAAAGAAAAAGATAATGGAAATAGTTCTTTGATAGGTAATATTATTGTGGTTATGAAGTATTTAATTAAAAAACTTGATCGCCTTCTTAGTAACTTGCCTTGAGGGACTAATTGAAAGTCAACCCTAAAGCGCCAGAAAATAAACCTCTTGCTCTTGCCTCGATCTTCATCTCAGTGTCTCACTCGGGTGCATCTGGAAGTAAGTACCACTGACTGAGGGTCGGGGTCTTACATTTGGGAGCTTCATCCAGGATTAGAGGAGACATCCCCTATCCATCTGAGCGACCACCTGTGGAGAGCCATTCCAAGAGCAAGCGGTCTCATAAGCAAGCCCTCATTTGGCTAAGCTTGCTGCCATTGGTTGCTTCCGCATCTGGTGACCTATCCGCTTTTGCTACGTAGCCCATTGGGATTGGCTAAGCTTTGGAGTACTCAAAGGCCGAAGGTGGGCCAGAAGGCGGAGCTTAAGTAAGGGCTCCCCAGAGGCCAGAAAGCTAATGGCTCCCCAGAGGCAGAAGCTAGAAGTAGGAGAAGCAGGCAGAGGAGCAGGAGGGAGAAGCAGGAGGGAGAAACATCGTTAAAAGGTTCCTGAAATAAACTGCAAAAGGAAGAGCTCGGGTTGCATCTTTCTTGCCGAAAAGGTGGACGTGAAAACCACCGACTAGGCTGATCAGAGGGAGAAAGACTTAGTTCAGCAACAGGCGCCAACTTGTAATTATTTGTGTTTGTCTCTCTTGTCGTCTTTTGCTTTTACTTTTGGCTCCTGAACACTGTGTCTGCTGGAAAGCCACTGGTCTAGTGTGGTCAATTGCAGTGGGCAGACAGGTTGGGCCTGAATGCTGTGACTGTGGGTAGACCCCACCCCCCAGGGGGAGTCAAGAGGACTCCACTTCTTTTGGAAATGGCAAGACTGTATTGGAGAGACCCAAGTCTTGCTATAACCTTGTTTCTGCGCCCGTGGAAGGTGCGGAACTGTCTGTAACTGTACCTGTGGAAGGGGCGAAGTCTGTGTTGATTGTCTTTCTCTGTGTTCTTGGATTTGGACTGTCTGTGCCTTTGGCAGGAGTGAGCTGTTTGTGTGTTGATTGTCTTTCTCTGTGTTGGTGTTAGTTATCTCGTTCTCTATTCTTGGACTTTGACTGATGATACTTTTGGACATTGGACAGACTGAATTTACCCCCTTAAATATCCTAGTTAACCACTGGAGGAGAAAACTTGTCAGCAATAGTAAAGAAGGAAAAGTTAGTTACTCTCTGCTTCTCTGAATGGCCCACCTTCAGAGTCGATGGCCACCTGTAGGGACTTTCGACTTGGAGGTGATCAGAGCAGTAGAGGAAAGAGTCTTTAGGCCAGGATCCCTTGGGCACTCAGACCAAGTGCCCTATGTAGTTACCTGGAAGAATTTAGTGAAGGACCTCAGCCCTTTCATGGATGAAAGCCTTCCTTTCCCCAAGACCCACCTCACAGGTTCTGGCCATCAGGAAAAAGGAATCACAGGAGGAGGGATCTGGACCTGAGAAGAAGTTGATCCTTCAAGACCCGTCAATAGTGGACCTGTTGCTCCAAGACCTTCCTCCTCCATATCCCCCTATCCTTTTCCCCATGGTCCTGCCAGCATCAGCACTGGCTCCAGCCTCCTCAGCCCATATAGGACTGGGGCCATTGTACCCCCCTTTACTGGAGGGAGGAACAGGAGGAGACCCCGAATTTCCTGGTTCCACTATGGGGACCTGAAGTCTGAAAGTCATCTCCTCTGATACCATGGTGGCTCTCCCACTGAACACATATGGGCCTCTAGAAAAGACAATCAGGGTATGCAATATTGGCCCTTCTCTTTGGCTGATTTGTACAACTGGAAGGCCCAACAGCCTTCCACCCCACCTTTTCAGATAACACCAAGAGGCCAATTAATCTCTTTGAGACTGTTTTATTTACTCATCAGCCCACCTGGGATGATATCCAACAACTCTTGAGAATGTTCTTCAGGACCAAAGAGCAAGAGTAGATAATGCAGCAAGCCAGAAAGAATGTCCCCTCAGACATGGGGGCTCCATTGATTGACCAGGCTATCATCAACAGTGGCTTTCACCTGAATAGACCTGACTGGGACTTTAATATGACAGAAGGTACCCTTACCTGAAGGCACCTGAAGGTCTTCCACCAGGCTCCATTGGAAGGGCCCAAGGGAGCCTCATGACAACCCACAAATGTGATCAAAATACAGATGAGTTGCCTGCTGCCTTTCTAGAGTAACTCATGGAGACATTCTGCCAGTATGAACCTTATGACTCCAGCAGCAAAGAGCACAAAGCTACTGTGACTATAGCTTTTTTTAGACCAGGCTAGTAGAGATATGAGAAAAAATCTTCAGAGGCTAGAGGGACTACAAGATAAGTCATTGAGGGATTTAGTGAAGGTTGCTGAGAAAGTCTACCATAACAGGGAGACAAAGAAGGAGAAGGAGCAGAGAAATAGAAAGAAGATGAAAGGGAGATGAAAAGAAAGAAAAGCAACAGGGAAGGAATTTACAGGGAATCTTGGCTACAGTAGTTAGGGAAAGCAGAGAAGAGAGACTCCAACCAAAGAGAGACAGAAAACCCCTTGAGAAGGATCAATACACATATTGCAAGAAGAGGGACCAGTGGGCCCCAAAGAGTGCCCTAACAAACAGAACCCAGGGATGGGAAAACCCAGGTCTTGGGAAAAGCATTCCCAAATGGCAAAGGTCTTAGCCCTAGGGGAAGACAGGGACCAGGGAGGATAGAATTCGGATCCCCTCCCTGAACCCAGGGTAATTCTGAGAGTGGAGGGGAAACCCACTCAATTCTTGATGGACACAGGGGCACAGCACTTGGTCCTCCTCCAAGTGAATGGCCCTATTCTGAAGAAAAAATTCTTGAGTCCAAGGGGAACTGGCACCAAAATGCATTCATAGACTACCCGAAGAACAGTGGACCTAGGGATGGGCCAGGTATCCCATTCAGTTATGGTCACCCCAGACTGTCCCTACCCTCTTGTTGGGGCAAGACTTACTCTCCATGATAGGGGCCCAAATATGCTTCCTGCCAGATGGGATACAACTAACTGGTCCAAAAGGAGAGCCCACGGGTGGAGGAAAGACCTGTCTGACTGACCCTGCTGGGAGCCAAGGCTACCTGCTTTATGGACAAGAGCAGTTTTCTCCATGTTGGTCAGAGCTGAGTGGGTGCTGCTGTGGAGGATGGCACAAATGTCATCTGGGCAAAACCTCTATTCTTCCCCTCCCATCCCCCCACCAAACCCTGGACATCAGTGCAGAAAGCCGAGCTAATTGTATTCACCAAGGCCTTGAATCTTGGGGCTGGGAAGAAAATTAACATCTACATGGATAGCAGGTATGCCTTTGGCACAGCCCACGTCCACAGGGCTATATACCAAGAGAGAGGACTGCTCACATCAGAGGGAAAAGAAATAAAAAACAAACACAAAATCTGGGATCTCTTGGATGCCCTGATGAAGCCAGCAACTGTGAGTATTATTCATTGCCCAGGACATCAAAAGGGAAAAGACTCAGGGACCCTAGGCAATAACCAGGCAGCTCAAGTAGCTTGAGAAGTGGCTATGCAGGAGCCTATCCCAGTTATGGGTCGGCAAGAGACACCCACTGGGAAATTATACCAAACTAAGGGATGGCCTCACTTAGAATACACTGAAGAAGAAAGGACTCAGATTGCTAGCCACCCTACCAACTACTACCTAGAGAAGGGAGGGCAGTGGCACACACAAGAAGGAAAAACTATACTTCCCAGAAAACAAGCTGTGGACTTACTTGACCAAATTCATAGATGGACCCATTTAGGGGATAAGAAGCTCATCCAAGAAGCCAAGAGATTTAAGGTATATGTAATGGACCTTGTAGAACAATGTAAAGTATGTCAGCATATAAATGCTTATGCAGCCAAAAGCAAACAGGGCAAGAGACCTAGGGGAGAGAGACCTGAGGTTTATTGGGAGGTCGATTTTACAGAAGTTAAGCCAGGAAAATATTGTTACAAATACCTTCTAGTGTTTGTAGATATGCTTTCTGGATGGGTTGAGGCTTCTCACACCAAGCAGTAAACAGCTACCATGGAAGTTAAGAAAATATTAGAGGAAAATTTCCAGAGGTTCAGAGTGCCCAACGTAATTGGATTGGACAATGGTTCTGCTTTAGTGTCTCAGGTAAGTCAGGGATTGGCAGAGATATTGGGGACTAATTGGAAGCTCCATTATGTATTGTCCCCAGAGCTCAGGGCAGGTAGAGATAATGAACAGAACCCTAAAAGAGACCTTAACTAATTTAACCTTGGAGACTGGCACTGACTGGGTGGTGCTCCTTCCCCTGGCCCTATTCTGAGCCTGGAACACCTCCTATCATTTTAACCTGACTCCTTTTGAGATCCTGTTTGGTACTCCAACTCCCTTGGTGTCCACTGGACCCTCCCTGGAGGTATCCCAACTCACTGGTCGGAACCTCCTCTTGAGGCTCCAAGCCCTTCAGTCAATACAACATGAGATTTGGTCCAAACTGTCTGCTTCAAATTCTCCATGGATGCCAGAGACCCCTCACTGCTTCCAGACTGGTGACTGAGTCTACATAAGGAGGCATTCAGCACAGTTGCTGGAACCCTGATGGAAGGAACCCTTCCTGGTGGTGCTAACCACTCTCACAGCCCTCAAGGTAGATGGTATTGTGGACTGGGTAAAATGCTTCCCATGTGAAAACTGTAGATACTCTTGGGATCCCTGCTGGACAGTACAGAAGACAAACAATCTGCTCAAGATCACTCAACCTTGATCATGACCACCTAGTGGTACCTTTGGATTCTGGTTCCTTCCCTCATCCTAGTGGTACCTTTGGATTCTGGTTCCTTCCCTCATCCTATATGACCATCTGCCAAACCTGTTACAGCACTCACTGTCTCCCTTCTGTTGGGGTTGGGTGTCCAGGGCAGCCACCAGGACCTCTGCATTGGCCTTACAAGGGAAAAATTATGATAGTCTGAGGGCAGCCATTGATTTAGATATAGAGAGAATAGAAATTTTCATCAGTCACCTTCAAGAATCATTGACTTCATTATCAGAAGTAGTACTACAGAATAGGAGGGTATTAGACTTAACTTTTCCTCCAGCAAGGAGGGCTATTGTGCCGCCTTAGCTGAGTAGTGTTGCTTTTATATAGACCATTCTGGGGTTGTTAAAGAGTCAATGGCCCAGGTGAGAGAAGAGCTAGCTAAGCAGAAGAGAGAAAGAGAATAGTCAGGGCTGGTTCGGGTCTTGTTAGGACCCCTAATTATTCTCCTGCTATTGTTGACCTTTGGACCTTGCATAGGAGCAGTGCTGCTGATGGTCCTGGGCCAATAATATGAGACCCTGAGGATAGGACCAGAAGAATATGAGTTAGTTACCTAAGACCCCTGAGTGTAGCTCCAGGATTGGAGCTTTTACAAGAAAAAGGGGGGAATGAAGGTCCCTTACACCCACCTGCCTTGGGTCAAGGCTAGGTCAAGTTCCATTCTTCACCCACAGGAACATTCTTGAATAAAAAAATTCTCAGAATGTACTGACTGATAGTTACCTGACCCTCTGGAAAGTCCCAGGTAGAGTTCAAATGCATGTTATTGCTTGCTAGCCAATAGAGTTAAAGGTCAATATGCTTAGCCAAAAAGTTTGAACTATAACCTTGCTGATGTAACCTGTGTCCCTAAAAAGTATAAAAACTGCTTGTAATAGCCATTTGGGGTCGCCTTGAGGGACTAATTGAAGGTTGACACCGACAAACAGGAAAATAAACCTCTTGCTTTTGTATCAAAAACAAAAAACAAAACAAAAAAACTTCATACTACTACAAATCAAATTTTGTTTTGTTTGTGTTTTTTTTTTTTGTTTTTGTTTTTAAAATTCAAATGGTGTCCATAGAGAATGAGTTCAAATTACTTTTCAAAAGCCTCAATTGGGAATTTCATGGAGCCATTTTATATATGATTTTATTGAATATAATTTATTAAAATTGTATTGATTGCTATAGATGTAACTCAATTGTTGAATATTTGTGCATTATCCATAGTATACAAAATATCCATAATATATCGAGGTTCAGTTCTCTTCCCAAATAAAAGGTAAAACAGGTACATAAAGGCTGTACAGTATTCTTTACAGTGTTGTTGCTTAGCTTTTCTATGATTTATTTTGTATATCTATTAATATCATACTGTTCTCATATATACTTGTGCTATTGCAAACACTACTTCATTGGATATGTGTGAAAAAATGTTTAGGACAGATCCCCAAAGTAGAGTCAGTGTGCCAAAGGCTATGTAATTTGACTTTTTGATAGAGGCTTTCAAATTACTAGCAAACGTTAACACCAATTTACCACCTCATCGTTTATAACGGCGTTTGTTCTCACATCATCTCCACAGTCTTTAAATTGTCAGTCAAGTTGAAAATGTTACCTTGGTTGCTTCTTTCATTATGGGTGAAAAAATAAGAGGAATATGATGAAAAACAGACTACTTTTATTAAATAATTCATCCAATGGTAACCTTAGAAGAAAATGTAAGAACTTCCTAGAAACTCAGATCCTATTTATTATGCCAAGTCAAAATTCGAGGCTGAGGAAAGCAGGGAAAACCATCAACATGAGAAGTGTTGTGATGTGAAGCTGGCATCCAACATGGTATCTGTGCCCTTCAGGACATGCTGAAGCACAAAGGTGGAGAACTGGGGGCCTATATTAGTCTTATATGAGATCAATCAGACATGACATCTGTGTATATCATCAACAGTATGATTTGGGGGGATAATTGGGCCCTACATAGCCCTTACCTCTTTTCTTCTGTACAGGTGGAAAATTGGTGAGGACATCAGCATCTTAGAAGAGCAGGAGTCAAGGAATGCTGGTTTTAATGAGCATTGCTAGTATTAAAGATTTCTAAATGAAAACCTCCTGATTCTAATTCTCCAGCAGGTGGTGGTATCCCAACACCCAAAACTTACTGACTGGAACTTGGCATGGGATTTCTCCTTAGGATTCAGTTTAGAAACATTCTTTTCCATAGTAGTAAAAATGTAATGTCATAGAATAATACATGTTTATAAAATTTACTACATTGCATTTTGTATACTCAGGATATCAACTGATAATTCCTTCTTTTACTATCTTTAGAAATTGCAATCCCAATCCAGTTAATAGCCTCAGGTGATATGACTTCCAATGTGTCTTTAGTTTCCTTAACAGCTTTACAAACACTTTGGTTTTAGAGAAATGGTTCAGGTGAGAAGGCATGATTCAGATTCAATTCTTTGATCTTAGTGACTTTTTTGTTTCCAGCACTGAGAACCAATCCTTGGGTCACACATGCTAGGCAAGTGCTCTGCTGCCGTCTATACAGCTTAGTCTTATTTTATTGAAACTTAAACAAACAAAACAAAAACAAACACAGCATAAAAGGAGAATTAAAGGAGATAAAAGTAGTCAGAACGTCAATTAAAGCTTACTAAGGGTATAAAAATGTACTAACGGTATAATTATATAAATAGAAAATCCAAAAGTGTACACAAAAATAGGTTTTAACAAAAAGCTGTACATTTTTAAAATTCTGTTAAAAACAGCTAAATTCCATATATAATTTAGTGAAAAAAGCCTTGTTTGAATGGATTTGATTTATTTTAAAAGATTAAAATTGAATAAAATACAAAAGGAAAAATAAAGGACAGCACTTAAAGAGATTAAATAAAGTAAAAGTGAAAATAATATTTATGTTAGATAAATATTAACTGTATATACTCAATAAGAACTACCAAGGTCATCAATTTTACACATCTTACAAATGAATACTGAAAATTTGTAAAAGCCAGACAACAAGCAAAAAAGCTTTGATAGTAGCCATATCTGCCATGACTTCCCAAACACTTTACAACACCTTTCTTTAAGCTAAATGCTAATTGGTGAGCAATGTTAAAGGTGACCATGGAAAGAAAAACAAATGGGTTCTTATAGTAATGATGCTTCCCTCACCAGGTGTACAATATCTAGTGATGCTTATATCATAGAACACTAATGCTAACCTAAAACATGCTACAGAAACTGGCTCTACTTCATAAATTCCATAACCAAGTGCTCATTGTTTTTATGTAGTTAACATTAAAAGCCACAAGTCAAATTATTTGGTGCTACTTAGAAAAAAGTTCTTTGAAATTCTGCTTTGTTTTAATTTTTTATCAGTTAAAAAATGAGAAATAACTTACAGAGAAGATTGCTATATATCATTTCCTTGGCAAGACGTGGGATCGGTCTGTGAAAGTTTTTAATAGGACAGGCAGTAATCTGAGTTGATTTAGGAGGTATTATATAAACAAGCGATGGAGAATGAGCTCAGAGAACTTTCAAAGAAGGAAGGAATAAATCCATTTTATCAAAACATTTACTCTCTAAATAGTGAAACCTAAGAGGCTTGAATAAGTGGCATCAAAAGTCTTGTAATCCAGTCTCAGAAGTGGAATAGATTAGATAATGAAGGATATTTATATAATATGACTGATTTAAGCAACACTAAGAGGTGAATGGAGCCTAAGAACACCAGTGTGCTTTAGCCAAGTGTAAAGAGATTTGTAGGAAAGCATTCCCTCTGTCTCATGCTCACAGCATGGCTAGTCAAAGTCATGTGACTCTTGTCTTCTGAGCTGCCATAGAAAACATCATGAGCCTTCTCTCTCCCAGTCTTCCTGAATTTGTTTTACCCCCACCATTGTTACTTATTCTCATACATGCCCCTGTATTTTTATTTCTATTAACCAAAATAAAGCTTTACCTAGTTGAAGTAAACATGACTACTAATTAATTACTGTTTATTTCTTTAATCTTTCCATTATTTGTGTGTGTGTGTGTCTGTGTATGTATATGTATGTTTGTGTTTATGTGTGATGGTGTGTGTGTGTGTGTGTGTGTATGTATATGTATGTTTGTGTTTATGTGTGATGGTGTGTGTGTGTGTGTGTGTGTGTGTGTTTGCAAGTATGTATGTGTGTGTTTTGTGCTGAAGGATCTGGAGATTGAACTTTGGGCCTTGTGTGTACTAGGCAAATACCCTACTAACATACTACGTTGCCTGTCCAACCCCAGCATATATTCATATTAAAGAATGTTGACATGTTACCAGTTTTAAAAATGTATATGTTAGTACCTCATATTATATGAAACACTGTCTTGGGTTCCTTATCACATTTTGTGCCAGGTTTCCAATTTTTTAGCCTAATGGGCTACTTAGTACCTTTATATATATTATTTGGGGAATATGAAAATGAGAATATCCAGTGGAAAAAAGATAAATGTGGCCAGCAGCCATATACATGATTTGAATTGCTAAACCCCAGTGATCTGAGGAGGGTTGTGCAGCATTGTCTATGAGTGAAAAATGTAATTGGATTTTGGTAGAATTAACCTTTTTCCTCTATGAGTGGTACTGTTAGGGAATGAGAAGTCAAACAAAGTTTAAAAGTCTTTGTAAAACACATACCTGGCAATGGAATGATACCCAAATTACTTGAGAACTTTAATAGCTCAACATTAAAATACAAAAATATTCCAATTAAAAAATAGAAAAGATCTTAAAATGTATATCACCAAGGAAGACACAGATGATAATCTCACAGAAAGGTGCTCATTGTCATATGCCATCAGAGGACAGCAATTTTTAAAAATTTTAATGTTTTTTTTTTTTTTTTTTTACTTATTCACTTTACACCCTGCTGACTGCCCTCCCACAATCCTTCCCTCTCTCTTCTCCCCTACTCTGATTGTGTGGGGGACCCCTTGGGTATCTTCCCAAACCTCCTACTTCAAGTGAGGCTAGGTGCTCCTTTTCCAATAAGGCTAGACAAGGCAGTCCAGTTAGAAGAACATATCCTATATGCACACAATAGCTTTTTGGAACAACCTGCTCCAGTTGTTCAGGACCCACATAAAGACAAGGCTGCACATCTGCTACATATGTGCAGGGAGGCCTAGGTTCAGCCCTTGTATGCCATTTAGTTGGTTCAGTCTCTCTTAGAGCCCCCAAGGGCCCAGGTTAGTTGATACTGTTAGTCTTCTTATGCTGTTCTTATCTCCTCAGGGGGCTGCATTCCTTCCTCCTACTCCATTGTTTAGCTGTGGGTGCCCGTATCTGTCTGAGTCAGCTGCTGGGTGGAGCATCTCAGAGAACAACATGCTTCTGTCTGCAGGCATAACTGTGGTATCCTGCCACTCTGCCCCGCAAAAGAAAGCCGTGACAGGCCCAGAACTTAACCACATGCCTGCGGTGTAAATCACCAGTGGCAGTCCTGGAGATCAAACGTGGACTTTTGTAGCTGGGACATCAAAGGAATTGAAACTATTGAAAATCAGTCTTCCTGCCTAAATTTATGTTTGAAGGGTGTTTTGTAAACAGACTGGAATGCTATTTCCCTGTTCTCACGCCTATGCTAAAAGCCAAGAGGTGTTTTAGTTTCAATTCTGCCTGAGCTATATAAACCCGTTTCTCTCTAGTAAAGACACACCTTGATAAAGCTTACTTGGTGTCTTTCTTGTCTCTTCCCACACCCGCTTGTTTCCACAGGAACTTAATTATCCCAGTTCGTGAACACCCACGGAGAGAGAGACTGCAGGTCGGTCTCCCTCAGATGGCGTTCAACGTGGACCTTGGACATGGGGGAAATTTATTGAGTGACCCCATTGCCAGATGCAGGATTTATGAGCGGTAATACAACATGGATACAGAGAATTCTAGACAGCTCCCCAGAACTGGGGTAGACGGTTTGAGACTTAGGGGTAAGAGTGAAGCATTTTGCCCCTGGTTGAGGACGAGATGGGCTAATTTTCTTACTAGAAAATTAAAAGATGTGCACTTACGGTTTTATTTATGAGGCAGCCCCATCTGGGTTTCCAGATCTCTTTAACTTGGGGCTGGGTTGAAGTTATAAGCACTGAGAGCTCTCGTTTTGCTTGGTATTGTTGGCGAGGATATTCGCTGGAGGATCTGCCGAGGGTTAGGCTGGGGTTCAGGGGGATGTTGACTGTGGTAACTCCAGGCTTGGAGGCAGTCTTTCCCGTTTTGTTCAGCTCGGTGCTCAGAGCTGCAAGAGGTATATGTTTATGTGTTTTCATGTTACATGTGAGTCTCGTATCGTGGTATGAATGAGAAAGTCCTGTCTTGTGTCTGTATTACAGGGTGCACAGGGAGGGCGGACCCGGGAGAGTGCGCAGGGGACAACAGATGGGCCAGTCAAGCCGGTATGCCTTAGCAGACTGGTGGCGGCCAAGCGGGCCAGGGTTGTGCAGTCAGTGACTCTCTGGGTACAGCTGCCTGTGTACCTCCTGCTCTGCCCACCTGCAGCTCCTGGGTGACTTGGTCAGATTGGAGCCGTGACAGGCTGGACTGAGCAGAGCCAGGGGCGAGCTGGTTACCCATCCTGAGGGCAAAGACAGCCTGGTTCAGAGCCCACGGTCCTGCACAGCACTCTGGGGGTGTGGCTGGGGCCGGGAGGGGTTGGCGCTCCGGAGACCAGGATCCGTGGCTGCCTGCTGGCCGTGTGTGGAGCTTGGGCTCCAAGTTCCATGGTCCGGTGCAGCCGCCTGCGCGCACGGTCCAACGACATTGCAACAATGCGCAAGTGTCCTAGCTATTTAGGGGACATCTGGTGGTATGACTTTTTGCAAACTCGGGTCAGGCAGTGGGTGCAAGAGACAGGGACTTTGTCGGCGCAAGCTTATGAACCCAGCCCAACAACAGGGGTGGCTCAGGCGGCCCCTCAGGGTGCTTGGGTAGAGAGAGAGCGAGAGAAGGTTTTTACAACAGGTTCCTTCAGACAGGCAGGGTTACGGTCTGCCCTCTTACTACATTTCCCAAACTGCCTTGCAGCGGTCACTATTATGCGCATGCGCAGTACCCTAGAACACATATTCTTTTACAAAGTACTTTCGTTATGGATGAGTTATCCAGTAATATATATATAATTTTCTAGTTGGCGGTATTCTGCCAATCAGGTCAGTGTAAGTGTGTGCTACTAGCCACCAGTCTGGGGCCGCGGGAGGCCCCAGTTTCGGACCCTCCTGGGGGCCGATCCAGTGGCAAACACTCGATCAGCTGGCCCGGTGGCCCCGTGCCCCGGCTGTGCCCCTCACGCCTGCGTCCACGGTCCGCCACGGCCCGCCGCCCCAGGGCTCCCGCTTGGTGGCCGGGGGACCCAGTGTCTCCTGCGTGTGCAATTGCCAGCGCTCTTTGTCCCCCAGCATAGAGATCATCAGCAGACACAGCCACTTGCCAGAGACAGCTGTCCCAATAGGCTTGGCTGACTGGCTAGTCCGTGAGAAACTGCTGCTTTTATACAGCTTAACCATTTCGAGCGCGTTTGTCCAGTTGAGGCAGGAAGTACAGAGAAACAATAAGCAAGCGCTAGACAGAGGCTAGATGGTCAGAGCTAGTAAGAGAAACATTTGGGCCAAAGAGCTTTTGTTTTTGAGACAGGACAGAGCTGCTCTGGTGCTCCTGATATTCATAGAGACATTGATTTATACAGAGGCCATAAGCCTTATCATGATGACACTTTTCCATAGTAGCTACTGTATTTCCTATGTCCCATACAGATAAAATCAAGTGGATTTATAATACTCCTGTATATATTTAGAATCAGCTTCAGTGCGGTGTGAGGACAGCTAGAAGCAGATCATCTGAAGAAATCAGATTCTCCTTATAACTCGCTTAGTTTGTGATTAGAAATTATCAGATATGTAGATTGTTTTAGACTGCATGAAGATTTTTGATTCTGGACTTGATTAAGAACAGTATAGACTAGATTTCCTTCTACGGTGACATTTACTAAAGATTTTACTATATAGTCATGGATTTATTTCCTTTATATTACAGGGGTAACCAATGGCCCCAGAGTAGGTGCAGAGACCATTTGATAACCTTATATTGATCTTCAAAAATTATTGGGTGATATTAATTGACTTTGTCTTTACCTGAAACTTACTACCAGAGACCTGAAGCCTTTATTTGATATTCTTAGAGGTAATTCTGATCCAAATTCTCCTAGGTCCTTAATGAAAGAAGGAATATCTGCTTTACAGCAGGTGGAAAAGGCTATTGAGAATCAATTCATTACTTACATAGATTATTCTCTACCTTTGCATTTATTAGTTTTCAATACTAGCCATGCTCCCACAGCATTGCTGTGGCAGAAGGCACCTATTTTGTGGATCCATTCAAGAATGTGTCCTAAGCGTATTATTGTGACTTATTTATGAAGCTGTTGCACAGATGATTATGCTAGGTAGGAAACAAACTATAACTTACTTTGGCAAGGAGCCAGATATTATTTGTTCATCCTTTTACTATGGAACAAGACTCTTGGCTGATACTGCACTGTGCAGATTGGTTACTGGCTCAAATCAGATTTCTAGGAACTATAGATAACCATTATCCTCAGGATAAGTTAATAAAGTTTTAAATATACATGAAGTTAATTTCCCAAAGATAACGGCTTGGAAGACAATCGACAATGCCCTTGTGGTATTTACTGATGGCACCTCCAAGGAAAGAGCTGGATATCTCATTAATGGAAAACAAATGATTGTAAATACTCCTGGTCTCTCTGCTCAATTGGCTGATAAACTGCAGTTTTATAGGCCTTTGAAGCTGTGTCCTATATGTTTAAGTTTTTCTCCAACAGCTTCTGTTTTTGCACAGTTTTTAAAGTAAACTTGCCTACTAGACTTCTAGTTGATCAACTACCAAGTTATCATTCTTACACGAAAATTATCAGTTCTATATTGGCCATATTAGGGTTCATTCTGGCCTGCCAGATCTTTAGCCGGAGGCAATTACCATTGACAGAGCCCTTATGTAGAGAGATTATAGTTTCTGATCCGGTGGCCTTAATTAAACAGGATCATGAGAAGTTTCACTTATCCAGCCAGACTCTGAGACTCAATTATAAAATTTCCAGAGAACAAGCAAGAATGATCGTTAAACTATGTCCTAAATGTGTTATTTTATCTCCAGTCCCACATTTGGGGGTCAACCCCAGAGGGCTGGTACCTAATAGCATCTGGCAAATGGATATAACAAATTATGCAGAATTTGGAAAGCTTAAATATTTACATGTCTGCATTGATACCTGCTCAAGATTTATTTTCGCTTCCCTGCAAACAGGAGAAGCCTCTAAAAATGTTATTGATCATTGTATACTAGCTTTCAGTGCTATGGGACTGCACAGAACCATTAAAACGGACAACGGGCCCTCTTACACTGGAAGGAATTTTTCTTCTTTTTGCAAAGATTTTGTCATTGTTCACAAGACCGACATTCCATATAATCCTATGGGTCAAGGTATTGTTGAATGCGCTCTTCGTATGATCAAAAACTGGCTTTTTAAGACCTAGGGAGGAAGCCTTTTTCCTCAGAGGTCCCCCAAAGCTCATCTTGCTTTTGTCCTTTTCATTTTGAACTTTCTACAAATTGATATTAATAATACTTCGGCAGTGGAACGATATTAGCATCCTGAATCAATAAATTCCCATGCTATAGTGCGGTGGAGAGATCCACTCACTAGTACGTGGCTTGGTCCGGACCTGGTTTTGGTTTGGGGCAGAGATTCTGTCTGCGTGTTTTCCCAAACCGAGGGGGAAGCGCGTTGGCTTCCAGAAAGATTGGTACGACAGATTGATTCAGAAAGGCTGATGCCTTAGATAGGCTCTTCCCTGCCAGTTTTGCCCTTGATAGGCTTTTACTCCGCCAGTTTTGAACGTGTTTTTTCCGTTTGCTTTAGAAATCTGCTGGAAATCTGCTTATCCCGAATAAAGCAGAAAGCTTACCCTGAGCAAAGTTTTGTGATCGTTTCAAGGTTTACTGGATCAGGTGACATCCCGAAGTGCCTGGATCCTACTAAGTTACCAGCTTTTCAAGGAAAATCTGCTTAAGCCTGATTAAAGCAGAAAAGCTCCCCCGGAGCAAGGTTTCGGTATCGTTTCAATGTTTGCTGGAGCAGTCGACGCCTGAAATGCCTGGCTCTCACTTAGCTTCCAGCCTTTCAAAGGTTAATTCAGTTTCCAGAGGCTTCAAAGAACTGATTTACATTATCCTGAGACCATCTCCTGGCAACCGACTAGGAGCCCTAGCTCCCAGCTGCACCACATCCCGCCCTTCTGGATCCAGCGCCTGACTGACAGAGTTACGTCAGCCAGTTTCGGAGGTTATGGTCAGCTTTTGGACCCCAGATTTTGCGGATGAGCCTTGGCATTTTGCATGGAGGATGGTGCATCTAGATGACCTTTTTCTGGTTGGGATGTTGCCCTAGGCTGGCACATGGTCAAAGGCCGTCTGGGTTACAGATGTTTCATGGCCTGGTTTTCCCACTGTGCGAAAGTGCCTGAGGGGACAGAGTCAGAAAGTGCATTACGCACCGCACCACTTGTTTCCCATGTATTCATGTCAAGATCGTTTTTTGCATTTCCCTACATCGATTTTTAACGAGATAGGGTGAAATGTGGTATCCTGCCACTCTGCCCCGACAGGCCCAGAACTTAACCACATGCCTGCAGCGTGAATCACCAGCGGCAGTCCTGGAGATCAAACGCGGACTTTTGTAGCTGGGACATCAAAGGAACTGAAACTATTGAAAATCAGCCTTCCTGCCTAAATTTATGTTTGAAGGGTGTTTTGTAAACATACTGGAATGCTATTTCCCTGTTCTCACACCTATGCTAAAAGCCAAGAGGTGTTTTAGTTTCAATTCTGCCTGAGCTATATAAATCCGTTTCTCTCTAGTAAAGACACACCTTGATAAAGCTTACTTGGTGTCGTTTCTTGTCTCTTCCCACACCCGCTTGTTTCCACAGGAACTTAATTATCCCAGTTCGTGAACACCCACAGAGAGAGAGACTGCGGGTCAGTCTCCCTCACATAACAGAGTATGATTAATAGTGTTAGGACTTGGTGCTTGTCCATTGAATGGGTCTCAGGTTGGGCCAGTTATTGGTTGGCTATTCCCTCACTCTCTGCTCCATTTCTCTATACCTGCATTTCTCATAGATGGGATAAATTTTGGGTTGAAAGTTTTGTGGGTGGGTTGGTATCTCTATTACTCCACTGGGGTTCTTGACTGGCTATAGGAAGTGGCCTCCTCAGGTTCCATATCCCCAATGTAGTGAATCACAGCTAAGGTCACCCCCATTGATTCTTGGGTTCCTTCCTTATTACAGGTCTCTG
The DNA here is from genome assembly GCF_008632895.1 of Mastomys coucha. NCBI lineage: Eukaryota > Metazoa > Chordata > Mammalia > Rodentia > Muridae > Mastomys > Mastomys coucha. The sequence goes on from NW_022196896.1 coordinate 30,393,736, forward strand.
TTTCATCTTGGAGATGCCTCTTACCTCCTCAACCCCATCAGTTGAAGATTTCCATTCATTTTCCAGGTCATCTAGCTTTCTCTCCTGTCCTTCCCCACACCTGATCCTGAACCCACCATTCCCTTTCCCATCCGTATCTCTCCAAGTTCCCTCCCCTCATCTTCCTCTTATGACTATTTTATTCCTCCTTCTAAGTGAGATTCAGGTTTCCTGGCTTGGGTCTTCTTTCTTGATTAGCTTCTTTGGGTCTATGGAGTATAGCATGGTACCTGTATTTTATGGCTTATGTCTACTTATAAGTGAGTACATAACATTCATGTCCTTTTGGAACTGGGTTACCTCATTCAGGATGATATTCTCAAGTTCCATCCATTTTCCTGCAAAATTCACCATGTCCTTGTTTTTGTACATGTACCACGTTTTCTTTATCCATTCTTCAGTTGAAAGTCATCTGGGTTGTTTCCAGTTTTTGGCTATTATGAATTAAGGTGATTTAAAGGGTGAGAAAATTCTATATATCTACTCACATTGCAAGAAATAAGAACATTAATTGTCCCCAAATCCAGAAACACTCAATCATTTCTGAAGCAAGTGCCACATAGTTCAGGTACTTCTTAATAAGGTTTGGCATTTTCCTGTAAAATAAACATCATCATTGTATGATTCATCTGATTCATTCCGTAGTATTTAACCACTCAGCTGAGAGTTTACAACCATGCAAAAAGCCATAGTGAATGTTTATGGCAATGCTTTTGTTGATAAATACTACTCAAAATGGAAGGATTTAGACCAGGCATGGTGACTCATGTCTTTAATGTCAATGACAATAAATCACCAAACAAAGGAGGAAAAATATGTTATAGTTCATACTTTTGGAGTTTTCTGGTCAATTAGCCCCAATGATTTCAAGTCTATAACAAGGCAGAAATATCTTCTTAGAAGGATTGACAGGGGAAAGCTGCTCATCTCAAGGAAACGAGGAAACACCAGAAGAGAATGGGGCCAGAGAAAAGGTCCATCCTTTAAAGGTATGCTCCGTGATTCACTTCCTCCAAATAGGCACCACATTCTAGTTTCCTTCACTTCCCCATAACACCATCATTTTATGAATCCATTGATTATATGATCTGCTGATAAATTGATTAGGTCTCAGACCTTACAATTTAATCCTCAAAGACCAAATTCTGAACATTTCATTAAGAGTTAAGCCTCCAATACCTGAACTTTTATGGGGGGAATATTTATTTTAAGCCATAGAAAGTACCTTTATTCATAACTGTCCAAATGTAGGAAATAGGCAAATTATCCTTAAGTACATAATAGAACTTAAGCATTACCACAAAATGGATAATATTTAGCAAAAAGGAAAAAAGAAAAAAAAAACTTGACTGCCAAGTCATGAGCACACTTGAAGTAATCTTCATGCATACTGCTAAATGGGAAAGTCAATCTGAAAAATACAGTCAATCTGAACATACAATCTATGATTCTAACTAAATGGGTTTCTGGAAAAGATGAAAGTGTTGAGGTAATAAAAAATAGTCAGTGATTTCCAGGAGATGGAGGTAGGGGAAGATATGCTGTTATAGCAAAAACACTTTGTGGGTAGCAAAAGCTGTAATTCAAACATTTTGTAAGTGACATGAGTGACAAGAAATTAGACAAGAAATAGTAGTTTGTAATATTCCCAAATTAAACAAACAATATAAAGTTTCAATGTTGCTGTGCTAAAAGGAAGACGCCTGGATTTATTTATTTTTGTTCATCTCGATGAGTCATGATGTCTTTCTGAAGGGATCACTATATGTGTGGTTCGTACATGTGGTGATGGGAGTAGCTGGTAGGTATTTGAAGAGAGGGTGCACATTTCTACTTAGTTCACTAGGAGGGATATTCTTAAGATGTTTCTGTTCTTTAAGAATTTTTTTATGGGGGTAGGTGAGATGGGTTAGAAGTTAAGAACATTGGCTACTCTCAAAGAGGATCTGGATTCAGTTCCCTAGCACCTACAATCATTTGTAATTCCAGTCTCAGAGGATCCAGCATCCTGTTCTGGCCTCTGTAGGTATAGCACACACATGGTGCATAGACATACAGTGGGCAAAACAACCATACATGTAAGCAAAATAAATAACTTTAAAAATAACTTTTAAGGAGAAGGGGATGGGGTAGTGGGAGGATGGGGTAGTGGGGAGAGGGGTATGTGAGCGTAGGAGTTGGAGGACAGGAGGTGGTTTGGTTACAGAGGGTGGCCAGTTCAGACTTTGTGTCTGATTGCTAGTAGTCTTTGATAGTGTCATCTGTCTAGATTCCATGACGTTTTCATTGTACTAGGTTTTTACCTCCCTCCCAAAATGTTCCCTGATTTCAGTAGTCTCTCCCAGTATTTTCTCCCCTCACATGATTTCTCCTGTTCCTATCCCCACCTGCCTCTGAGTTCACCTGAGTTTATACTATTTGCCCTTCCTAGGAAGAATCTTGCAACAACCCCCCCCCCCATCCCCCCAGTCCCCAGCGTCCCTTGTTACTTAGCCTTTCTGTGGATGGGAACATGGTTATCCTTTACGTTACAGCTAATGTACTGGCTGGTTTTGCGCGTCAACTTGACACAAGCTGGAGTTATCACAGAGAAAGGAGCCTCCCTTGAGGTAATGCCTCCATGAAATCCAGCTGTAAAGCATTTTCTCAGTTGGTGATCAAGAGGGGAGGGCCCAGCTCATTGTGGGTGGTGCCATCCCTGGGCTGGTAGTCCTGGGTTCTCTAAGAAAGCAAGCTGAGGAAGCCATGGAAGCAATCCAGTAAGCAGCACCCCTCCACGGCCTCTGTATCAGCTCCTGCCTCCCATTTCCTGCACTGTCCTGACTTCAGTTGGTGATGAACAGCAATGTGGAAGAGTAAGTTGAATAAACTCTTCCCTTTTCAGCTTGCTCCTTGGTCATGATGTTTTGTGCAGGAGTACAAACCCTGACTAAGACAGTAGTCATTCAGGATAGAATTGTTCAGTTTCTAAGAGTTTGTAGGCTTTCTGTTCCTTCTATTGTTGTTGCAATCCAGCTTTCATTCACAGTGCTTTGTTAGGATTCTGGGGGTTATTTTAATTTTCTTGTATGTGTTGACTTCACTGTGACCAAGTATGTTGTCAGTTTGGAGAATGTTCTGTGAGGTGTTGTGGAGATGGTATATTCTTCTGTGTTTGTATGAAAAGTCCTGTAGATATGTTAGGTTCGTGTGTTTCATAATGTCTGTTAGCTCTATTTCTCTTTTTAGTTTGTGTCTGGGTGACTGTCCATTGGTGAGAGTTGGGTATTGAAGACTACCACTACCAATGTGTGAAAAGTAATGTGTGATTTAAGCTTTCGTGATATTTCTTTTTACACATGTCTAAATTCATTGTCTTTGGGGCATAAATGTTGAGAATTAAAATGTAATGTTGGTAGAAGTTTTTCCTTTGAGTATCAAGTATTCTTACATTTCTTTTGCTTCTTGGGTCTGTTTGCTTGGTAAATCTTTTTCCAGTCTTTTACTTTGAGGTTGATGTTGAGTTTCTTGTATAGAACACCATGGATTTTGTTTTTGCATCCATTTTGTTAGCTTATTTCTTTTTATTGGGGAAATTAGACCTTTGATATTGAGAAATATCAATGACCAATGATTGTTAATTCCTGTTATGTTGTTGTTGTTAGTAGTGGTGGTGTGTGTTTGTGTGTATGTGTTTTCCTTCTCTGGATTATGATTGTTTTAATATATTGATTGCCTGTGTTTTTGTGGATGTAGCTAACCTTGTTGGGTTGGATTTTTTTTTCTTGTACTTTCTATAGAGCTGGATTTGGAGATCGATAGTGTTTAAATTTGACTTTATCATAGACTATCCTGTTTTCTCCATCTATGGTAATTGAAAGATTTTCTAGTATACTAGTCTGGGATGGCATCTCTGGTCTCTTGGAGTCTGCAGCACATCTGCCCAGGCTTTTTTTTTTTGGCTTTTTGAGGTCCTACAAAGTCAGGTGTAATTCTAATAGGCCAGTCTTTATATGTTCCTTGGCTTTTTTTTTTTTTTTTTTTTTTTTTTTTTTTTGTCTTGCAGCTTTCAATAGTCTTTCTTTGTTCTTTATGTTTAGTGTTCTGATTATTATGTGGTGAGGGAACTTTCTTTTTAGGTCCAATCTATAGGGTATATTTTAAGCTTCTTATATCTTTATAGTCATGTTCTTCTTTAGGTTAGGAAATTTTTCTTTGATGATTTTGTTAAATATTTTCTGGGACTTTATGGTGAGAATCTTCTCCTCCTCCTATCTCTATTATTTTCCAGTTTTGTCTTTTCATAGGGTTCCAGATTTCCTGGATGTTTTGTGTCAGGAATTTTTAAATTTATCATTTTTTGACTTATGTTGGGCATAGCTGTATCCACTAGAAATGGCAATAGTCATGAAGCGAGCACTGCTGCTTGCTTGACAGTTCCAGCAAAGCTGAACGGATTGTTATAATTGCAGTCCTTCTATCTTTAACTTTTTTTGTTCTTGTCTCTGAGTGTTGGGGACATTCTGATTTATGATTCATTTTATTTCTTCTCCTAAGAAAAAGTGTCTGTATCTTTTAAATTAATTAAATCATTTACAAATCAATATCGGTACCCCTTCTCCTCCCAGCCTTCCTGCCACATTTCCTCCCTACCTTATCCCCTCCCCTCCACTGAGAAGGTGAAGGCCTCTTCTGGATATCACCACACCCTGGCACGTCCAATCACTGAAGAATTAATGTTTGAGTCTTTTTAAGAAAATATTAAAATTAACTTTATCTGGCTATTACTTGGAAGTCTTCCTTATGCCCTTATGCACATAAGCACACAGCTAGATGAGGCCTTTACTCTAAGAATCTTCTTGGGGCATCTGCCCCTGAGCAAACTCAAACAGTAGACAGTAGTTGATGCAGGACAAACAGAGACAATTGATCAACTGACTAATCAGGAGAATAGGTTATATATATTCAAGGTCTCTTTTCATTATACGTGTAGACAACTCTAAAAATGTTCTATGAAGATATAAGGGATTATACAGGGTATACTCCTGAAGAAATAAAACTCAGTAAATAAGATAGATCAATTAAAATAAGCTTTTTCTACTTCATAATGAAGATGATGAAATATATAGACACATAGTAAAAGAAGTCAGGTATCAGTGTTTGCTACTCATAAGAAGATAGGTTCAGATGTATTCTCTTTGTCTAGAATGCTTTCAAACATTAAACAATGCCAGTCTAAAAGCAGGCTGTCATATAAGATATATATTTGCTTTAAGGGAGACATTCTTTAGATTCTTCAGGTTCTTTAGATTGGAGTTGTTTGGCTAATAATAATAAGAATACTCTGTTCTGTTTATATTTTCTAATTATGACTGAATTTGGAACCTTGGACTTGTAATGAAAAGTCAAACATATATTCTATACCACTTGGATAATTGTGTTTTTGTTCTGTGAAGCTAGTATACATAAAGAAGCACCTGGTGGCTAGTCTGTCAGAGCATGAAAAAGGGCTTGATTGCATGAAAAAGGGCTTGATCGCTAATAGAGTCACACAAGCAGCCCGATTGCTAGCAAGTCAGCTGTAAGGTACCCCTGACTGCCTTCCGTGGCTTGCTTCTCCCCTAGGCTATTCATCATAACCAGCTGCCTTGTTAGCAAAGACCTTTTGATATTTCTCTCTGTGCCCAGCAGGTTCCCCCCCTCTACAGGTAACTATTTCTTATTTTCTGTATCATATTTTCTGCATCTGAGATTCTCTTCCATCTCTTGTATTCTATCAATGGTGCTTGTGTCTGTAGTTCCTCTTTGCGTACTTAGATTTTCCATCTCCAAAATTCCCTTAGTTTTTATTTTCTTTATGGCTTCTATTTCCACTTTTCAAGTATTAAAACACTTTTATTCATTTCCTTCAACCATTCTTTTCTTGTCTTTCTTTAAGGGGATTCTAATTCCCCCAATTTTTTTTTTTTTTTGTCTTATCCTCAATTCCTTTAAGGAAGTTATTCAGTTGCTCTTTAAGGACCTCTATCATCATCATAAAGTTCATTTTAAGATCATTTTCTTGTGTATCAGCTGTGTTGGAATATTCAGGGGTTGCTGTAGTGGGATGGCTGGACTCTGTTTGTGACCTACTGCCCTGGCTCTTGTTTACAGTGTCCTTACGGTGACATTTAGGCACACTGAGTTGCAGTGATTATAGGTGTAGGTGCTGATTTCTGGGTTTACTTTCTTGGATGCACGTTTTCTTCCTTGGATTCTGTTTCTTCTCTCTCATGATTTCTTGGTTTTCTGGATGGTGGCCTATGCTTGAGTAAAGGATCTATGCACATGTTAGGGGTTGGATTGGATGTAGGCCTGGATGGCCTCTGGTCCAGCAGGGGATTTCTGCCAGAGTTGGTAGCTGGAATTCTGGCCTCTGATCTGGCCTTTGGGATTCAGGATTCTGTTTTGACTTTTCATAGGTATGGGGCTTCTTCCAGCATGTGGCACATTGTGGTGAGGAGAGAAGAGGCAGTTTGGGTTATGGAGGGCAGGCACCAGTATGTGGGGGCTGAGAGTAGGGGAAGGAGTGGTGGCTTACCTGGACTTCGGTGGGTTGCCTTGTCCTGCTTTCGGGTAGAAGGATCCCATCAGCATTGTGGGCAGGGGTGTGATGATGAGGAAAGGAGAGACCATTGGGTTTTGCCAGACAGGCATGGATAAGGTGGGGAGTGTTCTTACCTGGGATTCAGGATGCTGGTCTGATGTCTGGTGGAGTAAGAGACTTCCACCAGTGCTTGCATTGATTCTTAATATATTCAAAATAGAGAATTTGTATGACTTCTTCTACCAAATTTGAAATTTTCTTTATGTACATTCAAAAACATATTATCCTCCTGATGTTAAAGATGTGCTTCTTGCAAAGTTGAGATTTTGTCTGTTTTAAACCATAATTTGTTTAAAATTTACTTTTGTGGATCATATGTACTTTTTCTAATATGTTACGATAAAAACAGTAATCTAAACCCAATGTTTCTAGAATTACTATCTTGCTTTAAAAAAAACACACAGCATAGTGGAAGATTGCAAATTCGATCATCAATGGGAAGAGAGGACCTCAGACCTGTGAAGGTTCTGTGCCCCAGTGTGGGGGAATGCCAGGGACAATAAGCAGGAGAGGGTGGGGTGGCAGGCATGGGGAGTGGGGAGGCAGCTGGGGTTTGTTTTTGTTTGTTTCCTTGTTTTTTTAGAGGGGAAACTGGAAAGGGAGAAATTTACATGTAAATAAAGAAAATATCTAATAAAAATTAAAAAAAAAAGAAAGAAAATATTAGCGACATTAGAGTCTGGCTTTTTGAAAAATAAAGTCTGTTTGTTGCTGAAAAAAAAAAAACCACACAACATCACACATGTTTCAATCTAATGCCATCTAGGACTATTATGGAAGGAATAGGTGCTGGGTATATACTATAAAAAGTACTTATACTTATTTAATCAGTCCATTTAATTTTTTTTTATTTAGATATTTTCTTTATTTACATGTAAATTTCTCCATTCCCAGTTTCCCCTCCAAAAAACAAAGAAACAAACAAAAACAACAAAAACAAACCCCTGTTGCCTCCCACTTCCCCATGCCTGCCACCCTCACTGCTTTTAGTATTCTTTCTTTGTTTTGTGCATTTGGTGTTTTGACTATTATGTGTCAGAAGGAATTTCTTTTCTGGTCCAGTCTATTTGGAGTTCTGTAGGCTTCTTGTATGATCATGGGCATCTCTTTCTTTAGGTTAGGGAAGTTCTCTTCTATAATTTTGTTGAAGATATTTACTGGCCCTTTAAGTTGGAGGTGTTCATTCTCTTCTATACCTATTATCCTTAGGTTTGGTCTTCTCATTGTGTCCTGGATTTCCTGGATGTTTTGAGTTAGGAACTTTTTGCATTTTGTGTTTTCTTTGACTGTTGTGTCATGTTTTCTATGGTGTCTTCTGCCCCTGAGATTCTCTCTTCTATCTCTTGTATTCTGTTGGTGATGCTTGCATCTATGGTTCCTTACTTCTTTCCTAGGATTTCTATCTCTAGTGTTGTCTCTCTTTTTGATTTCTTAACTGTTTCTATTTCCATTTTTAGATCCTGGATGGTTTAAGGACTTCTAGCTGTTTTTCTCTATCATCATCATAAGATGTGATTTTTAAATGAGAGTCTTGCTTTTTCAGTGATTTGGGCTTGCTGTGGTGGGAGAACTGGGTTCTGATGATGCCAAGTAGCCCTGGTTTCTGTTGCTCATATTCTTGCCCTTGCTTCCTGCCATCTGGTTATCTCTAGTGTTAGCTGGTCTTGCTGATTCTGACTGTGGCTTATCCCTCCTGTAAGCCTTGTGTCACCACTCCTGGAAGACTAGCTTTCTTTCCGCAGGGTTTGGGTATGGAGAACTGTGGCTAGGATCAGTTCTGGGGCATATATGGGAACTGGAATGATCCTGCCCCATGCTGCTCCTTGGTTCCTGTGTCCTGAGGTCTCTGAGCTGGTCCCTCTTTGGTCAGGAATTTGAGAAGAAGTGGTGGTCTCACCTGTGCTCTCAGGTGTGTCACTACTCCTGGGAGACCAGCTCTTTCTTGGTGGGATTTGGGTATAGAAAGCTGTGGCACAGGGTCTGCTCCAGGCGCAGACGGAAACTAAAAGGCTTCCTCTAATTCTTTAAGATATTTATTTGTTTCCTTTTTAAGGGCTTCTACTTGTTTACCTGAATTCTCCTGTATTTCTTTAAGTGAGCTATTTATTTCCTTCTTAAATTCCTCTATGATATTCATGAGATAGGATTTTAGATCTGAATCTTGCTTTTCAGATGTGTTAGTGTATCCAGGGCTCGGTGTGGTGGGAGAACTAAGTTCCGATGATTCCAAGTAGCCTTGTTTTCTGTTGCTTATGTTCTTTTCCTTCTGGTTATCTCTAGTGTTAGCTAGTCTTGCTCTCTTTGACTGTGGCCTGTTCTTCCTGTAAGCTTGTGTGTCAGCATTTCTGGGAGACCAGTTCATTCCAGGCAGAATTTGGTTTTGGAATGCTATGGCACAGGGTCAGCTCTGGGGAACAGATCGAAACCAGAAAGATCCTGTCCCATGCTTCTCCTTGATTCTTGTATCCTGAGGGCTCTGGGCAGGTCCCTCTTTGGCCAGTTAATTGAGCAGAAGTGGTGGCCTTACCTGTGCATTCAGGTGTGTCAGCACTCCTGGAAGACCAGCTCTCTCTCAGCAGGATTTGCATATGGAGAGCTATGGTAAAAGGTCAGCTTCAGCCATAGATGGAAGCCAGAAGGATCCTGTCCCATCCTGCTCCTAGATCCCTGTGTCCTAAGGTCTCCGGGCGGGTTCCTCAGAGCAGAAGTGTGTGGGGGGCATCGGGGGACTGGTTCATGGAACCAGGGCAGGAACTCAATGTAGGACCCTGGGGACAAAGAACTGAAACAGTATGCTACTTAATAGTCTGGTTCTGGTCCTGGTCCCAGACCAACATTTCTTTTATTTATTTATTTATTTATTTATTTAATTTTTTAAAATTTTAGATATTTTCTTTATTTACATGCGAATTTCTCCATTCCCAGTTTCCCCTCCAAA
>NW_022196896.1:30403969-30434930 GCF_008632895.1 Mastomys coucha
TCAGGATGATATTCTCCAGATCCATCCATTTCCCTAAGAATTTCATAAATTTATTGTTTTTAATAGTACTCCATTGTGTAAATGTACCACATTTTCTGTATCCAGACCAACATTTCTTATACCTTTCTTATACAACCTAGAACCAACTGCTCCGCATGACTTTACCCATAGTGAGAAAATACCCTTCAGACTTGCCCACAGGTCAATGTGATGGAGAATATCCCTTGAATGATGTTCTCTTCTCCTGTGTCTCTCTGTGTCAAGTTGGCAAAAGTACATCATGAAAAAGGCAGCCATAGAGAGATGTATGGACCTACATTCACATGAACACACACATACTCCCCAGGCATACACACACACACACATACACACACACACACACACACACACACACACTATGGTTAAGAATTTAATCTAGTTTTTTTATAGTTTATATATATTTATATATATATATGAAAATCATATATATGAAATCTTTGCTCATTGATAATTTCCCTTTCATAAGATGATACTCCCCTTAATATTGGTACTATTATGTTCTATGTTTCTCTGTACTTTATAACGTTGTATGTATTATTCCAGTACCTGCATTCAAACTGTTGATTGATAAGGTAGTGATTGTGGGAAAGTACAAATGCTTGGGGGAGCCAGCAGTACTGTCTGGCTTTACCCTAAGGAGTACAAAGATTATGCTTTAGGTACAAAGTAACTATTGCAAATATTTTGGATGGAAAAGGCTAATAATTTGTAACCAAAACTAGTACACCATATTGATTAATTTTGGTTCAAGGAAGTGAATTAGACATCAACAAAGTGTTGCCTAGCTTATGGGAATCATAAATGTATTAAAAAGTTAATAAAGCTTTGAAGGAATTTAACATCGGAGCAGTACCTAGTCAATAGTTTAATTGGTTGAGGAGCATAGTAAAAATACCAGTTGTCAGCAAGTCCTAATCAGTGTCCCAACATTTCAGCATGGCATCAATTTGAAATTTAGGCCTTTGGGCAAACATTTAGAGAGGATCATTCTGTTTTTTAATTAAAGAAAAAAAATATGTGTATGGGTGTATTGCCTGTAGGTATGTCAGTGCACTATGTGAGTGTCTGGTACTCAAAGAGACCAGAATAGTGCATCGGAGTTGCAGAAGGTGTGTGGGCTGTAACGTGTGTTAGCATCAGAGCATCCAAAGCCTGTGGTGATGCATGGGCCCGTCCACAAACCTCTTGCCAGGGCAATAGCCACCATATTCCCAGAATCCATTGCGCTCACCTCCCACCTTTACCTGCAACCACTACGTCAGAATCCATACATATATGGGGAACATTCCTCCATCTCTCTCTCTCCCCTTCCTCTCTTTCCATGCTACTGCCCCCTCTCTCCCTCTCAGTTAAACCTCTTACACGTAGAACTGTCTGGGCCTAGAGTGTGGTACGTTCTGATGTGACCCGCCATTCTAACACATCAATGCGGGTGCCAGAAATCAAACTGAGGTCCTCTGGAAGAGCAGCCATATTCTTGACTTTGGGCCATTGCTCCACTACCAAGAAAATAATTTAAAAAGCACCTATTATTTAGGTAGTAGCACCCAAACTTGCTGAGTATGAGGTTTCATTTTCTCAGCTGATACAAGTGCGACCTCTTTGGTGAAGGGGTTCTACTTGGTTAGATACTATTAGGATTGAGAATTTCAACATTAATTGTGTGCTCTACCTATGTTAGTTGTAGGTCTAAGGTAGAGATCTGCCAGAGAGCAAGAAGGGTAGAGGTCTGAATATCACCATGTTCTCCATTGTCCATTTTAAATTTCAAAGTTGAATTAAATTAGCTTCAAAGAATCTCCAGCATATGTCAACATGCTTTACAGAGAAATTTTTTAGAGTCTGAAAAATAACAATTGTTTCCTGGGATGGGAATAAAAAGAGAATGTATTATTCTCTGTAAGATAGAGTGTCTTAAGCCTTGTGCCTTGAATTTGACATAAATATGAAAAGGGAGTGAGGGATTGCATTTGAGTTGGTCACCAGGACATTCATAGCAAATTATTCACTGGGTCTCTGTTCCTTATTCTTTCTTTGAGCTTCTTGGCAAGACCGCATCTAAGAAATTACAGCAAATTCCATCTCCTTCCCCTTCTTCCTGTAAGCATTTATGAGCACACACAAGATCCAGGAATTCTGAAGTAGCTGAGATAAAAAATATAACAAATGTAGTATGAATAATCTACAAATGAAAAAATTTAAAACTATAAGACTGGATCAGTTTATTCTCCCATCTCTTAGACTTGGGAAATATTCCTTCAATAGATAGCCATGTGGGAAAAATATGCCTGAACAAAGAAGTTTCATAAAGGGATAAAAGGCAATGAAAATAATGATAATAATTACTAGGCACTGATTTACACATATCGTTGGAATTACCTTGAACAAACCATTGAACTCCCTGCTATTATTATGCCAGTTTTACATATGACAGAGATAAGAAAATCTATAGCAAGTTCCTTTTTCTTTTAACTAAAAATTTGTCAGTTAAAGATGCATCAATTTTTTTACCTTTTATTGTATTATGATGAGAAAAGTTACTTGATTTCAATTTATCTAAATTTGTTAACATTTAAAAATATATTTTAATTAATAGAATTAAATCACATTCTTGTTTCCTTTTTGTACCCCAACTCCTCACAGAGACCTGCCTTTAATACCTAAAATATCTTTCTTGTTATATTCTTTAAAATTTATACAATATTATAACAATAAAAATGAGTATTTTAAAAGTTGTTTGATATAAAACAACAATCAATTTAATAGTCTTATGTAGATGGTTATCTACAGCAATACTGAAAATACATACTTTTTTTTAAATATAAATTTTAAATAACTCCAAACATATTAACATATATTAACATATATTTCAAAATAATACATCACTAATAGTATTTTCTTAAATGAACATAAATATATAAAGTCTTTTTGTTTGATTGTTTTGTGTTTAGTAGAGTTTAAAATCTTGACTCTTACTGTGGTACAAGCCCAAAATAAGAACAATTTTTAGAGACTGGATTTCATTGTAATAAGGCTGTATTTCAATGACTCTCACATCACCAAAGTATTTTACCTCCATCATAGCTAAGCTGAGAGTTGACAGTTCTGCTGTGCCAAGGAATGAATTGTAGGCATGATTTTTGGACACAGACTTCTTGCTATGGTCAAAGCTATTTGACTTGAGTGATTGTCTTCATTCTCAGCCCACAGAGAACAGGTTATATTCATTTAAGAAATGGTGTGTGTATTAAGATGGTTTATCCATAAAGTCATTCACCAACTGTTTCAATGAACAATGGTTCTGCTTGGAGGGTGGCAAAGACATTAGGTGAGGGTAAGAATTTGGTTCATTGGCTGTGATAATTTGGAGAAGCATTCATCTTAGAGAAAGAGTAACTTATAAAGTCCTCTTCTTCAAACTTGATACAAGAGTTACAAATGTCAAGCAAAGCATTCAGTCTCACTCTTTGTTGTTCTCTTACAAGCCCCTTTCCAATTTAATTGTCTACATTTCTTTTGTGTATATAAATACTTTTGAACCATGTAAGCAGTTCTGAAAACCATAGTATAGTGTAAAAACATAAAATAATACTACTAATAGAGAGGCTGAGATAGGAGAAGCAAGATTTCAAGACCCTTATGTTATACACAGCAAGACACACACTGTCACAAACAAACAAGCTGAAAGTACATGTGGATTGTACAATATTGGACCTATTTCTCCAATTACCAAATTAGAAAGACCATTGGATGACAATCAACAAATTTCTAATTCCTCATATTTTTTGATTTTAGTCAATTAGTATATGTTGTTAATATTAATTTTCATATTAAGATATTAAGAAAAAGTAATTGTTACTTCCTGTTTTTTTTTGTTGTTGTTGTAAGAGGTGGAATTAGGTTTGTGTAGATTTGTTGAAAGATTTCTTTCTTGTTTCTTCTAGGGTGTAGTTTCGCTCCTTTTGTTGGTATTTCCATTTATTATCTTTGTAGGGCTGGATTTATGGAAAGATATTGTGTAAATTATGTTTTGTCCTGGAATATCTTGTTTTCTCCATCTATGGTAATTGAGAGTTTTGCTGGGTATAGAACCCTGGGCTTTGCTTTTGTGTTCTTGTAGGGTTTGTATGACATCTGCCCAGGATCTTCTAGCTTTCATAGTCTCTGGTGAGAAGTCTGGTGTAATTCTGATAGACCTGCCTTTATATGTTACTTGACCTTTTTCCCTCACTGCTTTTAATATTCTTTCTTTGTTTAGTGCACTTGGTGTTTTGATTATTATGTGTCGGGAGGAATTTCTTTTCTAGTCCAATCTATTTGGAGGTCTTATAGGCTTCTTGTATGTTCATGGGCATGTCTTTCTTTAGGTTAGGGAAGTTTTCTTCTATAATTTTGTTGAAGATATTTACTGGCCTATTATCTTGGGAGTCTTTACTCTCTTCTATACCTATTATCCTTAGGTTTGGTCTTCTCATTGTGTCCTGTATTTCCTGGATGTTTTGAGTTAGGAGCTTTTTGCTTTTTTTCTTTGACTATTGTGTCAATGTTCTCTATGGTGTCTTCTGCCCCTGAGATTCTCTCTTCTATCTTTTGTATTCTGTTGGTGATGCTTGCATCTATGACTCCTCATTTCCTTCCTACATTTTCTATCTCCAGGGTTGTCTCTCTTTCTGATTTCTTTATTGTTTCTATTTCCATTTTTAGATTCTGGATGGTTTTGCTTATTTCCTTCACCTGTTTGATTGTGTTTTCCTGTAGTTCTTAAAGGGATTTTTGTGTTTCCTCTTGAAGGGCTTCTAGCTATTTACCTATGTTCTCTGTATTTCTTTGAGGGTGCTATTTATGACTTTCTTAAAGTCCTGTATCATCATCATGAGAAGTGATTTTATATCTGAATCTTGCTTTTCCAGTGTGATGGTGAGTCAGGACTTGCTATGGTAGGAGAATTGGGTTCTGATGATGCCAAGTAACCTTAGTTTGTGTTGCTTATATTCTTATGCTTGCCCTGCACCATCTGTTTATCTGTAGTGCTACCTGTCCTTGCTAAATCTGACTGGAGCCTGTCCTTCCTGTGATCCTGGTTGTATCAGAACTCCTCAGAGTCAAGCTGTCTCTGTGATCCTGTGAGTCTGGTATCCTGTGATCTTGGGCTTGTTAGATCACCTGGGAGTGGAGCTTCCTCTGGGTGTTTTGGGACTGGCTGTGGAGCTTGCACCCAAAGTCTGCTCAGTGCACCAGCCTAGGCAGACTGGAAGGAAATTGAGCCACTGGGCTGGTCGAGTTCCTGTGTGCCTGGTCAGCTGGTCCCAGTTACTCCTGGTGTTAGGACAGATGGGTCCTCCTTACCTCCGATCTTGTGCATGTTAGAGCACCTGGGAGTAGAGCTTCCTGTGGGTGTTGTGGGACTGGCTGCATAGCTTCCACCCAAGGTCTTCTCAGGGCACCTGAGCCCAGACAGCAATATGCATTATTTAATTGAGCTAATTTGAAGTCAAAGTAAGCATATGGAGTAAGCATAAGATTTATTTAAACCTCAGATATATTCAAATGGCTCTTTGGGTGTGCTCAAAAACAAGGGTGGTGGTTCCACTACTCATGACAGCTTAACAGTTGTCATCAAATTCAATTACTTCCTAATTATGCGAATATGACTTGAAAAATAAGATATAACTTTAAAATTGTTTATTAGGTATTTTCTTTCTTTCTTTCTTTCTTTCTTTTTTTTTTTTTTTTTTTTTTTTTTTTTTTTTTTTGTTTTTGGGATTTTTTTGTTTTGTTTTGTTTTTTTTGTTTTGTTTTCTGTATAACCCTGGCTTTCCTGGAACTTACTCTGTAGACCAGTCTGGCCTCGAACTCAGAAATTTGTGTGCCTCTGCCTCCCAAGTGCTGGCATGTGCCACCCCCCACTACAGTCCTGCGAGGTATTTTCTTTATTTACATTTCAAATGTTATCCCCTTCCTTGCTTCCCCTCCGAAAAAACCCGATTCCCTCTCCTCTCCCCCTGCTCACCAATTCTTAAGTGTGTTATTAACCATTCAACATTTTCAATAAATACCAATGATCATTAAATGTACTGGATGAACAGAGGACTTATGGATGACATGGTTATTAAATAATGCTCCAAGAATTTTCCAGTCTCAACTGTTGGTAATGTAAGAGAAGGCAGCAAAAATGTCTCTGAGTGGAAAGTTCCATGTGTCTTGCCATTAAATACATGCTCTTTCTACTTAAATTTCACTTCAGACAAAGAAGAAAAGGTGGTACTGTGAAGGAAAGCTGAGAGAGAGCGAGAGAGCGAGCAAGAGAGAGAGAGAGAGAGAGAGAGAGAGAGAGAGAGAGAGAGAGAGAGAGAGAGAAACAAGAATGAGTCCAGAGAGAGTGAGAGAAGAACAAGAATGAGTCCAGGATTGGTCTCAGCACCCCTAGCCCCTTGTGAATACACAAACCTGCAGATGCTCAAGATTCATAGAGAAAGTAGCATAATATTTCATATAACTCATAACCATCTGTCATCTGTAGGTGATGTACAATATTCAATGCAATGCGAATGCATGTAAATAATTTTTGCACTGTATTTTTTAGTCATAAGGACAAGGTGAAAAGAATGCATATATGTTTAGTAACAGCACAATTCACAAAACTGATTAGCACTTGTGGTTGGGCAAGTCTGTGAATACACAATTTACTGATACTAAGAGCACGTTGTTAGCAGTGCCTGGGCCATTTAGTGCTGTGGCCAAGATCCTCCTACCTCAGTGTTCTCTGAGGACCCACTGGTCCCTGGAAAACACAATATTTTGCTAGGGTTTATTTCCTTGCTTACTGCTTTTATGAGATACGGTACAATAACTAGTTCTGCTCTCACATCATGAAGAAAATACAAAATGCAAAAAGGGTTTTGTCAGTATGCCCAGAGATACAGAAACATTTTTTGCCATCTTACATCAACATAGAATAGTCTTTAAAGATGTCAGGAAGAGAGCTCACATTTGTCCATATGTAGTGTCAACTGAGTCCTTCTAGAACATTTTTTTTCTAGATGATTTTGCTTTTCTCCAAGTATTTTTCTCTTCAGTGTTGTTAATTTTTTTTTTTTTTTTTGGTGAGGAGAGCCTGGGTTATTATTCATCACAAATTCTGAAACTTACTCAAAGCTGTAAACATCTTGAAATGACTTCCTGATTGCTACACAGCATGTTCTCATCAGGAATGAAGTTTTCTATTTTCAGAGACTAGTCACTTCCTGTTCTATCAGTGACCTTATATATCAAAAGGTTCCTAAACCTGAAGGCTTCTTGTACATAGGAAGTAATTTGGTCCAATTTGAGAGGCTATGCTAACAGGATTGCCTATATATTATTTGGTAAGCTGCAGGCACCATCAAGAGCCTACCGGAAGAGGATATGGGTCCCTCGTTGGTCCTTTTCTGTCTGGAAGAGTTGAAATGTTATTATCATCATGATACAGTCAAATATAATATCTTGAAGAGATAAAATAAAATCCTGAATGAAGTCAGTCATTTACTCTCAAGAGAGGATTTATGGAAGAAGGGACAAATGTAGGCAAAGTACAAATAATAACCACAGCACAGGGAAGCCCAGAGTCCATTTGGTTGAACTCTCCTTTTGGAAAATATGGATTCAAACAACTCTGCCATTGGAACAGGTTGCTAGATGAAAGACAGGCACCCTAAGCATAATCTTAGAATAACATTTAAGAAAACTCATTGCTGATCAAAAATTCCCATCTGGGGATCCTGTGCTGTTTACCTACAGATGCATATGTATGGTATATAAACATGCAGTTTTATATATGTGTATATAATCTTGTGATTACTTGTATGATGGCAAAGTCCAGGATGTTTTCAGTTACCACACCACGAGTATAAATGTTTCTATGGAAGTGAAACACAGAGCCCAGGCATTTACTTGATTTGTGTTCTGTAGTCTTAAATACTTCTCCTTATACCTTCTGGGAGCCTTGTCTAATATGAGGCAATAGAAATGTGAGAGACAGGCCTGCACTTTAAGGCCTTGTGGAGGTCCAACCTGGGTGCTTGTTTAATCTGAAATGCATCTATTAAATCACTAATATATTATATTCATTTAGGAATAAGACAAATACAAAAGCAAGTCACTTTTGTCCTCTAGGAACTAGTAAAATTCAAATAGGCTCAGGAACGAGAATGGCATTAATTGTGAAGACAGCAGTTTAATTAGAAACTGAAGTGACACGTGCGTTTGGCCATGTGTGCCTATGTGAGATAAAGAAGTGCCCGGGGAGGATTGATGGAATGCTAATGTTGGCCCTCTGCACACCTTTGCTCTTGTATGTGGATTGTTCTGTTGGACAACTCAGGGGGATGGAGTGAGAATGCCAGTAACATGTCCTCTCCCTCTGCTCTGCAGCACAGTGGCGCTCAGGGGTCTGATATATTTGAGAGCAGTTGGAGTCCTCTCAAGTTAACATGTGTGATTGTAGGTCACACTCATCAAAAAGGCTCTTCTATTGGTCAATAAAAGCAGAGTTTCGCTATGATTTCTGGGAGACTGAGTTAGACCTGGGCACCTCCATTGTCCACCACTCAGCTGATCTTGCTCTGTACACACAGACTATTTTGAGATGGGTTGGGGGTTTTTGCTGATTCTTCATTTGACTTTAATTGGCGCCAAAGACTTCAACTCACATCTAATTATAGAGTTGTCATTTCTGTATCAGGTTATTATGGCTTATGAAAACATTTTTGTTTTAATATGAATTGAGTTTTTATTTTTTTTCCTAAACACCCCAACACTAGAGTACTGTTATTTATCAACCATGTAGGAAGATCAAATTAACTCCAGGAAGGGTGTAGTGATTGTTAGCTGGTTAAATTCCTTTGGTATCATTTTGTTCCTTGTTGTTTTGAGCAGGATCTGGCTACAAAGCCCACAGTGGCCTTAAACTTACTATGTAATTGAGTTTGTCCTGGAATTCATGACCATCTTCCTTCTGTAGTTGTTTGAGTGTTAGGATGAGAAGCATGCGTCTCCATAGGGGGTTTTTAAATTGTTTTGTAATTAAATTTTACATTTTTTATTATTTTGTTTATTGATACAATCGTTTAGTGGAGATAGTAACACAAATTGAGGGAGAATTCAGTAATATTAACCAGGTGGTCACCACTTGTCAGCTATCTGCTCAGCTCTAGGGACACAGAATGGCACAGAGTCACATCACACCACAGTTTCGTATCACCAGGTATGGGCTTGTGTACCAGAGGGTTTCCACGGAGATCTATGGCCCAGCCTGGTGCAAGCATTCTGGCAAAGGGGAGCGAGTGCGAGCAGGGAGGGGAAGTTGCTTCCGCTGCTGCAGTTGGCTCCACCTCTGTCTCCTTTACTCTGTGTTGCCCTTCACTGAGTTACGTCAGGCTAGGCCGATGAAAGGCCAACTAGCCAGTGAGGAGTGTGGCATAGCTTCAGGTGGCATTTTGAGAGAACAGACCTCTTCCCAAGTGTTACAGCTCTTATGACAAAAACTCTCCAACAATGGAGTAGTTCTCACACACCTTTAATCCTTCTGGATAGGATTCTTATGTACAGTTTGGGGTGAGTCAGGGTCTGACATCTCATTGGCTTGGTCTGAAAGCTTGGGGGGGGGCAACCTTATTTGCATGTGGGAGGGCTTGGTACTGCTCCTAGTGTGACTGATGACCACACACCTTTCTGGGTTGGGGGGTTGTGGGAGGAGCCAGGGGCCCAAATGTGTGGCCAAACACCTGTAGTTCCTTGTAGGTAACAGTTACCTGCCAGGTCTCTGGGGGGTTCTAAGCCTGAGCTCAACTGGGGACCAGGCTGCCTATCGCAGCTCACCGCCCCACAACCAAGGACTGAAAATCATGGTATGTTTCAAGCTCCATGTGCCCAAGATGACAGCAACTGGTATTGGAGGGAATGGGTTAGTGGCACATAAACTTTTCTTAGTGCTGCATAGAGTGCTTGGAACCTTAGTCCCACATAACCATGTGCAATTGCTCAGGATCAGCTACTCAGGACAGTTTGTTGTCTTTGCTGGGCAACATTGCCATGACTTTATTTTCCAGGACTTAGCCTATTGTAAAGGTAACCATTGGCCTTGGTTGTACAGTGCTTCAGAGCAGGCCACATTCACTTCTGATGTCAGCACATCTGCCAGAGTCTCTCCCATGCTTCTCATTCTGTAGAAACTGTATTCCCAAAAGGTGTCTTCAAATGTTCTCGGCGCATACACTGCTGACTGTACTCCTGTATCTGTGTCCTTTACATGCAGTGTGTGTTTCTCTATGCATGCATGTTTGAAGCACTACAAGAACATGGACATCTTGGATGCTCCTCACCAATGCCTGTGCTCTTCACCAATGCCTGTGCTCCTCACCAATGCCTGTGCTCCTCACCAATGCCTGTGCTCCTCAGTGCTTACACACATGGTCTAACATTGACTCACATGATTTCCTCTTTCCACCACACATCTGTTCAAGCCTGCCTCCTTAAAAGCTTTGTTGAGATCCTACCTCTGGCATGAAGTCTTTTTCCATGTGACCATTCCTTGAGACCAATAGACCGGTGGGTCTTGTTGTTCAATATGCATCTCAGTATATTCTGCTCTTTTAACAGGCTTTCTCCTCTCTTCTCTGCTCATAAACTGAGAATGTGTATTTCTCAGGTGAGGATTCTCTTCTCCTAGCTGCTCTGAACTACACTGAGTAGATAGATAGATGTTGCCAGCTACTCTGATGTGTTTAAATCTAAATCACTGACCTTTAATTGGATTAACCTTGACTAGTGTTATTAATCCCATCAGTTATTTCTTGTTCACATGTGTAATTGCACATTGGCAAACACACACACACACACACACACACACACACACATACATACACCACTCCCGTCTTGCGTATTGTTATGAAAACAAAATGAGATAATATGCATGGACATTTGTTAGATATTGGGTTTTAAAGTTTGCTTCTCTGATTTATATGTGATATAGCAAAAGGCTGTACATGTATTATGAACCAGAAACATATTCAGGAGTCAATGTATTTTATTGATTTTATATGGCAACATTTGCTATGACACATGAACCACTCATTACCTGGCTTCGGGCATCTTTCCTCCAGTCATATTCATATAATTTTAAGTTCTATTTTTAAGCTCCCTTAATTATTTCAGGCTGTAAATGATATCAACTTTAGACACATAATTTACATAATTGATAACAAGTTACAAATTGAATAGGAGGTCTGGATTAGACATTTACAGATTTTAAACAGGCACAGAAAAATGATATGGGCAAATTTCAAGGAAAACCCCAAGACTGGGTACCAATCATCTGCAGCATCAAGCTGAAGCAAAATCTCTGCCGTTTATGCACTAATGATTTGGTTGTCCTTGCCATTCTAATGTGAAAGTCCTTTCAAAACATCCCCAGTAGAGGCCATGCCCAATTATCCATGAGAATCATCTACGACAGCCCAGGTTCCCTTGCATTTCAGAATCTTTCGGCTGTGCGGCAGTGCTGTCTTAGTCCAGGCTTCTATTGCTGTGATAAAACTCCATGACTTAAGACAAGTTGGGGAGGAATGGGTTAATTTGGCTTACACTTCCATATAGCTCACTGTTTGTCATTGAAGGAGGTCAGGACAGGAACTCCATCCTGCAGGCAGGAGATGATGCAGAGGCTGTACACTGCTTGCTGATGTGCTCCCCACGGAGCACATCCTATTAGAAGCTCATCCTTCTAATAGAACCTAGGGCCACTAGCCCAGGAATGGTACCACCCACAATGGGCTGGGCCCTCTGCCATCAATCATTAATTAAGAAAATGCTTACAGGCTTGCCTACGGACAGATCATATGAAGCATTTTCTCAATTGAAGTTCCCTACTCTCTGATGACTCTAACTTGTGTCAAGAAGACATCAAAGCTAGCCAGCACAGGAGGGAAGTGGATTCTTATTCAGAGTCAGCTTTCACATGAAGAGCCTGGGCCCAGAGGTCTGTCTCTGGTTCAGTTATAGTTTGTGGCAGAGTGTGGCCTAATGCTGGATCTTCTGGATCTGAGTTCTGTTTTTTTTTCATCAGAGCCTACTGCCTTTACGTTTCTAATTTTTCAGTGTAGTGACTTTTAAATTTTTAGTGCTATACACTCTTTCCCTTCCCCCAACTTCTCCCAGATTCTTCCTCGCCCCCAATATGTCCAAACTCTCTCAAATAAACAGAAGAAAAACAACAAAAGCCAAACAAACAAAAAAGACAAATCAGACTCACTCCTCCTAAATGTAACTTTGTGTCTATTACTCTGTCCTCTTCCCACCTTCTCTTATGCTTCGCAGCTCTATTGTGCTCCATTTTCCTTATACAAATTCTCTTCTAAGTAATGTTTTCACTCACCAGCGAGACATGATATTGATTCTGTTTCTGGTTTATTCGCTTTGCATCTGTCCTTTTCATTGGGCCACAAAAGGATAACATTTCACCCTTTTGTGGCTGGATAATATGCATCACATTCTTTGTATCAATTTTCTATTGTTGATGGGCACATGGGTTGATTCTGTCTGTTGGTTATTATGAATGGGGATGTGACCCCGTGTGCATATGCAGGTGTGCCTTTCATGAACTGCCTTCCCATCCTTCAGATGTGTGCAGTCTTGGGCCCCACTGTAGCCCCATTTTAGTTTTAAGGGGGCTTCCTTAGACTGTTTTCATGGCAGCTGTTTTCTAACATTATTTTTTTCTTGGCATGGAAAGTTTTGACAGATGACCATTGTGCAAAACAGGGACAACCATGTCATTGGTGTTGTGGGCTTTGAGGACCAAGTTCTGGCAGCTGAAGCTCTTCTATGTAACTTCAGGGTCTGATAGAAGAGGTTAATATCTGATTTATCATATTCTCTCTTTAGTAGTAAGAGACAGTAATGACACATTCAAAGTACACTTACTTGCAGGTCAGGTTGACATAAAGATAAAATCAAAGCAAATTTAGTCAGTTTGGAGCATTCATACAGGGCCCCCTGTATCACATTTGTATTGAAAATACTTCGGTATTCTCACTAATTAAGCTGCATTGCACCAACACCTGTAATATTTCCAAATAACACTGAAGCTTTGAAGAAGTAGCTGAGGTGGCTGACAGGTAGGAAGGCTTAGTTAATCTTTGTATTTGTTGCTAGGGGTGGAATACAATGTCACATTTTCTGAGATTGAAGTTCAAGGGTGTGGCACCCACTTGTTACGTTTCTAATTTTTCAGTGTAGTGACTTTTAAATTTTTAGTGCTATACACTCTTTCCCTTCCCCCAACGTCTTCCAGATTCTTCCTCGCCCCCAATATGTCCAAACTCTCTCAAATAAACAGAAGAAAAACAACAAAAGCCAAAAGCGTTAAGCAAAGCCATCAGAGGCGTTTGATGTATTGCCCCATTGGTATCAGGCCAGCTCCATCTTTCTGAGAGACACTGTGAAGCTGCTAGGAGTAGGAAGTCAGCACAGTAAATCACCCACTCTTAGCGTAGGCCAGCTTGCATTGTGCTGAAAGCCCAAGTCCTTGAGAAATGCAGACCAGATCTGGCTGCACCAGAGACAATGCTGCAGCACCTACAGCAATCACTCCTCCAGTTCTGTCTCGTTCATATTTTCCTTTGGTTGAGTCCTTACCTGCTGTGACTGCACAAGCCTACTCACAGCATTTTACTGCAGCTCAGAAGAAAGCCATAATGGTCTGCTCTGCTCTGGAGGATGGAGGACAGAGCTCCATAGCATATATTTCCAAGTCACCTTTTGTGTCGCTGTCCAGCAGCAACGTTAAAACAGTAGGTTACCTGGAAATATGGAGTTAGAAAGAAGGGGAGTAGCAAGAGAGAGTTAGAGAAAAGACAGAGTGGCCACAGTTATACCTACCCACGAGGAAGGTACCTTAAAACATTAGACAGGAGCCTTTAATACTCAGCCATCTTGAACCTTTAATGAATACCTTTGTTCCCACTAACAGGTAGAATAAGTCAGGCAAACCACACCCCCAAGCACGTCAGCACGTCAGTCCGATCAGCGACTTCCTTTTTTCTCTATGGAGGTGAAGCTTCTGAATGTAACTGGAACCAGGTTGGAGGCGTGGCCAATAGCAGGAGATGGGCAGAGAGGTGTGGCTATGAGAGGCAGGCCTCAAACCAGGAGGGTAACACTTTTGGGTCAACAATGGGAGGAAAAGGAGAATTTATTTTTTATTATATTGAATAAATATTATTTAGTATCATCAGCTCCTACCATACTAGTATCTGATATTAAATGTTAACTATAAAGTTGAAATATATATGTGTGTATAGGTACATAATGCATACATACATATTCATGTAATACATATATATGAATATTATTCAGACTTCAAAAATAGCAGAAATTATAACATCTTACAACATGAATGAACACTGAATATATCATGGTAGTGAGTTAAACTAGTCAGAGGAGCCTGTACCATATAATTCCACTTACATGAGGTCCTAGACTAGTTAAATTCATGGAGAAGACAAAGTAGAATGGAGATTTAGCATCTGGGAGTAGGGAAAGTTTCTGAATCAACATCATGGAGCATAGAAAGTTCTGGAATGGATGGTGGCCATGTTTGCTATATTAACTATTAATGTAAAATGGGTAAGGTAGCAAATTATATGTTATATATATTTATATTTAATATATTTATTATATTAAATATATTTATATACATTAAATATAGTTAATATATATTTAATTACAATCAAATGTCTTTACAGGTAAAGAGTAAGTCATTTAATGCTTTATATTAGAGAGAGGTTCCCATCTGCTGAATCTCTGACAGGCCTTGACATACCTGTTACCTAAGACATTTATATTGGAGTCTGAGATTATAGAAGTACAGTGGCATGGAGACAAAGTTCCAAAAAAAGGAGAGATATTGTACTAGTTTTTCATCTGAGATGAGGCTAGAGGGCTGGAGACATATCTCAGACTGTGAAATGCTTGCCTCACATCAACAAAGCCCTAGGTTTCACATGAATGGAGGAGTATGGTATGTTCCTGAAATCCCAGTACTTGGAGTATGGAGGCAGAAGCCAAGCAAATCCTTCTTTCTTTCGAGTTGACAGGGTTTGAGTAGGAAATAAGAGATAATTCCCACTTTACAGCCAGAAGTATTGCTGGGGAGGAAGCGCTTTCTCTTCAGGGCCTCTGTCCTTAGAGCCATGTTTTACTTCTCCAGTTCTCTGTGCCTGTGTCTTATGGTTCATGTCCTTCAGTGAGGCTTTGTCATTTCTCAGTCCTTGTTCTGTCCTGCATATGCCTTATCCAGTTAGAAAGCTAGCTTTTAGTTTCCCTGTATTCTAGACTTCTAATACAGCCATAATTCTTATTAAAGCATGGCGTTCTTGGGAAACATTTAAGCTTTGCTAAACTTCAGTTCTTTTTATTTTAGCACACTTGGTGTGTATGGTATAGAACAGGTATGGTATTTGTCATTGCCATCTACCAACTCTATCAACAATAGCAATTTCCAATCATTATCTATCCTTAAGGTGGTCAGCCTTCTGTTCCAGACCTGGGTTTGATAAGCAATGCAGCCTGTAGTCAGAATCTCTGTATAACTCATTGTACAGCACCTTCTTTCTAGTGTTTCCATATGTGTAGCATGCAAGTACACAGGCACCCACCAATACTCTCAACATAGGTTCTTGTCCAGCTGAGGCTGTCTGCATGAGATCTCTGTTCTTGTTTCTAACACTGTAGGCCTCCCCACCCATGTCCTAGAAGGACCTTTTCTCCTGTCCTAGCTAGGCCCGTTCTCTAGGTCTGCAGATTTGAAACCCCTCTCTCATTTGACTGATAATCAAAACACTGGTGTTTATAGTTCAGCCTTCTTTTTTTCTGCCAGAGGACAGAACGCCCATGTGGTAGTGGCTCTAGGAGACAGTGTCCCTGTTGAATAAGGCACTCGGGTGTAAAACACAGTTATTTACGAGCACAACCTTATTTCCCAACTTAAAATATACTATATATATAGCTTAATAATTTGCAAAGGGCAGATGAGTCAACAGATATCTTAACTCATCTTTTTTACTTATAGCATATTCCTCATTTATTTTGTGTCCAGTCATCCATGCCTTTCTCTTTGCAAGTGAGTAATTTACAAGCCCTCTTGTAGATGTCTGAAAACTTCAGTACTTCCAAAGACTAAATAATACTGTGGTTTTTCCTATATATAAATCTATGGTAAAGTTTACTTTATAAATTAGACACTGAAAGAAATTGACAACACTTGCTTGTCATGACTAATGACCTCAGTGTATGACCCCAATCTTTCTTAAGTTGAGAATGTCTATCTTTTTACTTAAATGAAATGCTTCATAGCTTTTTGAATTACTATCATCCTTATTTTGTACACTGATGCCTTTGGATAGTAAACAACTAATGAGTGTCCACTGAACAAGGGAAGAGTGCCTTGGACTGGAGGAGGGCACTGTGAGATTTCTTCATGCTACCCAGGTTATCATTTTAGAATTACTTATTTTTCACATTGTTTCATTTTCAAGTCTGTGTAGTTTGGAGTATTATGGGTTAGTATGGAATAGTGTAGGTTAAAATGGTGTAGTAGAGAGTGGTATGGAATCGTATGGGGTAGTATGGGGTAATATGGCATAGTATGAAAGACAAACTGTAGATAAAAGACTTGTAACTTGATTAACCAGAATTTAACATGTAGACCCTTTCAGGGATTCATTGTGTAAATCAGTGTGTCTTTATTGGCATGTCTTCAAAGATTATTATGGGAGCTGAGTAGCGAATGGGCTGTGCTGACATACGATACAGCAAGCTTATGTTCATGTTTCCTAAACAGATTGATAGGCTCAACTTTTTTTTAAATGATCATTGAGTAGATGAATTTTATCTAAAGTCAAAAATTCTGAGATAAAATGTTAGTATTTCCTCTAGTCTCTGCCCAACAGTTATCTAGCAACAGCCAGGTATGAGCATGGCTTGCTCTAAAAGGACTATTTGACCTCTCTCTCCCTCTCTCTGTCTGACCTTTCTCTTTCTGGCCTTACTCTCTCTGGCCTCTCTCCCTCCCTCCTTCTCTGAACCTGCCTCCACATAATTTCAGCTGACCTCTTTCCTTCTTTTTGTCTCTCCCCTCTCTCTGGCCTTCTCTGACCCTTTCTTTCTCTTCCTCTACTCTCTACTTCCTTCTCACCCCATTCTCTTTCCACCAAAATAAACTTCATTTTATACTAGATCTGTCTTATGGCTGATACCTGGAGGTGTGCCTCAGCACGGGCCTGATGAGGTGCCTCCCCCCTGCTACATCATGCTGACGAATTATAAAACATATCAAAATAACCTAAAGAGTTTAAGGATAATTATTAGAAAAAGGCTTTTCTTGTATGTGTATGATAAGAAATTGACCCACAATTCAAGTGGCATATTCTGAATTGTGATGGGGGGGCCGACCATGGTTTGGTGGTATGCTGGCTGTTACAGCCTATAGTCTTCTTAACAAAAGATGACGTTGTAGGAAAACGCTTATGGAGGATATATTTAGAATTAACCTCACTCTTTTTCCACAACCCATTTGAGTTTTTGGAATTCCTGATGTTTCTGTCTCCTTGGGAGATAAAGCAGCAGTGGCTTGCTATTGCTTTTACCAAGCATACTCTGATGTAATTAGAATCAAATACAATTGTTTTAAGTGATCATCTAGATTGACATAAAATGTGTGGTTTGTTGAGAGACCAGGTGACCTAAGCACAAAATGTGCCCATTCTCGTCTAGCTTATCTATTCTTTGAGATAGCTTAGATTAAAGCACCTCGTGCCATTCTCAAGGGTCCAAAGGGCTGGCCATCTTGGGATTTGCTGGTGCCCAATCAGGACACTTCAGCATTATAGCCCTGTCAGTAGGTTTCTGAAAGGTGAACTCAGTGTCTGGGAGCCTGAGGTGCTCAGGTCTGCCTTTCTGGGTTCCTTAAATTCTCCTGTGGTGCTGAGCATCTCTGCTACTTCCCGTGGACAGGAATTAGGTACCAGCTCTTACTGGCCTTCCAGCTTTTTCAGTATTGCCTTCTTCCAGCTCACAGGTGACAAACACTGTTTCAAGTCTGCATAGACTTGAGAGTCACCCCTAGTTTTGCTTCATTAGGGAAGTACATGTGGAGAACCTGCTGTAACTCCATTTACCTCTTAATCATGACCATAGTGTGCTTCTGCTTCACAACACTCAGATGCTTCTCAACTTCTCCATTCATTACTTTGTGACCTTGAAATTCACTAGTGCTGAAATCAAGGTTGGTTTGTTTCAGAAAAAGTCTCTACTTTTTAGTTTATCTAAAAATGTAAGAAGGAAGCTAGGCATTTTGCTGTATGCCTGTAATTGTACCTCTTGGGCTGCTGAGGCAGGAAGATCATATAGAAGAGAGTAGTTTGAGTTTCATAGCAAGTCCTTTTCTAAAACATAAAGTAAAATAAAATAAATCATAAATACAAAACAAAATAGAAATGTAAGTGAAAGCAGGTACAATTAAAGAAATATGCATGATGCCAGCTCTCTGGTGATGTTATTAAGTTCCCTGCAGGTTGCTTGCAAAGTATGACCCTCTACTTTAGACAGCTGATGCCATCTATAAAGTGTGAACTATCTTTATTCCTGGACATTTAAATATTTCCACTTATCTCTTTTGTTTTCTCTTGGAGAGGAAAACACAAGCCTTCCTCCTGGGGTCAGCCTCTCCACTTATCAGCTGGATCCCACTTACACAATAAGTTTTTATCAGGAGCTCATAATCCACTAGGAGCTTGCTAGTAAGATGAGGCCAAGTTTCGAACTTGGCCAGAAAGCCATTCTGATCCTTACCCTGATGGTACTTTGCACCAAGAGAGACCTTGCATGGCAAGTTTATCTTCACCAACCTTCCTACCTTCACTCACGTGGCATTTCACTTTCTACTTTTGTTTTGACTCAGTCTTCCATCCTTGAATATCTCTCTATTCCAAAATGAACTGTTTTGCTTACTTTCGGTGCTTCAGTTGGTTCTTTCTTGTCCTAACTACTCACCCTGTTACATACATCTGAGGTTGTTATAGGTTACCTGATTTAGCATTAGATATTTCCTGAAGCTTGTCTGAATGCAAGAATCAAAAAATGAATCTCTTTTCAGCAAGATGGCTCAGCAGGGTGAACGTGCTTCTTTGCAGAGCTGGCTGAGTTTGATCCCTGGATGTTTGTTTGTTTTTGTTTTTGTTTTTATAAACTTGACTCAAGCTAGAATTATACAAGAAGAAGGAACCTCAACTAAGAAAAGGCCTCTATCAGATTTGTCTGTAGGCAAGCCTGTGGGTCATTTTCTTGATTAAAGATTAATGGTCAAGGGCTCATCTCACTCTGGGTGCTGCCACCCCTGGGCAGGTAATCATGGGTTGTTTAAGTAAGCAGACTGAGCAAGCCCTGGGGAGCAAGGCAGTAAGCAGCCTCCGCCATTGTCTCTGCTTTCAGTTCCTGCCTTGGTTTCTTTTCATGATGAACTGCACTGACAGCTGAAATAAAACCTTTTCCTTCCAAAGTAGTTTTTGGTCTTGGTCTTTCTCAAAGTGATAGAAACCAAAGAAGGACACTGAACCCCATTATGGAAGGAAAGAACTGACTCCTGAAAGTTGTTCTCTGATTTCCACATGCAAATTTACACACACACACACACACACACACACACACACACACACACACACACACACACTTGCCCGCACATGCACATGCATTAT
Source organism: Mastomys coucha (assembly GCF_008632895.1). Taxonomy (NCBI): domain Eukaryota; kingdom Metazoa; phylum Chordata; class Mammalia; order Rodentia; family Muridae; genus Mastomys; species Mastomys coucha. Next base: position 30,423,796 of record NW_022196896.1, read on the forward strand.
GCACCCACTCATGCTCACATACACAATGATAATAACAAAGAAAATAAAATTTGCATTAAGACAACAACAAATGGGTATGGTTAACCACGATAACATCTGCCTGCAATCGTGGGGTTGCAAAGGTATATGCAGAAGGTCCAGGACTTCCAGCCCAACCTTGGCTATGTAGCAAGTTTAAAGCCAGCTTGGCTACATGATTTCAAAAACAAAACAAAACAAAACCAATCAAAACAAATGAAAACCCAAGCCAGGGGCTGGTGAGAGGGGTCTCAGATGGTGAAGGCATTTGCTGCCAAGACTGGGGTCCTAAGTTCAATCCCCAAAGCCCATTGAAAGGATGACATAAGCCCCATTTGTGTCTGTTTTAGGATCAGGCATCATTTCAAAAGGAAAGCCATGAATTCCAGGAACAAGGCCGTAAGTCACCAGCTCTAGGAACAGACTATAAATTCCAGAAACAAGGTCGTAAAACCCTTCCCCAAAGAATAGCCTGGAGATAACCACAAGAATGGGAAAATACCTTATCTCAGGATGGGCCATCTGTGCTGGGCAGCCCTATCTCATCCTATAGTTAAATGTTCATGACATAGGAATGTAGACTACTAAGGACCTGGCACAAGCCAATCAGAAGCTGAACCATGTGGCCTCCCCAGCACCTACCAATGAAATTCTAGATTACCTAATCCACTCTCTAAATATAGAAGAACTAACATAGTAGCCAATCAAAATTGCACTAATGTCCCCACTTTGACCTCTACCAATTACATTAGATTACCTAATCCTTTTAGAGAATTTCCCTTGGTCCCTGTAAGGAGGCCTGTGCTCCTTTGTCTGGGGTCACCATTTTGAAGAATGGTTCACCCTCACATGCTGGTTGTTTCTGAAGAATAAAGACTTTGTCCTTGCATATTGACTCTGGGATCTTCCTACAGTGATTTTTGGATCCTTATACCATGTCGTCAAAGAAAGAGTGGACTTCTAAAAGCTGTTCTCAAATCTCCAACGTGAGCCCATCTGCCCCCAAAATAAATAAATGTAATTTTGAAAGGAGGAACCTACTATAAAATTCATTCCTAAACCACTCTTCTGATAACATGGTTCTGGGTTGGAGTCATATCACCTGAGATTTTAGGAAGCCACAACATGCTTTTGTTTAGAACATGAGGCCATGACCTGTATCCTGTCTGTTTTATTTCCCAGTTGGGGACACTCCAAGACTACACTTTCCTGTTCTTCTTTCTCCAAGAGAGACCACCCAGGGACCAAGCTACCCCCCACCACCACTTACTCCAATTGCTGGTCCATATCCAGGAGCCAAATCTCTTTAATAACCTTACTTCCTGAGAACTGGCTTCTAACTCTTCATTGGTTCAGTGGATATTTCCAGCCCATGTTTCATCTTTCATCATAAGCCAGCCCATCTAAATAAACTTATCAGTTACCTCCTTCCCTGTCTTGAGGCATCCCCTCTGCTTTTCTGCCTTCTATTTATGGCTAGCATCTTCTCATTTACCTGGCATAAAACTCAAGTGTCATCCCTGATTCCCTCCTTTCCTCTACCTCATGTATGACACATTGTCCTGCCAATCCACTCCTTGTACATGTAATATATAAATATATATTATATTATTATATATATAATATATATGTATATACATTTGTGGAGGATAGGTGCATGGGTGAGTGTATAGAAGTCAGAAGACAACTTTCAGAAGTCAGTTCTCTTTTCTCATCATGTAGGTCATGGGGATTGAACTTGTGCCCTCAGGCTTGGCAGTAAATACCTTTTTTCCTGAACCATCTCTCTGGCTGCCATGTAGTAGTTTTTCCATCTCTTTCTATGCCCCTGCTATGTCTGTCACTGAGTTCCTTTGCCAGTTACTGACAGCTGCTGGCACAGCTGCCTGCCTGGTCTCTCGAATTCAGAACTTCTCCAACGAGTCACATTAGCAGTATATTGTCCTGGTGGGTTTTCCTAGGATTCAGATGGACTGGTATAATGTGGCCAGCTAATTTGGTTCTTCATGCAAGGTCTGTGGAAGCCAACCTGTAATTAGGGCGATGAGTGTACACTATCTTAGAGAAGAGTTGATTACAACACTGGGCTCTAAAAAGCAGGTTGCAGGATACAGCTAACCCCACAAGATAGGGCCAGTTGCAACTCAGACCTACCGTACCTTATCCTGGGAGCTGGACAGTCCCCTCCCAGGTTATCACTGAATGGATTCTGCTATTGCTGTCTCTGATTCTCAATTTTCTGCGCCTGCCCGATTGCCTGATAGGCTTCTTAGTAACAGCAACACGTGTATTGAGTTACCATTGAACCAGTTGATGGTGAGCCATTTTCTCACATATACATCCTCTACATATTCTTGCTCTGACCAACTACACAATTATAAATTCACTTCCTGGATTAGCACTTTGTTGTCCATATTTTCAAGTTCTTGATGAAGGAAGCCCTGTGCCCATCATTTATCAATAATGATCATCTAACTACATTGCATAAAGTTGGAAAAAAGTCACCCACAATCACACCCAGCAGGATCTCCATTAATATGTTCACATTCTCTTCTTCAGGTGCTTTTCATGCTGCTGTAATTACAACATTACATCTTTCTATAACACTTTTTTTTTCACTTCCACATTTCCAGGGAAATGCAATAAAAAGCTGACAATAGCAACTGAAGAGACAGGAGATGTTATAAAAGTACAGCTGGAGAAACAGAGGGTCAATAGTGACATGCATAATGAAGAGGTAATAGAGAATTACAAATGTATTGGACACAAAAGGTCTGATTGAAGAAATTGGCACATCTCTCTCACAAGAAACAAATTAGGAAATTAGATGAAATTTCCAAAACCATTTTTGAGCTCTGGAAGTTGGCACATAGTGATAAATTGAGAAGCACTTGTTGCTAAAGAAAATTGAACTTGATGAGTGAATATAGTAAGGATGCAGCATTCCTATTTAGGGCTTCTTCTCTGCAACCCGCTAGGTTGCTATGGCAGCTCTCCCAGGATTGGTTTACCATGAAAACCAGCAGCTTCTCCATTAGAGGTGGAGGGTTTTTATAGAGAGTGGAGAGGAAATCAATCTACACTTAGGGAATCTGTGGGTAAAATGGTAAATTTGGTAAGAAATGGGGTGAGATTGAAGGTCACAGGACTGGTGAACTCCATGGCAGCTTGACAAATGATGTAGCAATGACGCATGGGAGGCTGCTGCGTGTGACTCGAAGAACCAGCTCTCTGCACTCGCCTGGCTGACTGGAAGGTTCCACACATGCTTGGGAATGATAAATTGTGAACTAACTTGATTGAGTGAAAAAGAGAAGACTCTAATTATTAGACTAGGAATGGCATAGAGGATATCAATAAAGATTACAGAAACCAAAATAGTTTTAAGAAGATGTGCTGGTTACTTAGTGAAGTTGACACAAGTTAAAGTTATTTGGGAACCAGATACTTGGATTGAAAAACCACCTCCCTTAGACTGTGTTACAAGGCTGTAGGGCCTAGTTTAATGGGAATAGTGTCATTTGGACAGACAGTCCTGGGTCCTGGGGTATATCTGAAAGCAAGCTTGGCCAGCCACAGGGAATAAGCCAGAGACCAGCATTCCCCCACAGTCTCTACTTGAGTTCTTTCCTCCAAATTTCTTCCTTGGGTTTCTGCACTGACTTCCCTTCATGATGGAGTGTAAGCTGGACGCTGAAACAAACCTTTTCCTTCCCAAATTGCTTTTAGTTGTGGTACTCATTGCAGAAACCGAGAAGCAAATCAGGACAAAAGAGAAAGGGGGAAAGGAGGAAAAAGTGAGCATAGAGATTTAAAGAAAGAAGTAAGTTAGCTTTATTTTCCCCTCCCTCTCTCTCCCTCTCTTCCTGCCTTCCTGCCTTTCTTCCTTCCTCCCTGCCTTCTTTCATTCCTCCCTTCTCTTCCTCCCTTTCTCCTTCCCTCCCTCCTTTCTTTCTTACTTTTTTGTGTGACAAGGTCTTCTGTAGATCATGCCGACCTTGAACTTGTTAAGTATTCGAGAATTCCATTGACTTACGTTCCTCCTTACTCCAATGCATAAATTCTGGGATAAGAGGTATTAAATACCAAACAGCATGTATTTGGTGCTGTGTTTAAATCCAATAAGAAAGTTCTTAGTTCCCCCATGATATTTATACCACTATCACCCTAGTGTGACTATCTAAGCCAGTCATTCTTGTAGCTCATAGGATTCATAGCTAGGCAAGATCATGCATAGCACCTTCCAGCAGTAAAGGCCAGCCAGTAAGGACGACATTTCCAAGTAAGCCACCATATGGATATATATATATATATATATATATATATATATATATATATATATATATATATATATCCAAGACACAGCATGTTTCTGTATTCATAGTTGCCTTTACAATGTATATATATATATCTCCAAGACACAGCATGTTTCTGTATTCATAGTTGCCTTTACAATGTTTATGCTGATGTCCTTTCCCTTCCCTCACACCAGCCTGGACTTCTTACAACCATTAATTTATTTTCTGTTCTATATTTTGCATTTAAAATCTTATAAATATTGGTTGAAATTGGATCTTTTCTTTTGGTATTTTTGAGACAGGGTCTCACTTTTGTAGCCCTAGCCTTCCTGGAATTCACTATATAGATCAGGTTGGCCTCAAACAGAGATCGACCTGCCTCTACCTTCTAAGTGCTAGGATTAAAGGTATGCACCACTACAGTCAACTTGGAATTGGATTTTTTTACTCTGTGTTATTCTTAGGATTATTTAAATGAGCCATAAATAGTCCCTACCTTTTTTGCTTTAAAAGTTCAATATTTTATTAAAGTCATTTGGAACTTTAATAAAATTAATAGCTTGGTAGAGAAAAGAAGGATTTTTTTTTTAAGGTTTGCAGGTTATTTATTTTATTTGTAAGTTTTTATTTTATTTTTTTACATTTTTATTAGATATTTTCTTTATTTATATTTCAAATGTTATCCCCTTTCCTGGTTTCCCCTCTGAAAACCCCCTATCCCCACCTCCCTCCCCCTGCTCACCAACCTACCCACTCCTGCTTCCTAGCCCTGCCATTCCCCTACAGTGGGACATAGAGCCCTCATAGGACCAAGGGCCTCTCCTCCCATTGATGACTGACAAGGCCATCCTCTGCTACATATGCAGCTGGAGCCATGAGTCCCATCATGTGCACTCTTTGGTTGGTGGTTTAGTCCCTGGGAGCTCTGGGGGTACAGTTTAGTTCATATTGTTGTTCCTCCTATGGGGTTGCAAACCCCTTCAGTTCCTTAAGTCCTTTCTCTAGCTCCTTCATTGGAGACTCTGTGCTCAGTCTAATGGTTGGCTGCGAGCATCCACCTCTGTATTTGTCAGGCACTAGTAGAGCCTCTCAGGAGACAGCTATAACAGGCTTCTGTCAGCAAGCACTTGTTCGCATCCAGAGTAGTGTCTGAGTTTGGTGACTGTATATGGGATGGATCCTCAGGTCAGATCCAGTCATTGGATAGTCATTCCTTCAGTCTCTGCTCCACACTTTGTCTCTGTAACTCCTTCCATGGGTATTTTGTTAATAGGACATAATAGTGAGTTATGCAAATAAATAGAAGGAATGAAAATTGCTAACTGTGAAATTTAAATGATTACATGAGTTTATTTATTCTTTTTGTAGTAAGTAGCCCTGTGATGTCTGTTGAAGACCCTGAAACCCATGCCTAAAGTACAGTTTCCAGGGAAATGAGAGCTTTCTTTTCTGCCTTTGATGATTTTAAGGAAACAAATTTAAGACCTAACAAAAAATATCCCACTGACCAAAAAGAATTTTTTTATTTTCCTTTTATTGAAAATAGATTTTTCTCATATAATATATCCAGATTATGATCCCTCACCCCATCATTCCTTCCTGCTCCTTCCCACCTTCCCTCACCCATGTTTAGCCCTTATTGTTTCTCATGAAGAAAGCAATTAGGTTTCTAAAGAATAATTATAAAATAAAATATGATAGATTAAAACTAACATAAGAATAGGACAAAACCAAGAAACAGAAAGAAAAGAGCCTAAGAGAAAGCACAGAGCCAGACATAAATGCAGAGATCCACTTGTTTGCACACTCAGGCACCTTATTTAAATGAGAAGAGGTAATATATAACCAAAGAACCTAAGGGGTAAAAGAGTGTATGGGGTAAAAAGGGATATATATATATATGTATATGTATATATATGTATATATATATATATACACATATATACATATATGTGTGTATATATATATATATATATATATATATATATATATATATATATATCCTGACATGACATTATGAGACAGTGAACCTCCAAAGACATCTTTGAGTTCATTTTCTGTTGGCCATCTTCTGCTGGGCATACAGCAGCCCAGGGAGACACTTTGGAGACAACTAAATAAAATTTATTTTCAAGTGGTTATAAATGGGAGATAGCTTCTAGGTTAGGATGAGGGCATGTGCCCACTTCTCTCAATCCTAGAACCCTGTCTGGGGCTGGTGAGTGCAAGCCCAGTTCATGCTGCCCAAGTCTCCAGGAGTCACAAATGCATCAATTGTTATTTTTGAGAGCCTTGTTTCCTGGCATCCTCCAGCTCCTCTGGCTCTTGCACACCTTCTGTCTCCACTTCTTCAGGGTTGCCTGAGCCTTACGGGAAGGGATTTGATGAAGACATACAATGTATGGTTGAGTAGTCCACAATCTCTCACTCTTTGTATACCGTTTGGCTGTAGGTCTTTGTATTCATCCCCATCTGCTGCAGGAAGAAGCGTCTCTGGTGAGGTTTGAACAAGGCACTGATCTATGAATATAGCAGACTATCATTAGAGTCATTGTATTGCTGTTATTTTAGGAGAATGGTAGTGTTTGGTTTTATCCTGGGTCTCTGGGCTCAGGTTCTTAGTCACCTAGGCAGTGTCAGATATAAATTTCATCCTGTAGAGGGGGCTTTAAATCAAATCAGATATTGGCTGGCTGCTCCTACAAAGTTTGTACCACCATTGCCCTAGCATATCTTGCAGCTAGGACACTATTATTGACCCACAGTTTTTGTTACTAGGTTGGTATTTACATTTATATAGCACACAGACTACCTTCTTATACCAAAGCATCTAGCTCACAGGGATAAATGCTCTATGTAGGCACTAGCTTGACTTTTCCATGTTCAATGAGTTGTGTAACTGTTGTCTTCAGTAATAGGGCCTTGCTATCAGTTTGTCGAGAATAACCTATAGTCTTGGCAGCAGCCTGGATTATTTAGGGGTTCTCATTAGACGCCTTTTGCCAATACCTCAATTAGATGTACCCCATTATGGGAATTGGAAGCTTCCTTTAGTGACAAGAGATGTACAGTTTGGGCTTCTCTCATTACTTGGTGATTAAATTCAGCTCACATATATGCATATGAACATTTATATGTATAAAGCTTCTACTGTATTAGGCTTTCATAATACCACTGAAGACCCTCAATTTTAAATGTCTCTCCCCAACTTCCCTCCTCATTCCTTTCTTCCCTCCCCCTCTCCAGTTGATCCTACCATTACACACATACCTCAAGTCCATCTCCAACTATCTACTCCCTTTTCTAGGGAAATCTACATGTCTCACCTAGTTCTTTACTCTATACCTAACCTCTGTGGTAGTAGCTTGGACACCATTGACTTAACAGCTAATAGCCACATATAAGCAAATACATATAATATTTGTCTTTCTAGGTCTAAGTTATCTCACTCAAGGTGATTTTTTTCTAATTCTACTTTTTATTAGATATTTTCTTTATTTACATTTCTGTAGGCCTGAATGCCAGAGGCTTTCCACGGAGATCTCCAACCCAGCTTGGTGCAAGAGCTCTAGTGAAGGGGATCAAGCAAGCATGGGTGGAGCTGTCTCTGCCATGTATTCCAGACCACTCTGTTTCTCCACTGCCCTGCACTGAGTTGGGTGGGGCTGGGCTGATGAGAGGAAGACTGACCAGTGAGCAGTGCAGCACAGCTTCAGGCCACATTTCAGGAGAGCAGACTTTTTTCCAAGTGTTACAGCTCTTAGAACAAAAGGCTCAGACAACCGAGTAGATCTTTCTTGGGCTTTTACTTCCCTGGATAGGATATATATATATAGTTTTGGGGGTCATTCAGATTTAGACAGCAGTTATCTCTCATTGGGTTGGGCTGAGAATATTTGCATGTAAGAGGGCTTGACCAATATTACACATGTCTCTGCTGGGGCCATTGGGGAGGTTGGGGCTGAAACCTGAGCCAAGGTCCTATTCTTCTGTATGCATTCTTTTACATGCTGCCAGTTGAGCCAGCACCATTTGTTGAAAATGCTGTCTTTTTTTCCCCCCACTGGATGGTTTTAGCTCCTTTGTCAAAGATCAAGTGTCCATAGGTGTGTAGGTCTATTTCTGGGTCTTCAATTCTATTCCAATTATCTACCTGCCTGTAATTGTACCAATATCATGCAGTTTTTAATCACAATTGCGCTGTAGTACAGCTTAAGGTCAGGGATGGTGATTCCATCAGAGATTCTTTTATTGTTGAGAATAGTTTTCGCTATCCTAGGTTTTTTGTTGTTACAAATGAATTTTCAAATTGTACTTTCCAAGTCTGTGAAGAATTGAGTTGGAATTTTGATGAGGATTACATTGAATTTGTAGGTTGCTTTTGGCAAGATGGGCATTTTTACTATATTAAGCCTTCTAATCCATGATCATGGGAGATCTTTCCATCTTCTGAGATCTTCTTCAATTTCCTTCTTCAGAGACTTGAAGTTCTTTTCAAAGAGATCTTTTACTTGCTTAGTTAGAGTCACATCAAGGTATTTTATATTATTTCTGACTATTGTGAAGGGTGTGGTTTCCCTAATTTCTTTCTCAGCATTTTTATCCTTTAGTAGAGGAAGGCCTCTGATTTGCTTGAGTTAATTTTATATCCAGCTACATTGCTGAAGTTGTTTATTAGGTTTAGGAGTTCTCTGGTGGAATTTTTGGGGTCACTTAAGTATACTATCATATCATCAGCAAATAGTGATATTTTGATTTTTTTTTCCTTTCCCATTTGTATCCCATTGATCTCTGGCTAGGACTTCAAGCACAATACTGAATAGGTAGAGAGAGAGTGGGCAGCCTTGTCTAGTCCCTGATTTTAGTGGGATTGCTTCATGTTTCTCTCCATTTAGTTTGATGTTGGCTACTGGTTTGCTGTATATTTCTTTTAGTATGTTTAGGTATTGGCCTTGAATTCCTGATCTTTCCAAGACTTTTATCATGAAGAGATGTTGAATTTTGTTAAATACTTTCTCAGCATCTAAGAGATGATCATTTGGTTTTTTTCTTTGAGTTTGTTTATATAGTGAATTACCTTGATGGATTTCCAAATATTGAACCATCCCTGGGATGAAGCTTACTTGATCATGATGGATGATCATTTTGATGTGTTCTTGGATTCAGGTTGTGAAAATTTTATTGAGTATTTTTGCATTGATATTTATGAAGGAAATTGGTCTGAAGTTTTCTTTCTTTGTTAGGTCTTTCTGTGGTTTAGGTATCAGAGTAATTGTGGCTTCATAGAATGAATTGGGTAGAGTTCCTTCTGTTTCTATTTTGTGGAATCATTTGAGGAATATTGGTATTAGGTCTTCTTTGAAGGTTTGATAAAACTCTGCACTAAACCCATCTGGTCCTGGGCTTTTTTTGGTTGAGAGATTATTAATGCCTGTTTCTATTTCATTAGCAGAAATGGGACTGTTTAGATCGTTGATCTGATCTTGATTTAACTTTGGTACCCGGTATTTGTCTAGAAAATTGTCCATTTCATCCAAGTTTTCCAGTTTTGTTGAGTATAGGCTTTTGTAGAAGGATCTCATGATATTTTGGATTTCCTCAGTGTCTGTTGTTATGTCTCTCTTTTCATTTCTGATCTTGTTAATTAAGAAACTATCTCTGTGCCCTCTAGTTAGTCTGGCTAAAGGTTTATCTATTTTGTTGACTAACTATTTTTTTGTTGTTTATCTATTTGTTAACCAGTTTCTGGTTTGGTTGATTTTTGTATAGTTCTTTTTGTTTCTATTTGGTTGATTTCAGCCCTGAGTTTGATTATTTCCTGACTTTGACTCCTCTTGAGTGAATTTGCTTCTTTTTGTTCTAGCACCTTCAGGTGTGCTGTCAAATTGCTGGTGTATTCTCTCTCCAGTTTCTTTTTGGAGGCACTTAAAGGTATGAGTTTTCCTCTTAGGACTGCTTTCATTGTGTCCCATAAGTTTGGGTATGTTGTGACTTCATTTTCATTAAACTCTAGAAAGTCTTTAATTTCTTTCTTTATTCCTTCCTTGACCAAGTTATCATTGAGTAGAGTGTTGTTAAGCTTCCACGTGTATGTGGACATTCTATTGTTTATGCTGTTATTGAGGAGCAGCCTTTGTCCATGGTGATCTGATAGGATACAAGGAATTATTTCAATCTTCTTGTATCTGTTGAGGCCTGATTTTTGACCAATTATATGGTCAATTTTCAAGAAGGTAGTATGAGGTGCTGAGAAAAAGTTGTATCCTTTTGTTTTAGGATAAATGTTCTATAGATATCTGTTAAATCCATCTGTTTCATAATTTCTGTTAGTCTCACTGTGTCCTTGTTTAGTTTCTGTTTCCATGATCTGTCCATTGCAGAGAGTGGGGTGTTGAAATCTCCCACTACTATTGTGTGCAGTGCAATGTGTGCTTTGAGCTTTAATAGAGTTTCTTTTATGAATGTAGATGCCCTTGCATTTGGAGCATAGAGGTTCAGAATTGAGAGTTCAGCTTCGTAGATCATACCTTTGATGAATATGAAATGTCCCTCCTTATCTTTTTTGATCACTTTAGGGCGAAAGTCGATTTTATTTGATATTAGAATGGCTACTCCAGCTTTTTTCTTGGCACTATTGGCTTGGAGAATTGTTTTCCAGCCTTTTATTCTGAGGTAGTATCTGTCTTTGTCACTGAGGTGGGTTTCCTGTATGCAACAAAATGTTGGGTCCTGTTTCCATACCCAATCTGATAGTCTATGTCTTTTTATTGGAGAATTGAGTCCATTGATATTAATAGTTATTAAGGAAAAGTAGTTGTT
>NW_022196896.1:30436365-30453234 GCF_008632895.1 Mastomys coucha
CAAGTAGTCTTGGTTTCTGTTGGTAGGATTCTTGCGTTTGCCTTTCGCCATCTCTTGATTTTTGGTGTGATATGATCTTAGTGTCTCTTACTAGAGCTTGTCTTGTTCCTGCTGCCCTTCAGCTCCCCTGGGACTCATGGGGCCTGTGCCTCCCTGCTGGCTGTTTCTGTCTTAGAAACTCACTCATGAAAATGGCATATCTCACCCGAGTCTCTTGGTTAAAGCACTCTCTGGAGGCAAGTCCTCCACTTGCAGGGAAGGGGCAGAGAGGGTCACTGATCCACCTCTGTCACTCGGAAGCTGAGAGGATCCTGTCCCTGCTGCCCTGTGACTCTCCTGCAATTCATGTGGCCTGTCCTGTATTTCTTTAAGGGAGTTATTTAGGTCCTCCTTGAATTCCTCTATCACCATCATGAGATAAGATTTTAGGTCCAAATCTTGCTTTTCTGGTGTGTTGTGGTATCTAGAACTTGCTGTGGTGGGAATACTTGGTTCTGATGATGCTAAGTAGTCTTTGTTTCTTTTGGTAAGATTCTTGCATTTTCCTTTTGCCATCTGTTAATCTCTGGTGGTAGATATTCTTGCTCTCTCTGGCTGGAGCTTGTTCCTCCTGTGTGTCCCTAAGCCTTTGTCAGCCATCCTGGCACATCAGTTCTCCCCTGGTAAGACCCATTCATAGAGGGCTATGGATCAGCCATCCCTCCTAGGTGCAGATGGATGAATGAAGGATTCTTTCCCAGTTGTTCTGCACCTTCTATAGTCTGTGCCTTCTGGCTGGTCCTACCTTAGAAGTCACTGGAGAGAAAATGGCAATCTCACCTGAGTCCTGGGGTCAGAGCTCTCCCTGGAGACAAGCTCTCCACTTTTCGGAAAAGTGCACAGAGGGCTGTGGATTAGCTGCCCCTCCTGAAATTCCAAGTGTTTATCTTTCTTCCTTAGATTCCTAAAAATTAATACTGTCTATATAGTCTAATCCAACTCCCAACAATGGTCAGCTGCATCTGGAATGGAAGTCCAAGGATCTAGCGGTTGCTCAGTCCCACAAGGCAGAGAATAGAGCCTAATTCTATCTATTTACTTGCGAAATTTATTCTTTTTTAAACAGCTGGATAATACTGCATTATGTAAATGTACTGTGTTTTCTTTATCAGTTTATTGTTCAAGGACATCTAGATTATTCCCAACTTCTGTCTATTATGAGAAAACAGTAATAAACATGATTGACCAATTGTCCTGGTGGTAGAATGAAGCATCCTTTGGGACTATGCTCAATAGTGATATATCTGGATATTGAGATAGATGGATTCCCATATTCCTGAGGAACCGCCACAATGATTTGCACAGTGTTTGTTCAAGTTTGCAAATATGCCAGCACTGGATGAGTATTCCATTTTCCCTATATCCTTGCCATTATGAGTTCTCATGTGTTTTATTGATTTTTGCCATTCTGTCAGGTTTAAGGTTAAATCTCACAGTAATCTTGATTTGCCTTTCTCTGATGTTAAGGATGTTGAACATTTCTTTAAGCATTTCTCTTTCATTTAGTTTCCTTTTTATTTTGAGAATTCTGTTTATATCTGTACCCTATTTTTTTTAATTTGCCAGAGGGCCAGCCCCAGTGGGGTCTCCTTTCTTCAGGCAGAGGAGGGATAAGAGCATTGGCAAGAGGGTAAGACTTTGTCTTATGAGATGCAGGGGTAAGAGTTTGTCTTCTGAGATATTTAGGGTTGCGGTACAATAAAATTTTACTTATCTAAGTTACTTTGCTGCTGTAGCTGACCTGCCTTCTTTATTCTGTTGAGGCTAGAAACTGCAGTTTCTGGCACTTAGCACCTCTTCCTAAAACAGAAAAGGATTAAGTAAATAGCTTTTGTACTATCTCAACAGGAACTATGCAGCTCTAACTTTCAGCCTGCTAGTTGGAAGTCACAGGAAGGAAAAGGGACACTTTGAGAAGTGATTATATTGTTTATTACTAAGTTGTAAAAAAATTCCTATGAAAACTATCTATGGGGAAAGCGGGAAGATCCTAAGAAGGGAAGGGGAAAAATTCTTCTAGCTTTTCCTCTTTGTCTAAGAAGTGTTCTGTCCAATAAAGTTCCCCTCAACTCAGTTCCTCTTACTGGTCAGTTCTGACTCTTTTCTTTGCCCTCAGCACTTAAAACATCTTTCAGAATACATGATCACATGTTAAAAAGTTCATCACAAGGTCACACATAAAATTCAACCATAAATTGAAATAGAAGTTTACAACAGAATGTTTACATGCATATCCATTAAGAGTAATTATCTGGCTAAATATCCATTATCTGTCACAACTCCACAGATTCGCTGAAAGTTAGAAACCATAACTAAGTTATTAGTGAAGTTTTGTATAGATAATCCTTGTCAATATTTTATCTTCTGTCCTAGCACCTATAATAATCATTAGTTCCCTTTTATGACATTTGGTTAGTTGTTTTACAACCTCTTGGAATGTGCTCTGAGTAGGAGAAAGCCTGGTTACTATCTAAGAGACAACTAACTGGTGACACATAAGAGACTGACAGAGTTCTCATTGCAGTTTTGACTACCAGAAAAGGGCCTAATAGCAGTCCCACCATAAAAGAGCTTTAATAATTACTGATATAATTTTAGGAATTCTTATAACATCATTACGACTTAAGAAGTCATGTACTTGTCCATATAGTATCACCAAAAGACAGTTCATCTTTGTAGATCTGCGGAGATCTGCTCAAAAGGGGTGGTCTAATATCTAGTGATTGTTATATATTGTAGGGAGCCGGCATTCGCCATGGCAAGATGGCGCCTACTTCTGCTGTCAACTCCTAGTAAACAACTGTTTGCGCATGTGCGTAGAGTGAAAAGACGCCATGTCATGGCCCATTCTGGGGCGTTACGTAGGGTAATGAGCGGACAGCCAATCATGGGCAGACACGCCACGCTGTGGGCAGACACGCCAGCACTGTGGTGTATATAAGCAGTGTGGATTTTGAGCTCGATCTCTTTTTCCCTCTGGGAGAGGGCAGTAAACGTTGCTGCAGAAGGAACCTAGTGTGTCTGCGTGTCTTCTTCCCGGCGAGACGACTGCGCGGGCTACAATATATGTTTAATAATAATAGAAAGAGTATATTAATAGTAGGAGTCTTTCCTAAAATTAATTCTCTTGGGCCTTGTTTATAGGAGCAAATCTGTCACAAATTAATCTGAAGCAGACCATCACAGGAAGATCACCTGGTAGTTATTAGCTTGGCCTTCTATAACTCCTGTCATAAATTGGGTTACTTCTTTTCTTGATATGAAGTTTTTTTGAGTTCTTTATATGGTTTTATATTATTCTTCTATCATATGTGGAGTTGGTAACATTGTTTCCTATTTTAGAATGCCACTTTGTCTGAATGACAACGTCCATTGCCATGCAGAAGCTTTTCAGTATCATGAGGTCCCACTTATTAATTATTGATCTTAGTACCTATTCTAATGATGTTCTGTTCAGAAAATCTTTTCATCTGTCCATGAATTCAAGGCTATTTCCTAGTTCTCTTCTATTAGGTTCAGTATATCTGGCTTTATGTTGAAGTCTTCAATCTGTTTGAAGTTGAGTTTTGTGCAGCATTATAAATACAGGCCTATTTGGAATCTTCTACATGCTGCCACCCAGTTTGACCAGAACCATTTGTTAAAGATGCTCTTTCCAGTGTATATTTCTTGCTCATTTATAAAAATTTAGGTGTCCTTAGGTGTGTGGATTTATGTTTGGATTTTCATTTGGATTCCAGTGATTGACCTGTCTGATTTTGTACCACTACCATGCTGTTTTTGTTTTTGTTTGTTTGTTTGTTTTGTTTTTAATTATTGCTCTGGAGTATAACTTGAAATCTGGGATGTGATACTGCTCACAGTTCTTTTATTATTCAGGATTGTTTTTATCTGTCCTGCATTTTTATGTTTTTATATGAAACTGAAAATTGTCCTTTAAAGATCTGTGAACAATTGTATTGGAATTTTTCATGGGTATTACATTGAATCTGTAGATTGCTTTTGGTAAGATATTTATTTTTATCATGTTAATTCTACTGATCCATGACCATGAGAGATATTTTCATTTTCTGATATCTTCTTCAAATTTTTCCTCAATATTTTAAAATTTTTAACATACAAGTCTTTCACTTTCTGGGTTACTTCCAAGATGTTTATATTATTTGGGGCTATTATAAAAGGTGTTGCTTCACTGATTTCTTTTTTAGTCCATCTGACTTTTGTATATAGGAGAGCTACTGGCTTTTTGAGTTGATGAGTTAATTTTGTGTTCATCTGTTTTACTGAAAGTGTTTATTACCTATAGGAGTTTCCTGGTGGAATTTTTAGGGAAGTTTTAAGTAATATCATATTATCTGCAAATAATGTTACTTTCACTTATTCCTTTCCAATTTCTATCCCATTGATTTCTTTCAGTTGTCTTATTGCTCTGCCTAGGACTTCAAGTACTGTATTGAATAACTATAGAGAGAGTGGGCAGCTTTGTCTTGCTCCTGATTTGAGTAAAATTGTTTTGAGTGTCTCTCTATTTAAGGTGATGTTGGCTGTGAATTTTCTGTGAATTGCCCATATTTTGTACAGGTATGTACTTTGTCTCTAATCTCTCCAGAATTTTTATCATGAAGCAGTGTTGGATTTTGTCAAAGGCTTTTTCTGTATCTGATGAGATGATCATGTGGATTTTGTCTTTCAGTTTGCTTATATGGTGGATTATGTTTATTGAGTTTTATATATTGAACCATCCCTGCAGTGAAGCCAACTTCATTATGGTTGATGATATTTTGTTATATTTTTGGATTTGGTTTGCAAATATTTTATTGAGGATTTTTGTACCTATGCTCATATAGAAAATTGGTCTGTAATTTTCATTCTGTTTTGGGTCTTTATGTGGTTTGGGTGTCAGGCTAACTGTGACCACAAAAATGAATTGGGAAATGTTCTTACTCTTTCTATTTTGTGGAATAATTAGGGGGGAGTATCAGTATTAAGTATTCTTTAAAAGTCTGGTATACTTATATCCTAAAGCTTCATGACCCTGGATACACCTAACTTTGTTAGTTGGTATCTATCAAGAAAATCAACGATTTCTTTTTGATTTTTCATTTGATAGAGTACAGATTTTAAATTATGTCCTTATGATTTTATTTCTTAAGTGTCTCTTGTTATGACAATTCCTTTCTGATTCTGTTAATTTGGCTATTTTCTGTCTTTTAGTTATTTTTGAATAAGGATTTGTCTGTTTTGTTCATTTTTCTCAAAGGAAAAACTCTTTGTTTCATTGATTCTTTATATTGTTTTCTTTGCTTCCATTTTATTGATTTCAGCACTCAGTTTGATTCTTTTCTGCTATCTAATCCTTTTGGTGTGCTTGCTTTTGTTGTTGTTGTTGTTGTTCTAGAGCTTTTTGCTTTGCTGTTGCTAGTAGGAGATCTAATTTCTTTGTGAAGGCACTTAGTGATAAGTGCCATTAGCATTGCTTTTATTGTGTCCCATAAGTTTGGCTGGCTGTGTTGTGCATTCATTTTTTTATTGAATTCTAGAAAGTCTTCAATTTCTTTCTATAAATGGATAAATGCCTTGATCCATTTAATACTCAGTAGAGAGTTGGTCAGTTTCTATGAGTTTTAAGCTTTCTCTTCTTTCTGTTGTTGATATCCAACTCTAATCTGTGGTTGTCTAATCAGATACAGGGAGTTTTTTGATTTTCCTATATCTATGGAGACTTGTTTTGTGTCTGCATATGTGGTCAGTTATGGAGAAAGTTTCATGAGGTGCAGAGAAGAAAGTATGTTTTTTTTTTGTTTGTTTGTTTTTGGGTGAATTGTTCTGTGAATATCTGTTGGTTTGTAATGCCCATTAATTCCAGGAACTCTCTGTTCAGATCTTATCTGAATGACCTGTCTATTTGCAAGATTAGCATATCAAAGTCTCCTACTCTGTGAGGGTCAACATGTCATTTAAGCTGTAGTAATGTTTCTTTTACAAATCTGAGTGCTCTTGTATTTGGCACATTACAAAGTCCTCTTCAGAGATTTTATTTTTCATTTGATGAATATGTAGTGTCCTTTTCAATATCTTCTGATTAGTATTTTATCAGATACTATTTTATCAGATACCTCTGCTTGTTTTGTAGGTCTGTTTGCTTAGAATATTTTTTTCATCCTTTTACAATGAGGTGATGATGTCTACCCTTGATGTTAAGGTGTGTTTCTTGGATGTAGCAGAAAGATAGATTGTGTTTCGCAACCCCATATGATAATCTGTGTCTTTTTATTTAGGAATTGAGACCATTGATAACAAATACCAGTGAGCACTGTTTATTGATTCCAGTTATTTTATTTGGTTGGTTGGTTGTTGTGATGGTGGTAGTGTTGGTAGTAGTGGTGGTTATGATGTGTGTGTTGTGTTTCTTCTCTGTTGTGTATTGCCCTGGTACTGTTTGTATTTTGATGCTAATTTTGCTTCCCCAAGAAGGGAACCTGTGATGAGGAGTGAATCGCATACTCAGGTGGCTTCAAGTGAACCTTCCCCTAATGAATAAAGATTTCAAGTAACCAGTCACTGGGTGAGTAGGCAGGACTTTCAGGTCAGAGAGGATAAGAGGGGAAGCAGGAAGGAAGGAGTCTTGCTTTTTGGATGGGAGAGTTGATGGAGGACAAAATGTAGTTAATGGAGGCCCCTGGTTCAGGTGGTGGATCTGCTAGTGGAGGATTTGTAACTTAGAATAGCTTACAAATTAGGATGCACAGGATGCTGTGCCCAACGGCTGTGTTACCTGTTGATTCTAAAGTTTTGTGTGGTGTTTTCCAGCACACAATGACTCCACTGGCGTCCAGAGAGAAAGGTATGACAGCAATGCATGGGTTTGCAAGAAATTCACCCCAACTAGCCATGGGAATTTGGAACCATGGTGCTGGCATGGTAGGCAACCCACCACGGGAACTTAGTGAGCCAGGTGGAAATATTTCAGAGCTCCAGGTGAGAGAGTGTGCCAGGCTGAGAACAGGCCAGCCTGTCCGCTGGTGCCTTGCTTGTGGTAGCAAGGATTGTCTTTTTAATATGTCATGCTACACTTCTCTTTTGCTGGTCTGGGATTCTTATTCCCTGTATTTTTTGAGTATGATTAACCTCTTTAGGTTAGTATTTTCCTTCTAGTGCCTTCTATAGGACTGGATTTATATATTGATATTGCTCAAATTTAATTTCATCATGGAATGTCTTATTTTCTCCTTCTTTTGTAATGGAAAGTTCTGATTGCTATCGTAGTCTGGGCTGGAATCTCTGGTCTCTTACAGTCTGAACCACATTTGTCCGGGCTTTTCGAGATTTTAGAGTCTCCATTAAGAAGTCAGATGTTATTTTAATAGGTCTACCTTTCTATTTTGCTTGGTATTATTCCCTTGTATTTTTATTATTTTCCCTTTTTCCCTGTATATTTAATATTTTAATTAGTATATGCCAAGTGGACTTTATTTTCTGGCTAAATGTATTTGGTATTCTAAACATTCCTTGTACCTTGATAGGTGCCTTCTTCTTTAGGTTAGCAAAATTTTCTCCTACGATGTTTTGGAAAATATTTTCTGTGTTTTTTTCATATGTGCTTTCTCTCCTTCCTCTATTCCTCTTATTCTTAGATTTGGTCTTTTCATAGTGTTCCCGATTTCCTGTATGTTTTGTGTCAGGATTTTCTTTTTATATATATTTAACATTTTCTTGATGGAGGTATCCATTTCTTCTATCCTGTTTTTAGTACCTGAGATTCATTCTTTTATGTTATATATTCTGTCAGTGAGTGAAGTTTGCCTCAGAAGTAACTGTTCATGTTCCTAAACTTTTTACCCATTAATTCTCTTGCTGGTTTTGGTGGTGGTTTCCCATGTAATGACTACTAGAGTTTGGGGCTGGCATAATAGGATGAGTTATCAGAGGAGGGCCCAGCCCAAGTGGGAACTGCCATCCTTGGGCTGATTGTCCTGGGTTCTATAAGAAAGCAGGCTGCGTGAGACAGTAAGCCATACTCCCACCCCAAACATGGCCTTCTGTCTGCAGGTTCCTACTCTTTCTGAGTTCCTGCCCTGATTTCCTTCAGTGATGAGCAGTAATGTAGAAATATAAGCCAAATAAACCTTTTCTTCCCCAAGTTGCTTTGGTCATGGTGTTTTGACACAGCAATAGTAACCCTAACTAAGACACTCCTCCACCAGTTTTATCATAGACTTAAACATTCACCTAGTGGGCCACCTGGACTGTGTGAGTGGGAGCCTGTCAGGCAAACTCGGGTAGTGAGCCATGCATTGGATTAGCCCAAACCATAGAACTGTTGTATTGTTGAGTATTGTTCAGTGATACAGATGTGCTAAGAGTTTAGTCAGTCCATCACCTGTTAGAAATATTTTAATTGTTTCTAATTTGTGATTTCAAAAGAAACAAAAACCTGATAAGTACATTTGTGTGTAGGTTTTTATAAAGATACATATTTTCATGTCTCTGGGATCAATTTATCCAAAGGGAAGTTTCTGGATTACCTGTTAATTAAATATTTTCATTTAAGAACTTCTAAGTTATTTTTCTAAATGACAATTCAATTTACATCTAAATCAGCATTGTGTGCATGGTCCAAACTCTCTAAATCCTTGCCAATATTTGGTACATAATTTTGATTTGGCTATTCTGAAAGCAGTGTAATGACATCTTCTTGATTTTAATTTGTTTTCCTCTAATTCCCAAAGTCTTTGAAATCTTTTTTCATGCTGGCTTACCATTGGAACATTGTCTTTTGATGAAATTCATGTTCATATAATTTGCCTATTTTATTTATTTATTTGAAACAGAGTTTTACTATATCACCTAGGTGGACCGTAAAAATTAATCCTCCTGCCTCAGTCTCCCATATTCAGACATTAAAAGCAAGCACTTACCTCATTCATTTACACACTTTTAATGGACAGTTTTCCTTTTTCTTATTTAACTCCTCATTGATTCTTTGAGAATTTTACATCACTTACCACAATCCTGTTCTTTTCTGCATCTGTTTGTACATACTCTCTGCTCTTTCAACCTTCCCCCCACTCCCAGAAGAAGAAAAAAATCCCACTGTGGAAGCTGTAGTGTGTCACAGTGTGTCCCACAGGGCACTACTTTCTCCATACTTCTTTATTTGCACATGTTCATTGCAATGAGTCATTGGTCTGGTTTGAGGTCTTTGGCTTCTACACTCCCAATACTGGATCCTTCTTGGGACTCCTCTCAGATATTCTGTTGCTGCTCTGTATAATGAAGGGCCTGTGGTCTTGGATTTGCAGGACTGACTCTTTCACGTATTTCACCAGATCATAGACGGGGTAAGTATTGGAGTGGGCCAACTCTCAGCCCTGGATCTGGGATTGGGTAGTATCTGAGCTGATTAGCCTGCTCTCCCATGTGCTGCAGTAGGGAAAGGGCAGGGCCAACTTTCTTGATCTCATGACCTAGCTCTCCTAGGATGCCCAGGACTGGTGTGGGGCCAGCTTTACACAGCTCTTAAACATCAACATGCCCCAGGCAGCAGCTCAGACCATGGACTTCTGCTTAGTCTTTGGTGGTTATAGCCTTGCTGCTCCAGGGCCACAGACCCAGACATGGTCTTCAGTGGCAACACAGGCCAGGGCCCCACTGTCATTGTAGGTGACATCACTAGCTACTCACATCAGGCTGTTCCTTACTACCTTGAGGTCTCCAGTTCTGCCTCTCTTCATTGTGCAGACATCCTTCTGTTTCTCTTTTTCTTCTATTCCTCCACCCCCTGCTTGTTCATCTCAGTGCTTCCTGGTGCTCTGGGTGTCTAGATTGTCTTAAGCATGGTGTCAGGAATGCTAAGCCCTGCATATGCAGTGTACCAACAGCAAGGATTATGGGTTTATTTGCCTGTGCTTGTGTGGTATGGGACAGGGGTCATCTAACCCTTGTTCCCTGCCCAGGCCTCCTGTGGTACTGCATGGGCATATTTTTCTTTTTTGATATTGTACATAAAGAGTTTTCTGAATAGTCTAGAACCACTTTCTTGTCAGATAGGCTGTGATGCATTTTTCACTGTGTAGTGTGTCTTTGCAGGCTCTCCATTGGGTGTTTCACAAAGTAGTATCAGTTCAGGAGAAGCATTATTACAAGGCCTACCCATGGAGTGTCTCCTACAGCTCCCTAGAACTATTTAACTGTTTTGCAATCAAACAAGGGCAGTGTACTTTTAGGGAAAACTTCAAAGGCTGGCTCATGTTTAAAGTAGCATCACTTGAAAAGCAGAGGCAGGCATATTGAGGCTGATGTGGGATACATAATGAGTTCTGGTCCAGCCTGGGATACAGTCGAAGGCCATTCTCAAAATAAAATACGTAAACTTAGCTGTACTTTGAATCTTGAATTTTGGTCTCTTCTGGGATAGGGACTCATGTGTGACCTGGGACAGCACTGAGTGGGATCACAGCTGAATCACCTAGGATCTCAGGGGAAGAAGCAGTTCTCCTTGGATGAGTGTGCAGTTAAGTCCTGCTGTTCAACTGTGCTAAATTCAACTGTGCTAAATTCTTTCTTTCTTTTAAAATGTATTTTCAACATGAGATAGCTTCACCCTGTACTAGGTTGATTGGGAGTCTAACCCTGTCCTAAGTTAAGCAACATGTGTAATTCCAACTGGTTAGACTAAGAATTGGAGATGATGTTACAAAAGTGAAATTGGCCTTCGTTGCTGCTGCTCATATAAAACTGGGCAGCTACATTGGAAAATGTTTTGTAGTATTTTTTAAAAATTTCATGAAACTCATTAATAACTGTGTGTGTGTGTGTGTATACTAATGGTTCAGGTAGTGCTATTTATAGTTGCTTCAAATTATAGAAATCTGAATAAAAGCTGGTGGGTAGTATAATAAATATGAAATATGAGCCTTTCCTATCACAGACTATAAAAACTTGTGTTTAGATCAAGGAATTCAGATATTTTTCTCTCTCTAACTCATAAGAATTTCAAGTGTTTTAATCATCCCTGACAAGTGAAACTTTTGTTTATTCAATGTCCTACTGCTCTGTTCTAGAAATGTGTTGGCCTGGACCAGTGACATTTTCCCTTTTGGAACAGTGACCCCCCTCCCTCCATCCTATGTACCAGTTCTTTTCAAATGAGCCAAGTGAATAAGATTGTGAGGTCAGACCCCAGACAATGGGGAAAAGACACAGTTACTACCTCCCTTAGAATGAAAAATTGATATCCTTCCTGTCCCAGTGTGTTTGGTCTTTCTGACTACACCCTCTTGATTAAGAATAAAGTTTTCCTTGTCAAGACACTTTATTTGGAATAGTGGTATCTGTCTTCATGACCCCATATTTATTTCTAACATCTAGATTAACAAAGTACATACATACATACATACAGTGGAGTACCATTCACTGAATAAAAAGTATAGAGCTGTTTTTACTTACTGCAGTGAGAATAAACCTTAACACCCTTACATTAGGTAAGATGCATGAGCCTACATTTCCATTTGAGGACTTCATCAGGAAAAGTAATTCTCTTTGCCGAAAAAGCAGAAGAGTTTGCATGGGATTAGTGTAAAATGGAAAGGCCATTTGGTATATGTAGTGGTTTGAGCAAGAATGGCTCCCACAGGCTCATATATTTGAATATTTGGTTCCCAGTTGGTAGAATAAGTGAGGAAGGATTAGGCGGTGTGGCCTTGTTGGAGGAGGTGTGGCCTTGTTGGAGGAGGTGTGGTCTTGTTATTGGAGGTGTGGCCTTGTTGGAGGAGGTGTGTCATTGGGGGTGGGCTTTGAGGTTTCCAAAGCCATTCTCACTCTCTCCCTGCTGCTTATGGATCAGCTACTGCTTCAGCACCATGGCTGCTTGCCTGCTGTCATGTTTCCCATGCATGCCATGATGGTCATGTTGGAGGGACTAACCCTACAAAACAGGAAGGAAACCCCAAAGTTAAAACCTTTCTTTAGTAAGTTGCCTTGGTAATGTTTTTTTGTTTTTTTGTTTTTTAAATCACAATAGAACAGTGGGTAAGATAGAGTAATTAAAGGTCACAAATTAGCTTTTTAGCAATAATGTTCAACTCTGTAAATTTTCTGAAAATCATTGACATATATTTACAATGGATGAATTTAGTGGCATGTAAATTAGTCCTCAGTGAAGCTGTTGAAAACATAAATTGTGCATGAAAAGCCATTGCAACTCCCTTAACACATACTCTCATACAGCAATGGGTTTATAAGCCATCACTGCCTTTCTACTTTGCTTTTAGGGAAGCCAGGCTCAAGGAAAGAGAGCAGAAACAGGTATTTAGGTCTAGGTGCTTTTATATCTGTTTGCAGATAAATAGATCCAGTTTTCAGTACTCCTATGAGTAGCAGAAGTTAGTGAGCTGGAAGAATGGATAGATACAAAAAGACCATTTTTCTTTCCTAAAATGGACTTTCAGAGTTGGCATTTTTTTTTTTCTACATCCAAGCATTTCCTGGGAGTGCTCTAGATGTGTAATGAAACATTGTCATCTTTCTCCTTTCCTGTTCATGGCATGTATAGAGACAGAAATCAAGTGATTATTTGTTACCTAGAGAGCTTAAGGCATTGCTCATTACAATGAGTAAATACTATTCATAGTCTGGAGATACAATTACTCACAACTTAATTACCTACCAAATCTATTCCTTTGTCCACAGAGGTGTCACGTAACTCTACATGAAAGCAAATTTGCTATTTACTTACTTACTTACTTACTCACTTACTTACTTATATTTGTTGCCAGTGTTATTTTCGAGCACAGTTGTGTTGATATTAGTTTGAAGTTCTGAGACAAAGTACTCAGAGTAAGCATCTGGACATTAGAGAGTGACTTCTGTCCAGTGCAAGCACATTCTGTATTCTGTAGATAGTAAACTGCCCTCCCTTAGCAATAAAGTGATGACTCACAGGATGTCTGCAAAAGATTATTCTGTCTATAACCATGCAGCGCCCAATTCTAGGTTTGTTCCATGTGCACCCGTCTCCTGCATCTGTGCGCACAAGCCCTTACACAGCAACCACCTGCACCCAGTCACTAAAAGTGACTTTGCTGGTGACCTTGTCAGAAGCATTCTGTTTGGCAAGAATGATGGGAGTCTTGGCTGGCTCACAAGTGACAGCAAACATGCCTGTCATGGTGAGTTTACTGATTTGATATATAGAGCTCACGTTAGAGACTTGGCTGGGAGCACATCTTGTAGCATAGAATGTTGTGCTTCTGTGCCCCAGGCTTATTTCTTCCAAAGGTGTTCTGGCTGGTCACCTGTGGCTGAGTTTGGCAGAAGTGACCATAGTAGAATGACATATTTGAGCTTTTAGCAAAAATTCAGTCTTTAAGCGACAGTTTACCCTTTTTGCTGAAGCCTGGCTTCACAATGATGTCTGTCTATTTTGTCTGACCGTATTCATAAGAACCCTTTCAAAGAGAGAAGACACAGAAAGTAAAATGAGGGTAATGGCAGAGCTGTAAATTATAAGACTTTGTGTCAGGTATTTGTCCTCAGAGCTACTCAGGTTCCATTTCAATAATCACACTGTCAAAATCAAGTCAATACATCTCGTATCTCGGCTATAAATGGAAATTGATTGATTTTCTTTCTTCTCCCCTCCCCTTTAGTACAAATAAAATACAGTGCATACAGCATAGGACCTTTCAAGGAGTACATTCTTAATAAACACTAGCAACTTTTAGCACTTTCATAACATATGTGTCTATATGTGTGTGATATAATATATGAGTGTATGGGTAGCTAAATATCTCCAGGCCAAATTATTTTAGTTACCAAAACTCAATTTGTAAGACTAGCAACAAAAGAATATGCTTAATTTTTGTATAAAAAAATTGAATAGAAAGTCTATTTTATACATTATTTAAGATGTACCTAGAGGCAATTAAATCTCAATTTACTGGAATTAGATTAACATATTGCTTATATGGATTTTGAAAAATCAATATAGCCATTTCAACAGATTTGAATTAACTGATTTAACTGGCATTATAAAATGCAAAATAATATATCTGAGAGCAACCTACTTTCCTTCCACTCCTCTCAATCCCTCAGACATGCCCCCCATTCCCTCAGATCTACTAGTCCTCCAATTCCCTAAAAAATAAAAAAAAATAAAATAAAAAAAAGCAGGCCTCCCAGGTATATTTATGGAACACAACATAACAAGATGCAATAAGACCAGGCACAAACCCTCATATCAAGGCTGGATGAGGCGACCCAATAGGAGGAAAAGGGTCCCAAGGGCAGGCAAAGAGCCATAGATACCCTCATTCCTACTGTTAGTCCTACACAAACCCCAAGATAAACAACCTCAGCATGCATGCAAGAGACCTGCATAGAGCCATTTAGGTTCTGTGGTTGCCACTTCAGTCTCTGTGAGCCCCTATGACTCTTGTTTAGTTGATTCTGTGGGCTTTCTATTAATGTCCTTGACCTATCTAGCCCCTATAATCCTTCCCACCCCTCAAGTAAATTACTCTTAAGTTTCAAGTTCCTCATTCTTTATGTTGGATTTAGTAGTACCTGTCATGGGATTACAACAGCAAGTGCCCTAAAAGATAATGTCATGAAGCTGAAGAATTGTGTAGACAATAACAACTAAAATAAAATGCCAGGGTTCTGGTACTTTTAAAATTAGATTTAAGCACAAAGGATATTACCACTGTGTTAACTAGCTTCAGGTGTGGAGGTGTGTGTATGAAACTGTCCCGAAGTTTCACGAACTTGGGTTCTCTCAGGTGAAGGACCAAAGGACCTAAAATATAGGGTTAGAATTGCAAGAGAAAACACAAAGCCAAGTTGCGTCCCAATCAAGGCTTCAACTTTACTTAGAATATCCAGAATATATATAGGTACACAAGAAACCGAAACCGAATCTCTAGGCTACATGATATTTGCATAGCATAAACACTGCAGAAGAGGTCAGGCACCAAAGTCCCCAGCAACTCAGAAGGTCTCCAGGCGGTGGGTGTATCCATATCTCAGTGTGAATTTCCAGGCAGCTGCTTCAAGGAAGAACTAACAGTAAGCAGAGAGCTTTTGTCTTAGCTCCCTAGGTGGTAGCCTCCAAGCAGAGACTGCCAGAGTCCGATGGCTGAGCTAAAGGGGGGGGAGGTAACGTGTGTGTGTGTGTGTGTGTGTGTGTGTGTGTGTGTGTGAAGCTTTTGGCCTCTGATATCTTGAGGGCTGATCTAAGAAAAGCCTTTTTAAAATATTTATGTTCTGCTGGTTTTATTTCTCTGGAGAATCCTAACTAATACAATCTCTCTATACCAAAAAAGAAAAAACTTTTTCTTTCTATTTAGATGAATTTCCTTCATCAGAATGCAAGGACAATAACATTTGATGTCTCTTTTATAGTAATACTGGAAAGATTAGTTGTGTACCTAAGATCAGAAGATGCTACTAGTTTTCCTTGTTATAAAATGGTTTCAATCAGTTCCATTTTTCATATAATGTGGATTTTAGCTAATTTTTGGGGGGTAGCATAGATTAAGCTAATATAACTCATTAAGTGGTATAGAACATCATCAGGATAATTATTTTTAGGTCTTTTATTCATCGATAATAGCAATCTGATAGAGAAATGAAATATGCTCTGTTAGAGATGCTGCATTCAGCTCCTGATGCCGTTTCTTGTGTCTTTCTACAGATGGATTTCTGGGTACCATTGTATCAGGAAGGCCTTTTATCACTGTGACAGATATTGACAGAGATGATGTAAGGTAGGAAGGATTTATTTGCCTCAAGGTATCAGAGGTTTCAGTGTGCAGTCTTTGCTTCTATTAATTATGGTCCTGTGGTAATGAAACATCAAGTACTGGGAGCATGTGGCAGAAACCATTCTCCTCTTGGCAGACAGGAACAGAGAAAAGACACAACTTCAAGGACAAGCTCCTATTGACCTACTTTCCTCTAGGACCCATCTCCTAAAGTTTCACAATCCCACTAAAGAATACTATCAAGCATTCAACATCTGAGTACCTAGGAGATACATTATTTTCAGACTAAAACAAAGCAGCAAGTGTTAGCATCAAGAACCTGCCTGCAGCAGATATGTGGGCGGGTCCACAGACCTGTCGCCAGGACAACGGCCACCATATTCCCAGAATCCATTGGGCTCAACTCCCATCTTTACCTAGATTACTACGTCACCCCACATATAAATATGTGGGTAGTTCCCTCTCTCTCTCTCTCTCTCTCTCTCTTTCTTCTTCTCTCTCCCCCTTCTCTCTTCCTGCGCCGCTACCCCCTACCCCCTTCTAATTAAACCTCTTACACATGAAACTGCTTGGGCCTGGTGTCTGCAGACGCTTTCTGCCGCGACTCAAAACCCATCATTTTGGTGCGTTGGCCGGGAAAAGGCAGTTCGCGTCTACCGACCGGCTCCTCACCGCTGGGACAGACAGGTCACACAGCCACGTGGAGCGGCCGCTGGGACCCCAGCTGCCAGGTAGAGCGGCTCCCGCCGCCGCCGTGCAGAGAGCGCTCCCAGCATGGAGCGGCCGCTGGGCTCCCGCCGCAGCCGCGCAGAGAGTGCTCCCAGCACCACCACAGCGGCTGCCGCTGCTGCTGCACTCCCAACACCACAGCGGCTGCCGCAGCTGCTGCACTCCCAGCACCACCACAGCGGCTGCCGCTGCTTCTGCTGCTACTGCACTCCCAGTACCACCGTAGAGGCTGCTGTTCCGCGCTTAGAACACCACTCACCTAGAGACTGCAGACGCCGCGGGACACAACAAACCTACAACCAAGCGCCGCCAGACTACGAACTCTTAACCACGTGAG
>NW_022196896.1:30459948-30465267 GCF_008632895.1 Mastomys coucha
CTTACACATGAAACTGCTTGGGCCTGGTGTCTGCAGACGCTTTCTGCCGCGACTCAAAACCCATCAGCAAGTATCTAAATTTTCATGAAACAGCAACAACAGCAAGCAGTGTCTTTTTTTTATAAGAAATGAAATTAAAGAGGGAGACGTTTGTGGGCTTACAGGATTGAATGCTTATTTAATGGGGACCCTATTGCACAATAAGAGGCAACTGACTATTACCAAATCCTGAATTTTTATTTATTTTTTTAAGAGAATACAAAAAACAATTTTATAGAGGTTAGCATTTTGTAGAACTTTAGTAAGGGTGTTTTCTGCATATGATATATAAAATAGCATGTGCATGATAGAAAAAAAGTTTTTCCCTTTCATTGAGAATAGTTTTTTATCATGTATCTTGATTATGGTTTCTCTTTCTTTTGTTCCTCCTACTTCTTCTTCACCCAAATCTACTCCCTTTCTTTCTCTAAGTAGAACACAGTCAGGTTTCTAAGGGATAATGATAAACTCTAATATATTGGAGCTGGACCAAACAGAAGAATAAGAGCCCAAGGGAAGGCATTTAAATCAGAGACTTATTTGTTTGCACACCCAGAAATCCCATAAAAACACTAAACTGGAAGTCATAGTATATACATAGAGGATCAGTTACATACCCATGCAGGCCCAGTGCTTGCTACTTCAGTTTCTGTGAATTTGTATATGTACTTTCCATGTTGACTTAAAGGGCCTTTCTTCTTGGTATCCTCTAACCCCCCTAGCTCTTACACTCTTTCTGCCTCTTTCTCCTGGAGTGGGGTTTTCTGAACCCTGACAGGAGGGGTTGAACAGAGACATCCCATTTAGGGACAAGTGTTTCAAGGTCTCTCACTCTCTGCATAATGTCTGCCTATGGGTCTCTATTCATTCTCATCTGCTGCAGGAGGAGTCATCTCTGAGGATGACTGAACAAGGTACTGAATACAGTCTAATGGCATGAGGGATCATTTTATTGCTGTAATTTTTGTTTTTAAGAACAATAGTGTTTGGTTTTATCCTATATCCCTGGTCTATTTAGTCTCAGATTCTTGATCACCACAACAGTGTCAGATATGTGTTCTGTCTTGTGGAATGGTCCTTGAGTCAATTCAGATATTGGTCGGTCACTCCCATAAGCTTTGTGCCACTGTTGCACTAGCTTATCTTGCAGGCAGGGCAGCATATATCACTGACCTACCATCCTTCTATTTGAAAAACTCAGTTTATCAGTATCTTTCCAGAGGAGTTTACACATGGGATGATTTAACTTAAAGAATGATGGAATGTCTCTGCCCCTTCCCCGCAAGATGAGAGCTTGCCTACAGGGAGTGCTTTGACCCAGGGACAGAGGGGAGATGACCATTTTCTCTCTGGTGACTTTCTAACGCAGGACCAGATGGGAGGCATAGGCCCCAGAAGCTGGAACAGGATCCTTTATACATACCTCTTTCTACACCTAGGAAGGACAGCAGATCCACAGCCCTCACTGTACCTTTCCTGCAAGCAGAGAGCCTGTTTGCAGGGTGTGCTCTGACTGCAGGACTCAGGAGGGACAACAGATCCAGAGCCCTCCAAGCACGGGTTTTACCAGAGGAGAGTTGACCTTCCAGAAGTGCTGACACAGGCTTACAGACCCATAGGAGGAGCAAGCTCCAGCTACAGACAGCAAGAACATCTAACACCAGAGATCAACAGATGGTGAAAGGCAAATGCAAGAATCTTACGAACAGAAACCAAGACTAGTTGACTTCATCAGAACCTAGTACTCCCACCACATCAAGTCCTGGATATCCTTAAAGAGCGAAAAAGCAAGATTTGGATCTAAAATCATATCTCAAGATGGTACTAGAGGAATTTAAGAAGGACATGAATAACTCCCCTAAAGAAATACAGGAGAGGACTTGGGTTCCTTCTGGTCTCTCTGGGCTGGTGCCCTAAGCAGACCTGGTCACAAGCTCTACAGCTAGTCCCAAAACACCCAGAGGAAGCTCTACTCCCAGGCACTCTAACAAGCCTAGGATCACAGGATCCCAGAATCATAGAGTCACAGAGACAGCTTGACTCTGAGGAGTTCGGACACAACAAGGATCACAGGAAGGACAGGCTCCAGTCAGATTTAGCAAGGGCAGATAGCACTAGAGATAACCAAATGGTGCAGGGCAAGCATAAGAATTTAAGCAACACAAACCAAGGTTACTTGGCATCACCAGAACCCAATACTCCCACCATAGCAAGTCCTGGACACACCATCACACCAGAAAAGCAAGATTCAGATATAAAATCAATTCTCGTGATGATGATACAGGACTTTAAGAAAGACATAAATAATTCCCTCAAAGATATACAGGAGAACACAGGTAAACAGCTAGAAGCCCTTCAAGAGGAAACACAAAAATTCCTTAAAGAACTACAGGAAAACACAATCAAACAGGTGAAGGAAATGAACAAATGTATTCAGAATCTAGAAGTGGAAATAGAAACAGTAAAGAAATCAGAAAGAGAGAGACAACCCTGGATATAAAAAACCTTGGAAATAAATCAGGAGTCATAGATGCAAGCACCACCAACAGAATACAAGAGATAGAAGAGAGAATCTCAGGGGCAGAAAACATTGACACAACAGTCAAAGAAAATGCAAAAAGAAAAAAGCTCCTAACCCAAAACATCCAGAAAATCTAGGACGCAATGAGAAGACCAAACCTAAGGATAGTACGTATAGAAGAGAGTGATGACTCCCAAGGTAATGGGCCAGTAAATATCTTCAATAAAATTATAGAAGAAAACTTCCCTAAACTAAAGAAAGAGATGCCCATAAACATACAAGAAGCCTACAGAACTCCAAATAGTTTGGACCAGAAAAGAAATTCCTCCCGTCACATAATAATCAAAACACCAAATGCACTAAACAAGGAATTTTAAAAGCAGTAAGGGGAAAAAAAGCAAGTAACTTATAAAGGCAGACCTATCAGAATTACGGCACATTTCTCACCAGAGACTACGAAAGCTAGATCAAAAAAGATAAGGAGGGACACTTCATCCTCATCAAAGTTTGATCTACCAAGATGAACTCTCAATTCTGAACCTCTGTGCTCCAAATGCAAGGCTATCTACATTTGTAAAAGAAACTTTACTTAAGCTCCAAGCACACATTGCACCACTCACAATAATAGTGAGAGATTTCAACACCCCACTCTCTGCAATGGACAGATCATGTAAACAGAAACTAAACAAAGACTAGGTGAGACTAACAGAAGTTATGAAACAGATGAATTTAACAGATATCTCTAGAAATTTTTATTCTAAAACAAAAGGATATACCTTCTCAGGAAGTCATGGTACCTTCTCCAAAATTGACCATATAATTGGTCACAAATCAAGCCTCAACAGAAACAAGATGATTGAAATAATTCCTTGCATCCTATCAGATCACCATGGACTAAGGCTCCTCCTCAATAACAACAAAAACAACAGAAAGTGCACATATACATGAAAGCTTAACAACTCTCTACTCAATGAAAACTTGGTTAAGGTAGAAACAAAGAAAGAAATTAAAGACTTTCTAGAGTTTAATGAAAATGAAGCCACTATATACCCAAACATATAGGACACAATGAAAGCAGTCCTAACAGTTAAACTAATAGCTTTATGTGCCTCCAAAAAGAAACTGGAGAGAGTATACACCAGCAATTTGATGGCATATCTGAAAGGTCTAGAACAAAAAGAAGCAAATTCACTCAAGAGGAATTGATGGCAGGAAATAATCAAACTCAGGACTGAAATCAACCAAATAGAAACAAAGAAGTATACAAAGAATCAACCAAACCAGAATCTGGTTCTTTGATAAAATCAACAAAAGAGATAAACCCTTAGTCAGAATAACTAGAGGGCACAGAGATAGTTTCCTATTTAACAAGATCAGAAATGAAAAGGGAGACATAATAACAGACACTGAGGAAATTCAAAAATCATGAGATCCTACTACAAAAGCCCATACTCAACAAAACTGGAAAACCTGGATGAAATGGACAATTTTCTAGAAAGATATCAGGTACCAAAGTTAAATCAAAATCAGACAAATGTATAAACAGTCCCATATCTGCTAATGAAATAGAAACAATCATTAATAGTCTCCCAACCACAAAAAGCCCAGGACCAGATGGGTTTAGTGCAGAGTTTTATCAGACCTTCAAAGAAGATCTAATACCAATACTCCTCAAACTATTCCACAAAATAGAAACAGAAGGTACTCTACCCATTTTGTTCTATGAAGCCACAATTACTCTGATACCTAAACCACAGAAAGACCTAATAAAGAAAACTTCAGACGAATTTTCCTTATGAATATCTATGCAAAAATTCTCAATAAAATTCTTGCAAACCGAATCCAAGAACACATCAAAATGATCACCCATCATGATCAAGTAGGCTTCATCCCAGGGATGCAAGGATGATTCAATATACAGAAATTCCTCAATGTAATTCACTTTATAAACAAACTCAATGGAAAAAAAAAACATATGATCATCTCATTAGATTCTGGGAAAGCATTTGACAAAATGCAATATCCTTTCATGATAAAAGTCTTGGAAAGATCAGGAATTCAAGGCCCATACTTAAACATAGTAAAAGCAATATACAGCAAATCAGTATCCAACATTAAACCCAAAGGAGAGAAACTTGAAGCAATCTCACTAAAATTAGGAACTAGACAAGGCTGCCCACTCTCTCCCTAACTACTCAATATTGTACTTGAAGTCCTAGCCAGAGCAATTAGACAACAAAAGGAGGTCAGAGGATACAAACTGGAAAAGAAGTAGTCAAATTATCACTATTTGCTGATGACATAATATACTTAAGTGACCCCAAAAATTCCACCAGAGAGCTCCTAAATCTGATAAACAATTTCAGCAAAGTAGCTGGATATAAAATTAACTGAAGCAAATCAGTGGCCTTCCTCTATACAAAGGATAAACAGGCTGAAAAAGAAATTAGAGAAATAACACCCTTCACAATAGTCATAAATAATATAATACCTTGGTGTGACTCTAACTAAGCAAGTAAAAGATCTCTCTGAAAAGAACTTCAAGTCTGAAGAAGGAAATTGAAGAAGATCTCAGAAGATGGCAAGATCTCCCATGCTCGTGGATTGGCAGGATTAATATAGTAAAAATGGCCATCTTGCCAAAAGCAATCTACAGATTCAATGCAATCCCTATCAAAATACCAACCAAAATACCAACTCAATTCTTCACAGACTCAGACAGAGCAATTTGCAAATCTATCTGGAATAACAACAAAAAA
>NW_022196896.1:30465292-30470963 GCF_008632895.1 Mastomys coucha
AAAAAAAAAAAAAAAAAAAAAAAAAAAAAAAACAGGAGAGCAAAAACTATTCTGAAAAATAAAAGAACTTCTGGTGGAATCACCATCTCTGACCTTAAGCTGTACTACAGAGCAATTGTGATAAAAACTGCATGGTATTGGTACAATGACAGGCAGGTAGATCAATGGAATAGAATTGAAGATAGAGAAATAGACCCATACACCCATGGTGACTTGATCTTTGACAAAGGAGCTAAAACCATCCAGTGGGGGTTGGGGGGGGGAGACAGCATTTTCAACAAATGGTACTGGCTCAGCTGGAAGTTAGCATGTAGAAGAATGCAAATTGATCCATTTCTATCTCCTTATACAAATCTCAAGTCCAAGTTGATCAAGGACATCGACATAAAACCAGATACACTGAAACTAATAGAAAAGAAAGTGCAGAGGAACCTCGAGCACATAGGCACAGGGAAAATTTCCTGAACAGAACACCAATAGCTTCTGCTCTAAGATAAAAAATTGACCAATATGACCTCATAAAATTGCAAAGCTTCTGTAAGGCAAAAGACACTGTCAATAGAATAAAACAGATACCAACAGATTGGGAAAAGATCTTTACCAATCCTATCTCTGGTAGAGGGCTAATATCCAATATATACAAAGAACTCAAGAAGTTAGACTCCAGGGAGCCAAATAACCCTATTAAAAATGGGGTACAGAGCTAAACAAAGAATTCTCAACTGATGAATACCGAATGGCTCAGAAACACCTAAAGAGATGTTCAACATCCTTAGTCATCAGGGAAATGCAAATCAAAACAACCCTGAGATTCCACCTCACCGCAGTCAGAATGGCTAGGATAAAAACTCAGGTGACAGCAGATGCTGGAGAGTTTGTAGAGAAAAAGGAACACTTCTTCATTGCTGGTGGGACTGCAAGCTGGTACAACCACTCTGGAAATAAGTTTGGAAGTTCCTCCAGAAATTGGACATAGTACTACCAGAGGACCCAGCTATACCACTCCTGGGCATATAACCAGAAGATGCTCCAACATGTAATAAGGACACATGCTCCACTATGTTCATAGCAGTCTTATTTATAATAGCCAGAAACTGGAAAGAACCCAGATGTCCCTCAACAGAGGAATGGATGCAGAAAATGTGGTAAATCTACACAATGGAGTACTACTTAGCTATTAAAAAGAATGAATTGATGAAATTCTTAGGGAAATGGATGGATATGGAGAATATCATCCTTAGTGAGGTAACCCAATCACAAAAGAACACACATGTTATGCACTCTTTGATAAGTGGATATTAGTCCAGAAGATTGGAATACACAAAGTACAATCTACAAACTCCAAGAGTCTCAAGAAGGAAGACCAAAGTGTGGATTCTTCATTCCTTCTTAAAAGGGGGAACAAAATACCCATGGAAGGAGTTGCAGAGACTAACTATGGTGCAGAGACTGAAAGAAGGACAATCCAGAGATTGTTCCACCTGGGAATCCTTCCCATATTCAATCATCAAACCCGGACACTACTGTGGATGCCAGCAAGTGCTGGCTGACAGTAGCCTGATATCGCTGTCTTCTGAGAGGCCCTGACATTACCTGACTAATACAGAAGTAGAGGCTCACAGCCATCCATTGGTCTGAGTACAGGGTCCCCAATGAAGGAACTAGAGAAAGGACCCAGGGAGCTGAAGGGTTTGCAGCCCCTTAGGATGAACAACAATATGAACTAATACTCTCAGAGTAAACCACCAACCGAAGAGTACACATGATAGGACTAATGATTCTGGCAGCATATGTAGCATAGGATTGCCAAGTTGGTCATCAATGAGCGGAGAGGTCCTTGGCCCTATGAAGGTTCTATGCCCCAACGTAGGTGAATGCCGGGGCCAGGAAGCAGGGGAGGGTGGGTTGGTGAGCAGGGGGAGGGAACAGAGTTTTTCTTTTTTTTTAATTTAATTTAATTTTTTTCTTTTGTCCGAAGGGGAAATTGGGAAAGGAGATATCATATGACATGTAAATAAAGAAAATATCTAATAAAAAAAGGAAAAAAATGATAGTATGACTATGAAATCATTAAATCCATAATAAAGAAATAAGTGATATATACATGGTTGTAGTTTTAAACATACTTTTAAATTTATATAAAACTTACATACAATAAAGTAGACCTTCAATGTGCAGTGTGACACATCTGGCAAATGTACATATTATACTACCTCCATTATATTATCACAACTAAATTTGTCCATATACTGGATTTTAGTTCTTCCCTTGCCCAGGAGATGCTAGGGTCCTGGCATCTGTCCTTGATTAGCTGTGTCTGCTCTTGGATATCACAGAAATGCAGCCTAAGTGTGTGCTGATTTGTTGCTGATACCTGTCTTTGTTGTATAAGCAATGGTTGCTTTTACTGTTGGGTGGTCTGTGTTAATATGAATTAGTTACTAATATATTTTACTTTGATGAATGTTTGTGATGTTTCCTCTTGTGAACCATTAAGGAATATGTTATAAGTATACTTATAAATGTTTTATAAACAAATTTTCTCATTTATCGTAAGTAGAATTATTGGGTCATAAAGTGGTTGTATCTTTAAATTTATACTAGTAATTATATATTTTGGTGGACACATATTTTCTTGTTTTCATGAGTGGAGTCATTGTCTCATAGTGTGGATTTATCTTTAGATGTGTAAATCACCACCTAATTGCTTTGCAAAACAACTGTATTGTTATTTACACTGGCTGGCAAAGTAAGAGACTCCATTTACTGCATATTTTTTCCAGTATTTGCTGAGTATTTTCAATTCCAGGTTTTCCTGTGACTATGAAGTGATATTAACCTGTGGCTGGACTTCCATTTCTCTCAGTGGTGCACACTTTATGGTCATGAACACAGTTGATTGGAAGACATCTTGCCAAGCCTTTTACTTTTTCTCTCTTTTTTAAAACTTATTTGTTCTTTGAAAATTTCTCATCACCCTAATCACACTCATCTCCCCATCCTGTACCTTTAAAACATACCCCCCCCAATAGAGGAAAAATAATGTAAAAACTACAGTGTGTCACGATGTACTCCATGGTATACCCTTTTGTGCACACATCTTTGTTTGTAAATGTTCATTGCAATGACTCTGGTATGAGTCCTGTGGCTTCTGTTACTCTCTTAGTACTGAAACCTCCCTGGGACTCCTCGTGGATATCCTACTGTTGTTCTGTGTCATGGAGATCCTGTAGTGTGGCATCTATAGAACTGGTCCCTTCATGTATTCCAGCAGTTCCATCAATGGGATAGATGTTGGGGTGGACCAATTTAAAATCCTGGATCTAGGCCTGAGAGGGATCTGAGGGGATCAGCCCTCTCGCTCTCCCAGTTTTACACCCTTGGAGCCATCTCAGTAGCCACCCCTACATCCAGGGCCAGTTTTAATGTGCTGTCCAAGTGAGGTGTAGGACCCACTCTTCCAAGTGCTGCAGCAGGTCTGAGGCAGGGCCAGTTCTCACTACCTTAGGGCCTGCTCTCCCAACTGCTATTGGTGGCAAGGGGTAAGAGTAGGGGAGGGCACTCTCCCTTGCCCCAACTCCAGCACAGCAGATTTGTGGGACCAGCTCTTCCATGCTTCCATCCTTGGGGCCATCAGGGTCAGATCTAATGTACTGCCCAGGTAAGGTGCAGGGCCTGTTCTTCCAAATGCTGAGCAGGTAAGGGGCAAGGACAGCTGTCCTGCTCCCATGACCCCTTTGGGGCCTGGCTTTACTGCCTGATGCAAATGATAGAGAGGGGATCTCTCCCGCACCAATAGTAGGACATAGTAGATATAGCATAACAGACTCTCCTAGACTTACAGCCTCAGGAGCAGATCACCAGCAACCCTCACATTCAGGGACAGCTCTACTATGCTGCACAGGCGAGTTGCAGGGCCTGCTGTCTCAGTAGTTGAGGGGCAGGGACAGCTCTCCTACTCTGATGACCTGGGGAGAGGCAGCTCTCTGACTGTCTAGGTGGCAAGAGGGGAGGGCATCTCTCTTTTGCCTATGTCACCACATAATAGTCAATTGTAGGGCCAGCTCTCCCATGCTCATGCCCCTCTGACCAGCTTGACTGAGCAACACTCTACACCCCCCCCACCCCTGCCCCATCATCAGGGTCAGCTTTACTATGCTGCCCAGGAGAGGTTCAGGGCCTGCTCTTCCTGGTGCTGCAACTGGAGAGGGCCAGGGCCAGCCCTCCTGCTCTCATGACTGTAGGGCCAGGTCTCCCACAATGCCCAGGCAAGAAGTGGAGCCAGTTTTTCACAGCCCTCAGACATCAGCATGTCCCCAGGTGGCAGCCCAGATTGGGGACAAATACCTGGCCTTTGGTGGTAACAGCTTCCTAATACTGAAGGGGCATGGATACAGACATGGTCCCTGGTGGTAGCACAGGGCAGGACCCCACCATGGTCCCAGGTGGCATCACTACCTACTCACATCAGCTGCTCCTCACTACCCTTGAGTCTCCAGTTCTGCCTCTCTTCATTGTGCACACATCTCTCTGTTACTCTTTCATTTATGCACCACTTATTTGCTTTATTTATTTTCCAAAGCTCTTGTATTCATTTTTCTAGCCTTAGTATACGGAGTATGAGTTCTCTAGAAAATGGTGAGTACTTGCTACATCATGAATCACAGAAGCAGGAATCCAGTTGTGTGTATGTGTGTGTATGAGTGTGTGTGTGTGTGTGTGTGTGTGTGAAGAAGGAAAGAGAGAGAGAGAGAGAGAGAGAGAGAGAGAGAGAGAGAGAGAGAGAGAGAGCCTGACTGAAGAAGGCCTTGCTATTCCTATGGACCTAGGCCTGAAGCATCATTGGCTAACATTGATATGGCATTGTTTATGTCAACAATATGCAATATTTGGTTAAAATTTACAGTTATGTCATTGACATTTGGGATTTCATTTATGAAAAGTATTCATAATTAATGTCTATAATTACTCACACACTGTTATCTTCAAATTTCCTTGTTAGTTTGTTTGTTTTACTTTTGGCTGTTACCGTAGACCTGGATAAGGGTAGTGAGCAGGGAGCAGTAACCACTACATAGTTGTGCTACTCTGTCTTGGCATTTCCTCTGGTAAAAACATTATTCCATCACTTATAAATCCAGCCTTACTCCAGAAAGAGCAGAATTCAGCCTAATTCATTGTTAGAGTACCATATGAATGATACTCTTGAGCCCAGCCTCCACTGTTCACAGTTCTTTCAATAGAAGCTACCTTTAGCTCTGCTTACAATGTTAAAGGGCTTGCCTAACTCCGAACTCTAATCTCTTCTACATTCTACCAGCAAAACACTTTCAAAGGCCAAAGATCAGGTTTATCATAACAATGGACCCACTTCTTGGTGCCAGTTTTGGGTATTAATTGCTTTCCTCATTCCTATAAAAAATTTCAGCAAAATCAATTGGAGGAAGGACATGTTTCTGGTGTTTATGATTCCAGGGTATAATCCATCTCGAAGAGACTGTAAAGGTGGGGCCTGAGACAAAGGATCACTATGCACTCTCAGTTAGCAAGGACATGGAGATGGACAGTTCTGTGTAGTTCCTTCTTGTGGAGAGCGGTAGAGTGGGAGAGGCATTCGCCTTGACAAGATGGCGCCTACATCCGCTGTTGACTCCTGGTAAACAACTGTTTG
>NW_022196896.1:30471498-30472036 GCF_008632895.1 Mastomys coucha
AGAGCGTAATGAGAGAGTGGGGGCTAGCCAGGATAAAAGGGAGAGAAAAAAGGGTATACCCAAGAACATAGACCCTTCTGCTCGACCTGCGGAAGCGAGAGATAAGGGAAAGAATGCCCAGGGTGAGAAAACTAGGGAAAGGGATAGAGCTTCGAGACGGAAGCCCCTCTACCCAGTTAAGAAATTGGAAGCCCTCGAGCTTGATAGCTCTGAGGAATTGAGCCCCTCCGAGGAGGAGGACTTGGAGGGAGAAGTGGCTCGCTATGAGGAAGAGAGGTATCATCCGGATGAGCATTTGCCGCCTCTCCAGAATCGAAAGCGAAAGGGAGTGAGAGATCAGAGCCACAGAACGCTTTATGCTGTCCCGCCTGCTCTTCCAAGTACACCCCTGCTATACACTGATAGACACTGTTCAGATTCTTTTTTACATTCAGAGAGCCCCTGCCGAGCGACAAGAGGCTCCACAGGAATGGACCTCTGCTCCACCTCCCAATTCTTACTGATGTCGCACATGGGCATGCAGCCTGTGCCAGTCACC
>NW_022196896.1:30473898-30491241 GCF_008632895.1 Mastomys coucha
GGACTGCCGAGTTTGAAGATACTCTGAGGAGACTGAGGCTTGCCATCGCACAAGTGAACTCTACACTTTGGGATCTGTCGTTTACAGAAGGATTCGGTTCCTGGATTTCTTCAGCCCTTTCTTATTTTAAGGAATGGGTGGGAGTCGGCCTGTTTGGTACAGCCCTATGCTGCGGCCTGGTGTTTTTGCTCTGGTTGATCTGTAAGCTCAAAACCCAACAAAAACGTGACAAGGTAGTCATTACTCAGGCACTTGTGGCCATTGAACAGGGAACTTCTCCCGTGGTGTGGTTGTCCATGCTACACAAATCATAAAACCTCCTGTCGTCTCATTCCTCCCCTGGCCAATAGCGCCTTTGCTAGCGACAACCCAGCAGGGTCAGAGTAGATGAGCTACGCCAGCTCCAGGGTACCCAGAGACGGGCAACCTTCCCCAAACGCAGACCAACCTAAGACACGGAGTCCTCAGGTGAGGGGGGGGGAGGTAATCCTATGACGGGTAAGGCTGCAGGTTTGATGTGGAAAGACCTAAGACAGGGGCCCTGGCAGAGCAAAAGCACTCCCTGACTCGCTATATTTGGCCTTCCCTTTTAACTAAAACAAAAGGGGGAGATGTGGAGAGCGGTAGAGCAGGAGAGGCATTTGCCTTGACAAGATGGCGCCTACATCCGCTGTTGACCCCTGGTAAACAACTGTTTGCGCATGTGTGTAAAGTGAAAAGGCGCCAAGTCACAGCCCATCCCGGGGCGTCACATGGGGTAATGAGCAAACAGCCAATCATGGGCGCTGTGGTGTATATAAGCAGTGCCGATTATTGGCTCGGTCCTTTTTCCTCTTCATGATGCAATAAATGCTTGCTGCAGAAGGATCCTAGTGTCCGCGTGTCTTCTTGCTGGCGAGACGACTGCGCGGGCAACACCTTCTCTTCTTTTTGGCAGGCTCAGACCATATGGTGTGGAATGGTGCCATTACACTCAGTGTGGATTTTCTTCCCTTAGTTAGCCTAATCTAGAAAATCCCATGCAGACATTCCCAGAGTTTGGTTCCATGGTGATTCTGAAATATGCCAAGTTGACAATCAAGATTAACCATCATAATATTTAATTTTTAGATTTTGCTTTGATTCTAGATGATCAGTGATAAAACTGAAATCTGAACAAGGGCTGGAGAGAAGCCTCAGCCTGGAAAGTGCTTGCCTTATGAGTGTGGAACCTCAATTAGATCCCTACACATACACACCTTCATGGAAGAGAAGGAAGGAGGATTGCTGGTATTTCTTGGATAATCTAGATGATTCTGTTAGCAACAGGTACAGTGAGAGAACTTGTCTCAATATATGACAAGAGTGATTGAGGAGGACACTTGACCTCGACCTTGGGCCTCCAACATACATGCATGTATATGAACATACACACACACACACACACACACACCCATCTCAGTAATATTTATCTTAGTATATTTTCCTTTGCTCCATTTCTATGCACTGTGGATATGGAATAAAAGAGTGAAAAGAAAACTTTACATGATATATTTTTCTAAGAACAAAAGCAGTAAGATACAACTATAAAATTAATGTAAGTATTAATTCAAGTCTTAACTACTTTTATTTTTTTGTTTTTGTTTATTTTACTTCTGCAGATAATCTAAATCTAATCTTCCTTAGGAGGATTTTTATAAGACTCTTATTCTTCTTTCTTTCCTTACTTGTTATAGGTCTTCATTTAGAGACTGTTTTACATGCATGCTCACAGGTTCATAGATGCTGCTGAAACACTGGTTGTATTTGCTAGAAGACCAGTGTCTCTGTAGAACAGAACTAGATGGCTGGATTAATATTTCTTATAAACTTTATCTTCTTGCCTTGGTACTGTAGCATACTGGCCTCCTAGTTTTTCCAGTGAAAGTTGCATGTAGCTACCTGTTTTTGTTATTGTATTTCTTTGCTTGTCTAGGAGTTTCTTAGACTTTTTGTTGCTGTGATAAAATACCATGACCAAAAGATACTTGAAGAAGAAAGGGTTTATTTCACTTAAACTTCCACACCTTAGTCTACCATCCAGGAAAGTCAGGGAAGGAACTCAAGGTAGGAACCGGGAGACAGGAACTGAAGCAGAAACCATGGAGGAGTGCCATTTACTGTCTTTTCACTCATGGCTTCCTCAATCTGCTTTTCACACAAGCCTGAAGCCTTCCACCCACAGTGAGCTGGGCCCTCCCACAGCTATCATCAGCCAAGAAAATTCCCACACATTTGCATATAGGCCAATCCTATGAATGTATTCCCTCTTCCTAGATGCTAGCTAGGGTCAAGCTGACATAAAACCCAACTAGCACAAGGAGAGATGGGATGATAAAGTACTGACTTCAAATTAACTTTGCACCTTTCCATTCACAAAATTAAAATGTTGGATTTTATAAAATTCAAAACATCAATATACTGGATCAAACCTATTTTTATGTAACTTGCATTGTAAATTTGTTGGAAGCATAGTTTATTACTCTATTATTTATGGTATAGTATAGAATAGAGTTTATTTAGAGCACGGGGAGGGGAGTTTAGGGAGTAGAGACAGAGAAAGACACAGAAGGAGAGTAGAGGAGTAGAGGCTGCCCATGAGCATGTGGAAAGAGTGGCAGTGGGAGGGGAGGATGGAGAGAAACAGGAAGCAGGAGCAAGAGGACAGAGCAAGGACAAGAAAGAAAGGAGGAGGGCAAGCAGTTACATAAAATATCTGGACTCCTGGGGGGTCCAGATATTTTCTTTATATACATTTCAAATGTTTTTGCCTTTCCAGGTCTTCAGAAACACCCTATCCCATCCCCCCTTACCCTGCCTCTCTGAAGGTGCTCCCCCACCCACCCACTTCCATCCTCTTGCCCTGGCTTTCTCCTACACTGGGGCATTGAACACCCTCAGGCCCAAGGGCTTCTCCTTCCACTGATGTACAACAAGGCCAACTTCTGCCAAATAAGTGGCCTGTGCCATGGATCATTCCATGTGTATTCTTTGGTTAGTGGTCCAGTCCCAAGGATCTCCTAGGAGGTCTGGCCTGTTGACACTGTTGTTCCCTCTATGGAGCTACAAACCCCCTAAGCTCCTTCAGTCCCTTCTTCAACTCCTCTATTGGGGACCCCTGAGCTTAGTCTAATGGTTGGCTGCTAGCATCTGCCTCTGCATTTCTCTGTCTCTGTCTCAGGAGACAGCTAAATCAGGCTTCTATCAGCAAGAACTTCCCAGCATCCGCAATAATGTCTGGGTTTGGTGGCTATATATGGGATGGATCCCCAGGTGGGGAAGTCTCTGGATGGCTTTTCCTTCAGTATCTACATTACACTTTGTCTCCATATTTCCTTTTCTATTTTCTTCACCCTGCTAAAAAGCCCTGAAGCATCCACATTTTGATCTTCCTTCTTCTTAGGCTTCATATGGTCTATGAATTTAATCTTGGGTATTTGGAACTTTTGGGCTAATATCCACTTACTAGTGAGTACATACCATCTTTGTTCCTTTGTGACTAGGTCACCTCACTCAGGATGATATTTATTCTCAAGTTCCATCCATTTGCCTGCAAATTTCATGAAGTTATTGTTTTTAATGGCTGAGTAGTACTCCATTGTGTAAATATACCACCTTTTCTGTATCCACTCATTCCTCTGTTGAGCGACGTCTGGGTTGCTTTCATCTTTTGGCTACTATAAATAGCTGTTTGATCATAGTGGAGCATGTGTCCTTATTACATGTTAGAGCATCTTCTGTGTATATGCCCAGGAGTGGTATATCTGGGTCCTCAGGTAGTACTATGCCCAATTTTCTGAAGAACTGCCAGACTAATTTCCAGAGTGGTTGTACCAGCTTGCAATCCCACCAGCAATGAAGGAATATTCTCCTTTCTCCACATCCTTGCCAGCATCTGCTGTCATCTGAGTTTTTGATCTTAGATACTTTGACTGGTGTGAGGTAGAATCTCAGAGTCATTTTGATTTGCATTTCCCTGATGACTAAGAATACTGAACATTTCTTTAGGTGTTTCTGAGCCCTTAGAGTTTCCTCCATTGAGAATTATCTGTTTAGCTCTGTTCCCTATTTTCTAAGAGGGTTATTTGGTTCTCTGGAGTCTAACTTCTTGAGTTCTTGGTATATATTGGATATTAGCCCTCTATCAATTGTAGGACTGATAAAGATCTTTTCCCAATCTTTTGGTTGCTATTTTGTCCTATTAACAGTGTCCTTTGCCTTACAGAAGCTTTGCAATTTTATGAGTTCCCATTTGTTGATTCTTGATCTTAGAGCATAAGCCATTGGTGTTCTGTTCAGGAACTTATACTCAAAGGATAAAAAAGCTGAGACAGAAATTAGGGAAATAACACCCTTCACAATAGTCATAAACAATATAAAGTATCTTGGTGTGACTCTAACCAAGCAAGTGAAAGATATGTATTACAAGATCTTCAAGTCTCTGAAGAAAGAAATTGAAGAAAACCTCAGAAGATGGAAAGATCTCCTATGCTCGTGGATTGGCAGGATTAACATAGTAAAAATGGCCATTTTGCTGAAAGCAATCTACAGATTCAATATTCATCAATATTCCAACTCAATTCTTCATAGAGGTAGAAAGAGCAATTTACAAATGCAAAAATGACAAAAAAATGACAAAAAAACCTAGGATAGCAAAAACTATTCTCAACCATAAAAGAACTTCTGGGTGAATTACCCCATCCCTGACCTCAAGCTGTACTACAGAGCAATTGTGAAGAAAACTTTATGGTATTGGTAGAATGACAGGCAGGTAGCTCAATATAATAGAATTGAAGACCGAGAAATGAACTCACACACCTATGGTCACTTGATCTTAGACAAAGGAGCTCTAACCATCCAGTGGAAAAAAAGATAGCATTTTCAACAAATGGTGCTGGTTTAATTTTCAGTCAGCATGCAGAACAATGCAAATTGATCCACTCTTATCTCCTTGTACACTGCTCAAGTCCAAGTGGATCAAGGACCTTTATGTAAAACAAGACACACTGAATCTAATAGAAAAGAAAGTGGAGAAAATCTTGAACACATGGGCACAGGAGAAAAGTTCCTGAACAGAACACCCATGACTTATTGCTCTCTCTATGCAAGGCTTTCTATTCCATATTCCACTTCATTCAGTTCTCCTATACACTCATGGGTCAATTAAAGCCCTGCCTTACTGCTTGCCCTGTCCTCTGCCAACAAAATAAACATATGGGGCCTTTTATCTTAGCGGGGCCTCTCTAGATACAGCATTCAAACAACTTTTCTCTCTTCAATGTATTATTTATGGGGCCTGCATTCATTCTTTCACTTTGAGTAGAAAATAA
This sequence comes from Mastomys coucha, assembly GCF_008632895.1. NCBI lineage: Eukaryota > Metazoa > Chordata > Mammalia > Rodentia > Muridae > Mastomys > Mastomys coucha. The sequence continues at coordinate 30,479,247 of NW_022196896.1, forward strand.
AAACTTTTGTGGTTAATGTAGCAGATGTGGCAGTAATCATTCATGGCCTCCTGGCTTTCTGTGACCAGGCCTGTGGCATTTTCTTTGGATGATTACTTTGAGCTGAGTTAGTTTGACATTGACTTTATCATTGTCAGTTGACAGGAAGTTATAACTGAGAAGTATTGTTACATTCAGGTATGTGGAAGGGTGACTGTTGGGTGCTGGCCAACACCAGCCACGTAAACTCCGTACATCTGTGCAACGCCAGCCACATAGGCATGTTTACTCTGCACACCCGCATATGCTTGCCTTTCCTGCTGCACCCTCTCCAAATGGGTGACGCAGTGGTCACCAGACACTGCTGAGCCAATCAGGCATCAACACATCCACACAATAGAGTCTAGAAGCCGATCGCTCCAGAGGGTGGGGTCCTTCTCTCGCTTCAAACTTGGGTGCTCTTAATAAAGTGTGGTTGAGAAGAATCCTGCTGTTGTTGTCGTCCTTCCTGCTGGCAGGTGGTTGTGACAGGTGACGATAGACTTGTTGGACAGAGAGTATTATGGAGAAGATGAAGTCAGATCTGTTTCAACTTACTGGCCATTTATTTCTCTGCTTGTTAAAATAATGTGTTGGCCTATCTGACTTCACACTGCCTTCAACTTTTTGGTAAGTAATCCCTATCCCAAGGTGGTGTTTATCAAAGATTATCTACAATGTGCTTTTTTTGGTATCATCTGGGACATCCAGGTTATACCCAGATGTGTACCAAGTCTGTGGGGGTGGAGCCTAGAGAATGTACTGCAAAAGTTTAAGTCATACCCAAGGTCCAAGTCTGTGGAAGTGGAGCCTAGAGAATGTACTGGAAAAGTGTAAGTCATACCCAAGGTCCATGTCTGTGGGGGTGGAGCCTAGAGAATGTACTGGAAAACTGTAAGTCATACCCAAGGTCATACAAGCTTGAGAATCAATGTCTTATTTTTCATTTTAATTAAAATTTTATTATAAAGAATTTGCAAATTAAGGAAAAATCACACAGCAAAATTAACCAGATCCGAAGTCTATATATCTCAGTAAACTTCTATGCAGTTAGAATAGCTAGTTTCTAGAGAGAAGTACTTTATGATCTTAACTGGCATCCTATTTATTAGTAGTACCTGTGATCTGTAGAATTGGATAAATTCCATTTAGCTTCTGGTGTAAAATTTTGTTCATATTAGCATTATAATACTTGTTGAGTAAATGTCTGGTTCTTGGACTGTCAATGGTTCATTTGTATGACACAAAAATTTGCCTTGCCAATTTTATCTATATTATCAGTTTTGATGAGTGACATCAACTCCCTACTGTCTGAAATAGAATTCAGCAATTCTAAACTCAAGTTCTTTTTGTTCTAAAAAAATTTCATTGAAGATTTTTTTTTCAGATGCTATATTTTGATCATGCTTTCTCCATTGTCTAAATTCTTCCCAGAGCCTCCTCACCTCCCTTTCCATCCAAATCCTTCATTTTAAGAAGACTCATCTTCTAGGCCAATTTCTGTTGCATTTATAGCAAGCAATCATGGCATTGTCTGTCAATTGTGACTGTTGGTCGCTTCTAGGATCCTTATAACCTGTAGATGTCCTTGTTAGTATTAAAAGATCAAACTGGGTCCTCTGAGGGACACTCTGATTCTATAAAATGACTAATTGATTGCTTTGAATACCAGCCATGGTCCATACTTTTTGAGTTATTTTCCAAAATCCAAAGCACCTGCTTTGCTACTCATTTTTTCTCCATGCACCCAACACCTCCTTATTATCATAACAGCTAGAGTGATCATGAAAAACATGGTTTCAATCTGGGTACAGTGGTATATAATCACAGCTATTGGGAGAATAGGACCGAGAGGACATGTTTAAGGCCAGCCTTAGCTACATAGTCAGAGCCTGATTTAAGCACCAAAAGCAAAGAGACGTGATTTTAACCATGCCAAGCCCTTTTTCAAAATGCTCCACTTGTGCTGATGCCTGGGTGCCCTGACCTGATGATGCACTAATTTGCCCAGCTGTTTGTCCTGGTGTCAATCGGCAGTCCTCACCTGAGTCTCTCTTTACGCACTGTCTTTGCTGGAGCCCTCCTTCATCCACTCACCACCATGGTGTTCTGCATCCATTGATGACAAGAGCAGGATATTAGTCCTGAATCACTTGGGAATTTGTAGTATGGGTCCAGAGCTCCCAGTGGGATAGAATGCATCTCAGTTCAATTTGCTCCTCAGTTGAATCCTTTGCATGTCTCAGTTTTGTAGGTACAAATGCCAGACATCCCTCGCAGAATCTCCCCTATGGTCTACCCCAGGAACTGGGCTTGTGGCATTCTTATCTTATTGAAGAAAAATGCACTCCTTCCTAATGGGCCTGTGGATTCTGTGCCTGTATTTCCTCTCTCCTTCTCCCTGTTCCTTTACACACTTCTCATTGCAGCTGCTTTGCATCTCTTTCTCTTTTAATCAATTAATTTTATTTACTTTACATCCCAACTGCAGTTTCCCTGACGTATTCTCCTCCCAGTCCTCCCATACCTCCCTACCATGCACTCCTCTACCAGTTTCTCTTCAGGAAAGGGGAAGCCTCCCATGGATATCAATCACCTTTGGCATATCAAGTTGCAGTAAGCCTAGGGACATCTACTGAGGCTAGATGAGGCAGCCCAGTTAAGGGGAAGGGTTCCAAAGGCAGGCAACACAGTGAGATATAGCCCCTGATCCCACTGTTATGAGTCCCATGTGAGGACTAAGGTACACAACTGTTACATATGTGCAGGGTCTAGGTCTGTCCCAGGCATGCTCTCTGGTTCGTGGTTCAGTCTCTGTGAGCTCCTATGTGCCCAGGTTAGTTTATTATGTGGGCTTTCTTATGGTTTCCTTGACCCCTCTAGCTTCTATAATCCTTCCTCCCTCTCTTCCACAGAGTTCCCTGAGCTCTGCCTAATGTTTGGCTGTGGGTCTCTGCATCTATTTCCATGAGTTTCTGGGTGAAGCCTCTGATGAAAGTTATGATAGGCACCTCTCTCCAAAAATAGCAGAATATCCTTAATAGTTTCAAGGGTTGGGCTCCCTCTCATGGCATGGGTCTTAACCTAGACCAGTCATTGATTAGCCACTTCCTTAACTTATGCTCCATATGTACCCCAGTATAATTTGTAGGCAGATATTGGCATAAAAAGACAGAATGATTAATGGAATTGCACTGAAGACCTAGAAGTAAATATACACACCTATGGACATTTGATTTTTGACAAAGAAGCCAAAATTATAGAATGAAATAAAGAAAGCAGATTCAACAAATAGTGCTGGTCTAACTGAATATCTATATATAGAATGCAAATAGATCCATATCTATCATCCAGCACAAAAATCAAGTCCAAGTATATCAAGCACCCCAACATAAAACTACAACCTAATAGAAGAGAAAATAGGGAATAATCTTGGAAGCATTGATTGACAAAGGAATTTCCTGAACAGAACACCAATAACACAGGCAATAAGATCAACAATAAATGGGACCACAAGAAACTGAAAAGCTTCTATAAGGCAAAGGATATCATCAAAAGAACAAAATGGCAACCTACAGAATCAGAAAATGTCTTCACCAAATTCACATCTGGAGTTGGCTAATACCCTAAGTATAGAAAAAACTCAAGAAACCAGACATCAACAAACCAAATAACCTATTTAAAAATGGGATACTGAGGCTTAGACATTTCAGAACCCACTTTAATAAGGGTTTATAAATGCTTCAACTTCCCTTCTGAAAGGCTGGAGAATCTTAGAATTTAAAATGAGGGCATTTAATAGAAATGTATGTATAATGTATAGCCTTTACCTAAAAGGGGGCATGGAAAACCTCTGTATCAAGCCAAAAACGAGAAGTAGGTAGTTCCAGGAACTTGGTTAACTCAGAGCCTCAGGGCTCTGGTTCCTGATACCTGCCCCTCCTGAATGATCCACAATGAGGGCGGAACTAGGAATGAAGGTCTACTGGTTTATGAGACTCTCCACCCTGTCGACCGGTAGATGAAGATTACATTCCTAGAATGAATATGTTCCCCTCCCTAACTGAATACCTTGGGCTGGGTTCCTCTAAAATTTTCCACTGTTTTTATGTTCTGTTTCCTTGGTAACTCTCTCTCTGCCCCCAGCTTCCCTTAAATACCCTACACTTCTTGTGTTCAGGGTCGAACTCTGGCCAACAAGGTCACGAGATCAACCCCGGTACTGGTATCCCCAATAAACCTAATGTGATTGCAGCAAGTTCGGTCTCTCGTGAGTCATTGAGTAGTCGCGTCATCCCGAGACTTGAGTAAGGATCTCCCCAGTTCTGGGGGTCTTTCACTTCTAGTGCACTGAACAAAGAAGAAACCATGAGACTCTGCCAAATCAGCACCAGTCTTCAGAAGCAGCAGGGTACATACCTAAACAGAGGATTCTCAACAAGAATCTCTTAATGGCTGAGAAACACTTAAAGAAATGTTCAATATCCTTAATCATTAGGGAAATACAAATCAAGATGACTCTGAGATTCCATCTTACATCTGTCAGAATGGCTAAGATCAAATACTCAAGTGACAATTCATATTGTTGACAACCAGGAATAGCCACTACAATGTCTCAGGCTCTCAGTGTAGTTGCTAATTAGCAACTCTCAGACCCAAGGTCTGGCCTCCAAGTGTGGGGGGAGGGGGAGGAGGCACTCTGAGAGTAACAAAGGAACTATTGACTCTCAGGAAAGTATTGGAGGCTATTTTGCTGGATAAAAAGGAAAAAAAAATCAGCCATAATTTTAGTTGGAAGCATGTTTACTGAAAAGACTCTGGACCTGCCTCCACCTGACAAACCAATGTTTCAGGCAGCTATTGTGCTCCAACACGAACAGAGCCTCTTCCCCCAATTAAGACGGGGTCAGGAACATACCACGTGTTAGTAAGTGGATCTTGTCATTTTACCATGGCATTAGAACTGGGAATGTGTGGATGCCAATGGCAATCTGAGGTAGACTGTCCTTTAGTATCAGATTGCAAAAAAGAGTTTTAGAATAAGCAAAAAGCGAGATATGCTTCTGGAGATAGCTTTGGAGGGTATGATTCCCCCTCCTTTAATTATTAAAAATCAAATTTTCAAAGTGAGAAGTGCACATTGAGTAATTTATTGTCTCTGAGAATTATAAATTATCTCAATAATATGGATAAAATTAAATTGTTGACAAAACATTTTAAATACTTGATTATAATAGTTCCATAATCTGTTTTAATCTGATTAGGAACATTAAGTATAGAAATATAATGTAGGCAATAACCAATTAATTTTTTGTTGCTTTTCATGTTAAGGCAATTGCAAGTAGGAAGTCTGAAAAGGTACTAATAGTCACATGTGTATATTTTATTTTTAAATCAGAATTATTTTTTAAAAATGTCAAATTATCATGAGCAATTATAAGCTCTGATATACACGTATACACATATATCAATGTATAAATTAAGGCTTAATTTTAATAACTGATAGTGACTACAGCACATAGTTTAATTATTTGTGCTGAAGTAGGATGAAAATCATGAGATTAAACATGTGAATTACATATAATTTTCTCCCATAAAAGGGCTGTAGATGTACATACTATTATGGGATGCATACATAAATTTATAGGAAATAGAAAAGCATGTATTTAAGCAAACTTTAACAATTTGTCTATTGGATAAATATCAATTTTGCCTAAAAACTTTTACTATGTAATAGGCTAAACATCAATTAATATTTTGTAATAACCAATTTAATTGTTATTTGAAGCAAGAAATAGACATCTCACCAGGTTTTTAAGAAATGTTTTCTAAAATACATTTATGATTTTATCATATAGTGTTTTAATATCACTACAACTTCATAATAGGATGTTAAAACTTTACTTTGAATATGAGAAAAGATGAATTTATATTAATCTTTTCATTTGCCAAAGAGTTGCTGTGGGCATATTTAAAAACCCAAACATTTGATTATGATTGATAACAATTGTTTACAGAAGCTTTCTTTACCCTCTGTCAAAAGCTCTGAGTCTCTCAAGGCCTAAGTCCTGTGGTGAGCTTAAGGTAATCCTTAGGCAAAAATAACTTGAAATAAGCAACTCATTTTTCTTTCTTAATATAAGTTTTTTGATATGAGGCCCAAATACTGAAAAAGATATTGCCTCTGAAACTTTTTCTAGAGCAACTAATACTCGTTTTTAAAGCTCATGGTATAAGAGCAAAGGTCTTATTATAGGGATTAGATAATAAATAATGTGTACTGAAAAATCCAAAGTCTTAGCCTCTTGTACTGAAGCAGAGACAAAATATATATATATATATAATGTAAGGCTTTAGTCATTTTTAAAGGCAAAAATTTCTAATCGTTATAAACTCACTAGAAGCAAAATCTTTAAAATTACCAGAATGCAGAGGGAAAACAACCTTTTAAACACACAATAACTTTATATGAAGTAGGCAGGCCAGATTGCAATGTCTCCACAAATTCCATGGCCTCATTGACCTTTTATAAATTTTAAATTTAAAGTTACTTTAGATCCATGATAATGCTGTTTTTAATTAATAAATTTTCACTGAGATATCTCTTTGAATCGGGTGAAAATTTGCTTTTACTACTGTATCTAATAAAGCCTATGTAAAAAGAGGCAATGGGCCCATACTGGCCACAGTTGTCTTTAACTATTATTACCCTTTCAATTATCGTAATTACTAAATATAGGCGAGTTAAGAATTTTGAGCTTGCGATCAAACTGCAAACTGCAGCCAATGGAATTCTGTCAATTTTAACCATACCTTCTAGATTTCTTTTGTAATATTAAGCCATAACCAATTTTGGGAAACAAAATTTAATTTTAAACGATCCTTCTTCCTTTTAAAATCAATATCAAAAACATCTACCGCCTAGTAAATGGCCTGTAATTTAAACCGTGGCCGCTAGATAGTGCCAAGCAGCTGCCAAACTCCAGCTGGAGTCCGTCTGCCGAGATTTCGGCCATCTTGGCTGACTCATGCCACGTGTCTTGAGTTACCAGTTTTATGCTAACTCTTTGTTACCAGTGTTGCTTTTTACCATACCCAATAATTTATAATCCAATAATCATGCAGAGCATATCTATAAAAAACAACTATCTGCTCATTTGCTTTAGGACTTAAACTGCTGACCCTTTCTTAAAAGCAGTTTCTCAGCAGGGCAATTTAACTCAGCCTTCCCTGTGTGCACTGAGATGGAATCAAGAGCTAGATAGCTAGCAGATGAGGTTTTAACCATTTTCTATTTTTAACATGAAACATAGAACAGCAATCATTCATACCTCAAGACAAAGACAGACACAAATTGACATTGGTGTACCAATGACAGACAAGACAGAGAATGGAGAGATTAAGGATTTTACCTGTATGGGCCTGAGAGGAAGGAAGTTGTCACCTGGTTTCTCTCTGTCCTTAGGGCAACCCCGAAATCCATATTTTGTTTTGCTTTTGTATTTTACTATTTTATCTTATTTTTATTTTATTTATGCCCTATTCCTCACACCTAAATGTAGTTCTTTAACTATGCACAGTTGCCTATTTGAAGTTTCCAATCTTAAATGTTACTGCCAATACTCTAAGTCAAATCAACACCAGACTAGTATAGTCTCTTCTTAGCTGGTATCCTTAACACTGAAAGACCCCCAGAACTGGGGAGATCCTTACTCAAGTCCCGGGATGACACGACCACCCAATGGCTCACGAGAGACCGAACTTGCTGCAATCACACGAGGTTTATTGGGGATACCAGTACCGGGACGATCTCGTGACTTTGCCAGTCAGAGGAGTTCCACCCCGAACACAAGAAGTGTGGAGTATTTAAAGGAAGCTGGGGGTGGAGAGAGGGTTACCAAGGAAACAGAACATAAACAGTGGAAACTTTCAGAGGGACCCAACCCAAGGTATTCAGTTAGGGAGGGAAACATATTCATTCTAGGAATGTAATCTTCATCTATGGTCCGCAGGGTGGAGAGTCTCATGAACCAGTAGACCTTCATTCTTAGTTCCGCCCTCATAGTGGATCATTCAGGAGGGGCAGGTATCGGGAACCAGAGCCCTGAAGCTCTGGGTTAGCAAAGTTCCTGGAACTAGCTACTCCGCTTTTTCTGGCTTGTGGCAGAGGTTTTCCATGCCCCCTTTTAGGTAAAAGTTATACATTCTAAGATTCTCCAGCCTTTCAACACCTCATAAGTTGCTTACCTGTGAGGGACACTATCTTTTTTTCTTCTGTTTTCCAAAGAACTCCATCCAGACAGTGCTGTCCTCTTTTCACCCCTTCATTTCATTTCCAGGCCCCACATTGGGGCCAAGAGGGGAAAGGGCCTGCAGGAAATTAAGGGAATTGGATGGCGAGAGGAATAAATAAAAAATGGGACCCAGCCATGGTTTCTGCTCAGAGTCCAAAGTGTATTATCAAACTGAGAAATGAAGCAGGCAGGTTGAAACCCCGCCCTCTGTCTGCCCGGCATCCCATGGCCAAATTAGCATCTGGATGCTCAGTCTCCTAATGCAGGGGAAGTATTTCCGCAGGGCATAGCTGTTAGCAGGAACCTCAAGGCAGAGAAGTGGCAGGAACAAAAGGGCTTTGTTTAAGTCAGGAAGACTCACCCCAGGTGGGCTGGCTGTTTGTGGCAAGGCAAGGTCTGAGACAGCCAGCTCCTGGCTGGGAGGAGGTAACAGACTTATACACATGAAACTTATGTACATTTCTCATGAACGTTAATGAGTACAAATACTCATGAAATTGCATGCAAATGTATGCTTTGGATATCTTGCTGTAGTTCCAATCATAATTTTGCTCTGATAGAAACAAGCCTCTCCCAGAGCTTGGCATGGCCTGCTCTGTCCTGTGTCACTCTTGAGAGTGGGAGAGCTTTTCTGTTTGCCCTTTTTATTTATCTAATGAGGTAGTTTCCATAACAACAATAGCAGTTGTTATGTAACAAATAAGGAAGTAGCCCAGATCTTTTCTACCTTCCCAGGGAGCCTTTGCCTTCCCACAATTGCTCTTCTTTAACCAGCTTGTATCCTCTTCTTTGTCTTTTCTTGTCCCCAAAGTGTGTATCATGCTTAAAGTTTTATGATATGTTTAATTATTTCTTATATTCCTTGTACCATATAAAAGATAAAGCCCATATAGGGTTAGTCTTGTTTCTGGTTTGAGATCAGTGCCCGATATGAAGTAAATACTCGACAAACATTTCGAAGTGAGAAATGAAGGAAGGTATGAATGGATTTCAGTTGGCTCAGTCTACCTACCCAGTCTACTAAGGATACAAGTGTATACCTATTTAGCTTTCTTCATATGTAACAAGACATTTCCTAATATCATGAAGTCTGCTACTGATTGGCTGTGTGATCAGAGATAACATAATATCTCTGCTTTGTTTTGCTTCTCCATAAAATTTTGGTCACAGAGGTAAGGATGAAAACATTTGGTATCTGAAATGTGGCAATTATTTTATTCCAATTAATTAACTGCTCAAAAATTATGTCATTTAATTGAAATTTGAACAATATTTAAAAGCATAAGATAGTCTGTTAAATATCTGTACTGTGCAGCCGGCTTTTGAGATGACTTTGAGGTTTTCTCCAGGCTGTTTGGTGAGTGAAAACAGTGTTGTGGTAGCATCCTTATCTGTGGTCTTCTTCTTTTTTTTAATCCTTCATGCACTTAGCTTCTTCTACCAGTGTCTATAAGGACAATTGTAGGGAGGGAGAAGTGGAAGGGGACACAGGTAGACAGGGAGAGCAAACAAGTTCTCTAAGATGGCAAAGTTTCTAGTCTCATGGACACTCAAGTGGGACCAATAATGAGGAAAGGGAGGATGCAGTTTCCAAACCTAGAATTCTTTTGGTGGACTGGACTCCAAGTTCTGGGACTCTCCGATCTAAAGAGAGCAGTTTGCTTCTCCGAATAATGGTATGGCTTTGGTATTCTCCATGTTTTAGTTTTCTATCTTTCCCAGACAGTTATCTTTTCCCATCTCATCAAATAAACTAGGCTACACCCTCGACTACCACCAAAAACTCTTGTTACATAATTACAATAGTGTACATTTAATTAGTTAGGGTAAGCTAGCTGCTATAACAAGCAGACCCAAGCATGGGGAAAATTCATTTATTACTCTGATTTCTCCGTGGGTGTAATTATTTGGATATAAAACAGCCCTCATAGGCTCATGCATCTGAACTGTTGGTTCCCAGACGATGGTACTATTTTGAGAGATTATGGGACTCTAAGTGGGACCTAACTTCAGGAATTGGGCCACTGATGGTAGATTATAGCCAAATTCTGCTTCCACAGATACAGGTTGCCATGATAGTAACCTAGATGAGTTAACTCTTCAGAGGAGGGATGATGGCTGCTGAGATATTCCATTCTGTGCTGTTTCTTGGTTAAGAGAGGCATAACAAGTATTGGGAATCAAAATTGAGGATAGAGACAAGAAGAAATCCTTAGACTCAGAGGTTATGTTATAAAAGCTTACTTATTTATAAGTAGCCTGGCTCGATGGCTTTCGGGTCCAGCTGGAGCTTGGTTGGTGGGGTGGGCTCATCTCATTTGGCAGAGGGTGTCCAGGTTGGTGAACTCACTCTCTCAGCATGGCTGCATCCCTGTGGGACTCTGTGAGTGAGTGAGTTGTGGTGGCCAGACTGAGGTATTTAAGCTACTTTTAGCCAATCATAATTAAGGCATTCACATATTACTTCACTGGGCATTTACCTTACTTCAACTTTATCATACTCACTCACACACTCTAGGCTTGGTTTCCATGGTTACACTCATCCATGGCTTCCTTATCTTGTTCCTTACAGCAGGTTGTACTGGACTGCATGTTCTTATTGCCACAGCCACAATGCCTTTCCCACTGTGATGGGCTACATCTTCTCATAAATAAATCTTAAAAAAAAAAACAAAGTATTTATTTGGGCTTATAATTTAAGATTTATTTATTTTTATTTATGTGAGTACACTGTCACTGAATTTAGACACACACCAGAAGAGTACATTGGATCCTGTTACAGATGGTTGTGAGCCACCATGTGGTTGCTGGGAATTGAACTCAAGACCTTTGGAAAAGCAGTCAGTGCTCTTAACCGCTGAGCCATCTCTCCACCCCAATACTTTGGTTTTTAAGTGCTTCTTGCCAGGTATTATTTGTTCATAGGAATGATGAAAGTACCAAATACAATGCGTACTGCTGACACCCTCCCTTGGAATCTATATCTGCAGGTTGGAGCCTTAAGAGTTGCTATAGCAGTGAGCCTCTGTCCAGTGTGGAGAGAGCTCAAAGGTCACATCTCTATAATCCTTGGCATAGAAACTATATTCATACCCACTCTCATTCTACTTATAAGGTTCAGTAACATAGCCTTGTTCAGATGCTGATGGAGCCAGGAAACAATTTTGACTCCTCATCAACTCTACTTTAAGTTAGAAGGATGAATCATTGGTAGAGCCATATCAGCCTCAGTCACAGCAAGCTTTGGATACTGTTGTAAGATTATGTCAGTTATTCAGCATGACATCTCTATGTCGCACCAGGATGAGTCATTAAAATTATTAAAGCAAAAGCTTTGTATTTTAGTTAAATGTTTAATGGATCTTGTGATATTTTTTGAAGTATTGTAGTCTTGTTGGAGTGTCAAGGTGCCAAACAGTCATATTCCTATTGATTTTAAAGTTGGCAACCAAATTAACATGCTCAGGAATCAGGGTAATGTTTGGGTATGGATTCATAATAACACTTGCTAATGGCTTTGCCCAAATGCCCCATTCTGCTCAACACTCCTCAAGAGTAGATGATTTCTGCATTGCAGGGTACACATGGCAGTTACTAGAATGGCCATGGAAGGCAGCAGCCTATGCTGTAGTCCAGGCAAGCAAAATAGAAGAGCTCCCAGGTGTAGGCCAGCTCCAGCTCTG
>NW_022196896.1:30491251-30496212 GCF_008632895.1 Mastomys coucha
CCTTGAATGCACATCAGTACCCAGAATGAGAGTCAGCATATCCCACCAGATAAGAAAAAATATTGTGCTATGTTGACCAATCAAACACATTTACCCCTCTCATTTGGTTTTGAGACATACAGAACGACTTCAGCAATATATTTGAGAGCCCAGTGGCTGGGCATAGTTCTTGTGCTGTAAATCGCTGTTTAAGCAAGCAGAAGCCCATATCAAATGGTAAGATGAATGTGAAGATTTATCAGTTACAAACCATCTCTACTAGGCACTGTCCATTGAGCCCATTTTCATGTCTTTGCTCTGTTTCCTTCTTTTGTCCACTGGAAGCTTTGTGCCCCTCACTTCTGCAGTACAACTTTCTGAACTTCTTCTGGCTCCAAGTGGTACCAATTCATGAATAAATTTTTTACTCACATAAATTCCAATGAAATGATTTTTGTCTATAAGGATTCTTTTAATAAATTGGGCACTTCTCTAACACTCAGTGATAAAGTGAAAATTTCAGTCACACAGTATGCAATAAGGGTAGATCACTGTATTTCCCATGCTAATTCTCATGGCTTCTTGTTTCTAGAAAGATGCTGTCTCAAAGCTAAGATGCATAGAAATAGAATGGTTGAGAATTTAGTCAGACAGTCAGTGGGCATGAAGAAGGTTTTACAATGTGCCTTAGATATGATCTCAAAGGTGAGAAAAGACACTCATCTGTCTCCACTAGACTAATTCAACCTATTCTTCTTTCAGTGTTTATTTAGGCATCTGAATTTCCCAGCAATAAATCCTGTCTACTTGGTGAGACTATTTCCCTCTCTTTGGTACTTATCACAGCTCTGAGACTGCTTCGAGGTTCACATATACCAAGTAGGAGATGTTCTTAGCTTGCCGCCTTCATTATGACCCCCACTTACCTGCTGAAGTTTACATCCAATAGACCTGCTAGTCCTTTCTTATTTTTCTTTAACCAGTGGATGTGTGGTCTAGAAATGTCCAGTACTTTCAATGAATCTCCACAGTTAATCTGTGGCACACTTTAGACTTTATAGGGACCCAGTAGTATGTTCATTGACTTCCTAGTGTACTCTAACTTTAGACCTCTGTAATCAGTAGATGGAACCTTTAGTAGCTGAGATATTATCAAGACCGCTTGCTGGACAGTGGCTTCTAGACAGGATCCTTGGCTAAAGTAGGGAAAAACCCAGGTGTGATGGCTATTCTCAGTTATCAACATGACTATATCTGGAATGAACTACAATACAGAAATGGAGGGCATACATTGACCCAGATCCTAAGGCATGAAGAAAACATGTCTTTCATCTAGATCTTGAGGATGGAAGACATAAGCTTTATTTCTTTCTTTCCTTCTTTCTTCCTTCCTTTCTTTCTTTCTTTCTTTCTTTCTTTCTTTCTTTCTTTCTTTATTGTTTTTGCTGTTTTTCTAGTGGCTTTATTTTTTTCCTTTTTTTTTTATTAGATATTTTCTTTTTCTTTTTTTTTTTATACTATGCATCCATTGTGATGATTCATACTTTGAGTTCAGTGAGTTATCATACTAAAAAAAGTAATTTTTATTAGATATTTTCTTTACTTACATGTCATATTTCCCAGTTTCCCCTCCAAAACAAAACATAATAAAAAACAACAACAAGAACAAACCCCTGTTTCCTCCCTCATCCCCCATACCCCGGCTTGCCACCCCACCCTCTCCTGCTTCCTGGCCCTGGCATTCCCCTACACTGGGGCATAGAACTTTTACAGGGCCAAGGGCCTCTCCTCCCATTGATGACTGACTTGGCCATCTTCTACTATACATATGCTGCTGGAGCCATGAGTCCCACCATGTGTGTGCTCTTTGGTTGGTGTTTTAGTCCCCGGGGAGCTCTGAGGGTACTAGTTAGTTCATATTGTTGTTCGTCCTAAGGGGCTGCAAACCCTTCAGATCCTTGGGTCCTTTCTCTAGCTTCTTCATTGGGGACTCTGTACTCAGTTCAATGGATGGTTGTGAGCCTCTACTTCTGTATTAAAGACATAAGCTTTTGATCCAGATCTTGAGGTAAGATTATACATGCTCATAATCTGGATTGACACACACCTTTAATCTAGATTAGATGCTTGAACATACTCTGCTAGCACATGCATTGCAGCCCACTTCTGAAGTATTCCAGCTTATATAGAAGACTAGCTGAGATACCCAGGTTTGTTGGAATAAGCAGCTACTAAATTCTTAGATTTTTACATTCACAGCTGGCCATCATTGGGTTAGTTGGACTGCAGTCTGTAAATCATTCCAGTAAGTTCACTTTATACATACACACACATGTATACATATATATGTATATTTCTTCCTTAAGTTCTGTGACTCTAGATACCCCACCAGAGATACTACCTTTTAGACAAAAGATTTAGGTCTTTGCTTTCAAATAGCTTAGAATCTAAATTTAAAAGGTGGACTTGAAGAATGAGAACATCTATTTTTTTAAATTATCTAGTAAATACTCTGTTTCTCTCTCTATAGATCTTAGATAAAGCTATTTAGCTACTGTTTTTCTACTTGAACTGAGACAAACAGCCATGAATAATTGTAGCCCCCGGGCATTTAAACTGCTCATATAGATGTCTCCAAAGATAAAGTTGTATTTGGGTAGATGACAACTGAGTGCTTTCCAGGCCTCAGGCCCAAGTTTTGTAGGATAAGTCAAAATGTTTGCAGTAGTAACCTGGGAAACAGTGGTTTGACATTTCATTTGCAACAGTTCCTAAACTTACTTAAAATATTCCTTAATGAAAGTAATAGACTCTATCTAAGTAAAATTAATCCCCAAGTATAATCTTCTTTATAAACATAAATCTATCACTCAGCATACTTCCCAAAGTGATGTAAAATTATAATTCTCCAAAGTATGAAAAAATGCTATAGGTATGTTACTATTGGCTGTCTTACATAATGCCTCATATTTTACTACTGAATGCAGAATCTATTGTATTTCAACCATGGAATGGGTACTGTGATGCTCAAGTTTGGGGTGTCAGTGTTTTCTGAGGTTCCTGGCATGTCACCATTGGAAGCAGTGGGACCTTTGAGAGGCTAGGCTTAGGAAGAGGTATATGGGGCATTGAGGCCATGCCTTTGAGGTAGACTGGGACTTCCTTTTCTCTTCTTTTACTTTTTGTCCATTTGCTCTACCATGCTTTCTAATCACGATGTGCTACTTTACCTTACCCCCACCAAGCAGGACCAATCAAACATGGACTGAAATACCCAGACTGTGAACACCAAGGATTTTCTTTGTATGTGCTATAGTGATAGAAGACTTACCACTAGTACAGGGGAATTAATCTATAAGTCTCTCTCTCTCTTTTTTTTTTGAGAAGAAATGTTTTTTATTGCTTGTTGTGCGAGCAATGAGAACATTGGGGATAAGTTTTCAAACAATGCCTCTCTCCAAATAAAGACAGTAAGGGTTTTCATTAGAGAAAATCATGCATCTTCATTTTCACATGTGGGCACACTCATGAACATCATGTTTCATATATCACGTGTTCAAAACAGTATCTGCATATATGAGATTATAATGGGCAAAGTTTACACTCTCAGATGTGTCCAACCTGCAGCCCGTGGGGTCACATTCTATAAGACTGCTTAGTCACTCTGACTCTGTCTTGAGATGATATGGAATAAGCTTTGCTCATTATAACCTCACATATCATTTAATGCTTCACTTGGGAGATTTGTCAGTTTTGAACATGTGATATGTGAAGAAGCATGATATTTTGAAAGTGACTGTGCTCAGTGATCATTTTTTTGCTTGCTTTGTTTGGAGAGAGACATTGTATTAGCAATGATACCCAGCGATCATTTCTTCCAGTTTCTGGTAGCCCAGGTGTGCCTTGGCAACTTCCTTGTTCTTTTTTTTTTTTTTTTAACTTTTATTGCATTATCAGAAAAGTTACATGATTTCAACTTATCTGAATTTGTTAACATTTAAAAACATATTTTAATTAAATAGAATTGAATCACATTCTTGTTCCCCTTTTGTACCTCCACTCCTCCCATAGACCCCCCCTTCAATCTCCCTCTATTCCCCCTTCTCTGTCTTTTTGACTCTGGAAAAAATCCAAAATTGCAAACTAGGCTCAATTTGGTACTCGGTAGAAATTTGAAATGCATAAACCCTTTGCTTTCTTCTAAGCCCAAGAGCAATGATTAGCCTCTGACAGTTGCTGTCTGCGATCATCCTTGCCTTTCAAGACTGGTAGATAATTCAGGAAAAGTATCTAATGGAAGGACGTGAACCTTGGAGTATCTCAGACAATAGACTAGTGTAATGTAAGACACTCAGACAAACACTTGACCTGTATGTTTCTATGGTCAATGCTACTTATGTTTCAAAGATAGCTTGCCTACATATTATTTATTACTTTTCTTAGGTAGTTCAGCTGTATTATACTGATAATGAAAGTAACATTATATTTTGCCTAGTTTGCTTTTATTGTTGTGATGGAACACATTCATTAAAAACAACTTAGGGAGGAAGGGGTTTGTTTCATCTTCCAACTCCTGTTCAGAGTCTGTCACTAAGGGAAGTTAGGATAGGAACTCAAGGCAGGATCTGGGAATCAAAAACTGAAACAGGGACTATAGAGGAACATTTATTCTTCATGGCTTGCTCAGACTGCTTTTGTTTTGAGAACCACATGCCCGGGGTGGTACCACCTACCAGGGATGTGGGATCTCCCACATCAGCCACTAGTGAAGAAAATGCACCCAAAGATATCCCCATAGACCAATCTAATGGAGGCAATTCCTTAAATGGAGATTCTCCTTTTTCTAGATATGTCAAGCAGACAAAAACCAACAAGGATAATATTGACTCTTTTAGTCCGTTATTTAAGATCATTTAGTCCCCAGTGAAGGAATTAGAGAAAAGACCAATGGAGCTTAGGGGTTTGTAGCCCCTTAGGATGAA
>NW_022196896.1:30496569-30508099 GCF_008632895.1 Mastomys coucha
AAAAAAAAAAAAAAAAAAAAAAAAAGAAAATGGAATACTATTGGGGTAGCAAAAATGTAAGCACTATTTTAGTCTTCCAAGTATTATTAGCAGTGATTTTGTTTTTATTGTATGTGTATGCAATTTTGAGTGGTTTGTGGGGTGCTCTAAATACAGAAGGACTTACATAAGCCAAAGGACTTAAGGGTGGCCAACTAATTTAGTCTCCAGACCTGGATGCTTGTGAGAGTGAAGAGTATGCTGTACTGAGATGACAGGCACATACTAAGACTTGCCTGCTCTATCTGAAATGAGTCACTGTTCATGCTTCATGTTCATTTTGCATGAATAGGACTGAGTTGTGTGATTAGTTCAGTGACTTATAAACTGTAGCCCACAGACTAATACAGAGAGATGTATGATTTTAGGAATAAAGTTTTACTGGAGCCATAGCCATGTCTTTTTCCTAACTTATTGTTGACAACTCTGTGTTTACATCACCAAAACTGTATCCTTACAACAGAGGTTACATGGCCACCAAAACCTAAAGTAGGGCTCATCATTGGAGGGTTGCTTGTTCTGGGATTAGATAGCATCAAAAGGCACATGGGACTCTAACAGTTTATGATTCTTTTTATTTATTTATTTTTACACTTACTCCCATGCTTGCTGATGAAAAAATGTCTATGTTTGAGATCAAGTGGTTTCATCTTTCCCTGTAAGATTAAGTGCTAGAACAAACAGCTGTGAGACATGCATGCTTGGCAAGTTCCGGTGACGATTTGCTGCTTTGTTTCAGGGAAAGTAGGACAGAGCATGCAATACAGCAAGGGAAAGCAGCAGGTGTGCTGTGGGACTCATGGGATCCCGGAAAAAGTAAGTTCCCTAATAGCCAATCGTGGGCTCTGATGAATCCTAGGGCTGCTGGAGAACTTGCTATTCATCTATAAAACTTAACATCTTAGGAGAATTTGTAGATGGCAAATCTCAAGCCATGCTTGCTGATAGGAATTTTAAAAAATGGTCTTTGAGAATGGAGAGACAGCCTAGCAATTAAAAGCATGTACTATTCTTGTAGAGGATCACAGGGTAGTGTCCAACATCCATACTGGGCTACTCATAACCCCCTATAATTCTATCACTAGGGGTACTTATGCAATCCTCTGTATTCTATAGGCAACTGTACTCATGTGCACATATCTATAGACATGTACACTCATAAATATGATGAAAAATAAAATATTTTAGGCTCAATGAGGTTGAGTTTGATGTATAATCTTCTGAATAATCAAAGTCTCTTTCAAAGTGTGAGCTAAGTTTGTAGGGGTATGTCAGTGTGTGTGTGTGTGTGTGTGTGTGTGTGTGTGTGTGTGTGTGTGTGCATCAGTTCAAGTGCTGTGTCCTTGTATGGACTTTCTTGAATTGAGAATGAAAGTCCCTCAGCATCTATACAAAGTAACATTTGTGACTTGTAATTTTTAAAATGCCAACTGTGGTTAGTATGTAGAGACCAGAAAAGGCACAATCAGGATTAGAAGTAAAACAGAAAAAAAGTTATTTTAAAAAGCCAGAAAATAGACAATAACCAGGTGTACCTGGTGACAGCAAAGAAGATTAGAAAGTGAATGCCTTCTGGGTGGTTTCTGAAGATAAATTTGCAAGGTTCGGAGTGACGCTGTGAAGAATCCCAGAGATGTGTCAGAGATGACTGGAGGCTTTAGCTGGAACCAGATCAAACCCAGAGCTGCTGCTCACTGAGCTGGAGAGGGCTCAGACATTCCCACCATTTTAAAGGTAAGGATATCAGGACCGTTATTTTGAAACTGTCAAGTCTGAAATGTCAACTTTTTATCGCAACACTAGAGATTTTGAGGAAATAATTGGATATATGAGTTTAAATTTTAGGATGAAAATCTGCCTGAATTGAATTTATCTTTTCTAGCTGAATGAAATGAATACTGAATGGATTCATGCAATTTCAGTTACATTCTACCAGGGGAAAAAAAAGAATATGTGAATCTATTTCAAGCTGCAATGAATATGCATGCTCACACCATTAGCATCAATGACATCCAGAAGCATGCCTCTCGAATCACAGAGTAAATACAGACAGAAGTCACAGCCCAAAGCTTTGTGGGAAGATCCAAAAGAAGACTGTTGGTGAGTGAAGGAGTCACCAGGTGGCTGATATGTGCATCACATACCACCATCTGCCAAGTAACATGAAACCCAGAAATGGCCTGGACATGGCGAGTCCCTGGTGACAATGTCCAGAACAGTTTCGGTGGCATAGAATGAATGAAAAGTTAGGTATATGAGAGAATTGAAGGAAAGAAACACAAATCATCAGGTATGGACAGCTTAAGCTCAGTATATAAAATCACTAAGACTTTAGCAAACCGGGCTTACTTATCCTAAAATGCAGGAGGCATCAGAGGGCAACACAGAAAGAGGCTAGTTGGTAATCTGGGGAGAAATTTAAGGCAGTGAAGCTACATAGAAGCAGGGACGAATCTGGCCCTGGATAGCTCGAAAAACCTTAGATTCAGTCAAGAACAGAAGACTAGATCAAAACCTATAGTTATTGAAAAAGTAGCACTCGTGCATACTCGGTGAAAGTGTGCACCGAGTAACTTCCGGTAAAGCAATGGCTTCTCTTACAGTGATGCTGAACTCTCGTTTATTACAGCTGCATTCTCTGCTGTAGTAGACAGGAAAGCACAGGTTCTTGCAAGTGGCTCTGGTTGAGTCTTTGCTTCCTTCTGATGCTTCATAATCCTGCCTCTATCATCTACATTGCTCTTAACATTCCCATTTTCCAAGTCCCCACGATGGCTCATGAAACTTTGAGTACTCAGTGACCTTTGCAGACCAACTTTACAAACATTTTCCTAATCCTTCCCAAATGAACATATGACTAGCTTTGTCCCAGCAATGTCATGGAACTGGGACCAACTTCTCTTCCAGTTAGATTGATATCGCAGTGATTACGATAATGGTTGTTTCAGGGTTTCTATTGCTGTGATCACACACCATGACCAGAAGCAGCAAGGGGAGGCAAATATTTACTTTATCTTACCTGTCCATCACTAAGGGAAGTTAGGGCTGGAAATCAAGAAAAGTTCCTGTAGTCAGGAACTGAAGTGGAAACCATGGAGGAATGCTCTTCCCTGGTTTGCTACTTATGGCTTGGTCAGTTTACTTTCTCATATACCTCTGACCATCCTCCCAGAGATAGAACTGTGCACAGTGGGCTGGACCCTTCTAAACCAATTATCAATCAAGAAAATCTCCAAAAAGTTTGCATATATGCTACATTATGTAGGTATTTTTGCAATTGAGGTTCCTTCTACTCAGATGACCTTACCCTGTGTCAGTTGGACAATAAATGAATAAACAAACAAATAAATAAGGAAGTGACTAACAACATTTTGAAAAGGAAAGAGTTTCTTTCATCTTTCACTTCCAGGTAATGGTCTATCACCAGTGAAGGAAGGAACCTAGAGGCAGAAAGTGAAGCAGAGTCCATGGAGGACCACTTCATACTGGCCTGCTCCCTCTGGTTTGCTCTATCTGATTAATTATACTTCCTGAGACAACTTGCCCAAGAGTGACATCATACCTAGTCTACTGTGAGCTATCTTGGAGCAGTTAGTCATCAGATACTCCACAGACTTGACTTTTCTTGTTGAGGTTTTTCTTTCCAAGTTTAGGTTGCATAAGGTTGACAGAAAGAGTGGTGCTCTGTAGTTCTGAGCTTCACACAGTGACTTTGCTTTTTATCTGTGTTTCAATAACATGATGAAATGGCCTTGTTTTTCAACTTATAATACCCAGCCCTGTCAGATTTTGATGTTCTGTGAAGAACCATAATTGCTAGGCCACCTCTGAGCAAGCATTCAGCAGTCAGTTAGCATGCTTGTCTTCTCTAATTGCTGTTGCTAAATGTGACCCATGTCTTGTTTGAAAAAAACGACCATGTGTTATGTTCTTCTTTGCCAATTTTTCAACTCTAAGGCTCATCTTACTGGAAATTAGTAGGGAGCATTTCAAATTTTATAAATTAGACAAAGAATCAATTAAAACTATGTTGGAATGCAGCAGGTTCCTTTATTTGTTCATAGAACACACTGCATGATCCATTTCAAAAAACTGATCAATAGACACCTAAGAATAGTTACTTACTTGAACAATTTGAGTTCCAAACCCCTTTTGAAAGTGTATCCTCTTTTGGCATCTGGATGGTATCCATGATTTCTGAGAACTGTGGTATATTCTATATATATTGTAAACAGTGCATATGGGTACTTCAACTATGACTTAGTAATTATTAGCAGGAAAAACATTTTATTAAACCATGAATAGTTTCCTAAAAATTATTTTTATTAATTTATAAGGTGGGGGATGGATCATCCATTAGGTAACTCAATTGTCACCAAGTTTAAGAACCAGAGTCTCAAAGCCCATGTAATTCTAGCATTCCTCCAGTGAGACAGGATTCCTGAAGCACATAGGTCAGCTACTCCAGCATGTGTAGGGTGAACAAGGACCTGTCTCAAAACAATGTACATAGTGAGGTCTAACTATGGACATTATGCCCTTCAGTCTTCACATGAGCACTGTGACATGTTTATATCCAAATGCATACACATGAAAATGTACACACACACACACACACACACACACACACACACACAGAAAGAGAGAGAGATTTAAAATTCCTTTGATTAAGTTAATTGCTAAGTAATGCTACCATAATAATAGTTCTGGATAATAGAAGCATTTTTATTTTCTTAATATCTCTTTATGTGTTGGTAAAAGAATTTTTAAAAGGTATATTCAAAAAGCAAAAATCAGTATAAATTTGCATAAAATTCATCTCATGAGCGGTTTAATTTTATCTCTGTTGGTTTAAATGAATTTTTAAAACTGTTTTCCAGTTGGATGAGCAAGAAGTGGTTGCCATAACAACTGGTTTCTTACCACTGAGAAAATTTGTTTTATTTTTTTATGGCAGCATACATACCAACATGTTCAGATATAAATATAAAAAATTCACCTACTGCCTCCAAACACATCTCTACACAGACGTAAAAGACACTTTTTTTTTTTACATCATCTAGAGATTCTCTGTGCTTTAAAATCATTTACAAATGCATTTGCTTTACTTTGCATTTGCTTTACACTTAACAGTATAGCAGGGGCAAAGCTACTACATAATATAAATAAACATGTCACTTATTTAGTTAGCGAATAGAAGAACTTAGCTAAAAAAAGATGATTTCAGTAACCCCTTGCTATTTGGTATTTAGGCAAATTTCAAAGTTTTCCTGTAACAAATAATTATTTACTAAATAATTCTACAAACATATAAAAAAATCCCAGAAGTACAACTTCTGAGTCAAAGGTCATTTTAGAATCCAGTAGCTATTCTAGCATCTTCCATTTCTACTAGGAGAGAGTGAGAATATCTGATCTCTACACCATCACCCTGTGTGCAAATTGTATGGTTATCACTAGTCTCCTCAAGAATTTGTTTTTCTTTTGAATTTCTAGGATTTTTCTTTTTGTCGTGAAATTTAAGTGTCTTTTACATATACTATAATATGTGCCTCCATTTGTATTCTTTGACTTTCTGATAATGTCATCATGGTGACAATTTAACATGTATGAAGTTGACTTAATCTCTTTTGATTTTATGTTTTCTAGTTCCACTTTCTTTTGTTGATTAACTTAGCTATGTACTATCAATGGGTGGTAGAACCCTTATTAGTACTAAATTCCCACAAATATTGTATTTTATTCCTGTACTTCCTATCCTGTAACTTAAATCTGTCTCTGTGTTAGTTTTCTTTCACTACTTTCCTTATCATCATTTCCATTATAATTGATAATTTTGCTCATTTGTTTTGTCATGAGAACTTCTGAATAAGTTTGTATTGATAAAAGAAATGTATTAATAATTTGTTAATACCACATTATGTCTTCAATTCTACAGACATAACTTACATTTTCAGTACAGTTTCTCCTACTTGAACTCATGGTAGTCTTTTCATTCATTCTTTTTTTCTTTCTTATTCTTTTAGTTATGATTTGGAGTGTTTCATAGGCTTCCCCCCCCCATGGTAGTTCTTCATTTCTCATATTAATATTATACCCAGCACTTTATTAAACATTTGTAACATTTGCAATCATTTAAAAGTTATTCTTGAGGCAGGTGGATTTCTGAGTTCGAGGCCCGCCTGGTCTACAGAGTGAGTTCCAGGACAGCCAGGGCTAGACAGAGAAACTCTGTCTTGAAAAAGCAAAAATAAATAAATAAATAAATAAATAAATAAATAAATAAATAATAAATAAAAGTTATTCTTCAATTATAAATTCACTAAAATTGCAGAAGGGATCCTGTACAATTTACGCTAAGGGTATTCCTTGAGTTTGCTGTCAATGAAGCAATTGTATTGAATCTTTTCTTCTGTTGGATTAGCTGATATCTTCAAATTATAGGAATTTTTACCCTGGCAGTTGTTGATTTCTCATACTAATATTATACCCCGACACTTTATTAAGCATTTGTAACATTTGCAATCATTTAAAAGTTATTCTTGAATTATAAATTCACTAAAATTGCAGGAAAGGATCCCTGTAGTTTGAGGATGTGGCTGTGGATTTCATCCAACAAGAGTGGCACCCAGAGGAGTATGTTCAAAGATATTGTGGACGGACTTACAGTGACCTGGCATCTGTAGGTCACTGTGTGACCAAACCAGACATGATCATCTGTTGAAGCAGGAGAACAACTCTAGGTTTGAGAAGAGTAATTCTTAGGCCACAGTACTCAAGATTCCTGTGTCTGCCAAGTTCAGTTGTGGGTAATGCTCCTATGCTGGATAATGACATTTTATTCAGCATCAGAAGATTCACACTTTGAATCAAAATGTTAATTATAATAGATGGAGAAAGACTTTCATGAAGAAACAGGCTTTGCTTGGTCTAAAAGGATTCATGCAGAAGATGGAAATTTTGAATGACATGAATGTGGGAAAGCATATTGCAGGAAATCGAACATTTGTCAGCATCTCGGAATACAGACAGAGAGTCCCTGTGAGTGTGCCAAATATGTAAAGACTATTATTCAGGTCATACCTTATTACTCATCAGAGAATTCACACAGGTAAAAAGCTCTTTGAATGCCATTAATATAGAAAAATTTTTGGCTGCATGTCACAAATCATTCTACATTACACATTGCACATGGGAATGAGACTCTATGGGTGTATTAAATGTGGGAATACTTTTTGTGAGAAAGTTTCCTCACAATTCACCAGAGACATAACATTGAGGAGAAACATTATGAATGTAGTTTATGTAGCAAGATATTTGTCAAGATATCCTCACCTCACATGAGAACTCATATGGGAGAAGAACCCTATGCACTTAAGGACTATAGGAAACATTTTCATGCAAAGAAATGTTTAAACTAACATCAAAACATACATACACATGAGAACTGTGAGAGTGTGGAGAATGTGAGAAGTTCTTCTGAATAAAAATGTGTCAAAATCATCAGAGAACCCACACAGGTGAAAAGTTCTCTCAATACGGGAAAGCTTTTAAGTCTAATCATCTCTGGGAATCCACCAGA
Organism: Mastomys coucha; assembly: GCF_008632895.1. Classification (NCBI taxonomy): domain Eukaryota; kingdom Metazoa; phylum Chordata; class Mammalia; order Rodentia; family Muridae; genus Mastomys; species Mastomys coucha. The sequence goes on from NW_022196896.1 coordinate 30,504,191, forward strand.
GAATGCATACTGGAGGGAAATCCTATGACGATAATGAACATGGAAAGGCTTTCTGTGTGAGAGTCTATCTCACAGAACATTAGTGTGTGTATCCAGGAGAGAGCCTTAGGTAGTGACTATGGGAAGATATTTATCATTCAAATTCCTTTGACAATGCAGGAGAACCTCACTCTGAGAAATCATATGAATGTAGTGTGTGTTTGTGTGTTAGAAGTGGCATCTATGTGAAAGTGTACCTCACTAATCATTGGTGAGTTTACACTGGATAGAGGTCTTAACAGGAATGTGGGAAGGGTTTCTTTTGGAAAGCCCAGCTCACAGCACTGAAAACACACAAGGGACAACTCATACTTCGTGCATTTGGAGAAAGCCTTTCGCTGAGGATTCTTCTACTACACCAGGGTCAAGACCTTGTGGGATCAGATTGAGCAGAGCATGGGGAATACCCTAGTCACAGAATGCCATCGAGACTGACACAAAGGTGTGTCTTGTTCCCTTTAGGGGATAGTTCATTATGGCTGTCTTTTCCTTCTGGAGACAATGTATCCGTTTGTAGCTCAGACTGGTTAAGTTTCTTGTCTCAGCATTCTGAGCACTGGGACAACAGGTAGATAGATGGTCGGCATGGCTGGCCAGTTCATTTTAATTTTTTCAATTACTGGTAAGGTTAATCATCTTGGCTAATGATGGACCGTTTGGGATTTCTTCTGTGCACTGATTGCTCACACCCTTCATTTATTATTTTCCAGTGAGATGTTCATCTTTTACTTTCTGGTTTAAATGTTGTTTCAGCTGTTATTATTTAATACTTAAGAATATAACCTCCTTAACATGATTCCTTAAGTATTTCCTTGTAGATAATCATATAATCTACAAATATTAATCATTATCTTCATTGTTACAAATCTTATTTATTTATATGTTTTGATTATTTTGGTTGGTAAAAGCCATGTGTCAAATATTTCTCAGTAGTGGAGGTAAACATCAAATCTGTGTTTCAGATTTTAATGGAATCAAATCCCCTATATCCAAGTATCAATTATGTCAAAATTATTTTAAGTACATAGCTATTTCAATTTATCCTATAATTTTTAAATTTAATTTTTTATGTTCATAGGTGTTTTGCCTACATGTATGTTAGTGTACCACGTGCATGCTTAGCATCCATGAAGACATTGTAGGCCCTGAAACTGAAGTCTACTGGAATACCAGCCAGTACTTCTAGGTGATGAGCAATCTCTTCCACATTTACACCATAAATCTTAAAAATCAAATGCATGTAAAATTTTACAAATGTTTCATAGGCAAGATCTGCCAAGAAGATTTCTAACAGAGACAATTATTATGTTTAATAACATCATTTAATCAGATACATGTCCACTTATTAAATGTATGTTAGTAGGACCTTTTCATATTTATTGGAAGGAATGCTCTTGGCATTAATTTTCCAGTGTTGCTTATAGGGATCAGGCATCAAGATTTAGGAAACATTTTTCCTTCAGACAACCAAAGAGATCTATATTAGGTGATATGCAGGGAGAGTTTTAAGTTACATTGTTGGTAGAGTTTTCATAGCTTACTGGGACATACCTGTAGCCAGGGATGCTAGATGGGAGGAAGCTTTGAACAGTTTTGTGTCTTCCATGCAAAGACAATGTACTTGGGTTTTTAGAATATATCAAGAAATCAGTTTTAGTAAATTTCCTTTGAAAGTAATCCATTTGAAAATTATGCATTCTGGATCACAGAGCTGAAGTTTCTGGGTTTGTAATTACAAACCAGGTAATTATCACCATGTATACTCATAAATAAAGAGAATTTCTTTTTTCAGTATGCAGTAGTGACATAATTCTGCTGTTTAAGTTTTATGTGTCTAGTTGTCCCAGCTGATAAAAAAAATAGTCAGTATCATCTCTTCACCATCTATGTCATTATTAATGTTGAAGCTATATTATCTGTTTAACTGATAATCATTTATCACCACTTTTAAAAATGAAATAAAGCCAAACTTTGCTTCATCCTGATTCATCTCTAAGTTCATTTCCAGACTCTGAATTAGGAGCTCAGTTATACTTTTGTAGAAATCTCTGTAAAGAAGTCAGCTGCATTCTCACTAATGCTGAGATATATCTCCTACTGCCATAGGCAAAGTCCATATTTACAAATTTGCCTGCTCAAATATATTTATTTGTAGCCCCTAGATTAATTCCAGAACATGTCTATGGCCTTTTTCAAACATATTCATAGTTGTAAAGATTTGAGTCACCTGAAGAGCCTGTCCCAACCAACAGAGGGAAAACACGTGATATTGTAATTTCTTGTTTCAATTCTCAGATTGCAAGCAGATGTAATTTGAAGAGCTTTAGTGAGGCATTTAGATATATATTTTTAATTTGTTGTTGATGGTTTCACTGTTTGAAGGGACCTCAGTCATAATACATAAATGTTATTTACTGTTTCTCAGCACACAATGCGCCTCTTTGCATCCTTTTGACATTCCTTGTAGAAACAAAGCCCAAAAGTATTAAATAAGCATCATTTAAGCATGAGCAATGGGGCTGATAGCCACGAGTTCAGTACCACATATTAAGTAGGATATCTTTATAAAGACAAACACTACACAATGCTGTGTACTGATAATTTGGAAAAGCTATTGTGATTCAGAGATTGCAGAAAAATTGTATTTTTATTAAGGGTGATTGAATCTCATAATCACTGTCAGTATTTGTAGTATCATTGTATATAACTATTATGATTGAGTATTGGCTACATGTATTCTATCACATCTGCCTGTTTCTTTGTCTCTTTAACAGTCTGTCTGTCTGTCTACTTTCCCAGTTTGGATTTTCCATTTAGCTATTGATGTACTTCCTAGAATGGAAGATTTTGTTGCTAGTTTTGCTGTTTGGCTGTGCTTTTGATGTACACACTTGCCTGTGTGAGGCAGGCTTTCATCTCTAAGCTGTTCCTCCTCAAGCTAAAGTGCTTTAGCTATGTGACAGGGTAGGTGGATCCATGGGTGAAGTGTTTGATGTATAAGCATGGGGACCCAAGTTTGGATCCCTGTACTCATGTGAAATACCAGGCATGGTAATACAGACTTCCAGCCATAGTGACTACATCTTTATAGTCACTCTATAGTTTCTGTGTGTTACTAGAATTTTCTCAGCCTAGTTGTACTATATCTCTAAGGTGCCAGACACAGGGTCACCAAATATCAACTAGAGACAGTGGCTCCTAGGTTGGTTGACACATGCAATAAACCTTAAAAACAGAGACACTCATGGGAGTAAGCAAGGCAGAAGAAGCTTTTAAAGGAGAATTGTGGAATGTTGAGAATTCAAGGAATAGTGACATATTTCAGAAATGTGAGAGAAATTCTCAAGAGTCTAATGGAGAGAAAAAGAAAACACTGAAATACCCTGTCTAGGGATTTTAAAGATTATGGCAGAAACTGGGCAAAGGCTAAGATCATAGTTATGAGATTGACTAGTTTTCTGGACTGTGTTGAGTTGTGTTGCAGTAAATCTTCAACCCCAATAAGCCCATGCAAATAACACACAACTCAGCTATAATATTTATAAGCTGCATGCCTATATTGGGCAGGTGTTCCACTATACTACTCTATTCCCCAGGTATGGAATAGCTTGCTATTGGTGGCTTCTCCAGGCCATGTGGTTCTGCTCCATCTTCCTTCCACCTTCTCTTCCTCTATCATCTTCTCTCTCCTCCACCTATTTGTCCTCCCTCCTCCTTCCTCTCTAAACTTTCAGTCCCTACTTATCCCTTCCACTGCCCAATCACAGGCTCTATCCTTTATTTGATTAGTTAAAATGGGGAAAGGTGTTAGCATCAAGAACCTGCCTGCAGCAGATATGTGGGCGGGTCCACAGACCTGTCACCAAGGCA
>NW_022196896.1:30517598-30544314 GCF_008632895.1 Mastomys coucha
GTAGTTCCCTCCATCTCTCTCTCTCTCTCTCTTTCTTCTTCTCTCTCCCCCTTCTCTCTTCCTGCGCTACTCCCCTACCCCCCTTCCAATTAAACCTCTTACACATGAAACTGCCTGAGCCTGGTGTCTTCAGACGCTTTCTGCCGCGACTCAAAACCCATCAAAAGGGTTCACGTGAAATCACCTGAGTAAGTGATCCACTCCTTGTAAGGGTGGCCATTCTTGATGTAGCAGAATTAACATCAAAATACAAAGTACCAGGGCAATCCACAACAGGTTGAATTAATGGAGGGGTCTGGTTGCTCTCTTCAAGTTTGTCTAGCTCTACCAGGAAGATTCCATGCTTGCTTTATGTGCTTCCAACTATTTATGAATAGTTGAAGCTCCTTTTGCCAAACTCTGACTCCAGCTTTGTTACTTGTTGACCTTGAGTGTCTGCTAGAAGTAAGTCAGTAAGTCACTGCCTGTGACTCCTTCACAGGTGCTTCAGGAGCTGTCAGTTATTCTCTGCTGCCTTTGTTCTCACAGCTACCAGGAAGTAATTGCAATTGTTGTTAGTTAATCCCTTGCCTATGAGATGATCTGGGGCCATGGTTCTCAGCCTTCCTAAAAGTGCCACTCTTCAATACAGTTCCTTACTTTGTGGTGTCCCTCAACCATAAAATTATATCATTACTACTTATAAGTCTAATTTTGTTGCTATTGTGGATCATAATGTATGATATCTGTTATGTGACCCCTGTGAAAGAGTCTTATCTGATATGCGACCCCCAAAGGGGTCACATCCACAATTTGAGAACCGCTGGTCTAGGGTCTCTTTTCAAAAATAGGTGGAGGCTTTCTTAGCAGCTATCTTTACTCAGTCAGTTACACCTGCATTAGAAGCCGGAATATGTTAATGGCTTGTGTATGTTAATGTTTGTATTACTATCATTGAGAGAATCAGGAAAATTCTGGAGGGGCTCACTGACCATTTAAGTTAGCCAAAAAACATTAATTCTACTGACAGTGAGAAACTCAGACTCAGGAAATAAGTTGAAAGTGATAGGAAAGATGCCTGAAGTGAACCTCTCACCTCCACATGTTCACACTCAGGAGAGCACACTAGCACATACCCATTATATGCACATTTTAAGAAATAATGCTTTATATTGATATGACTCCTTATAAAATATATAGTATACATAACAAATCAAATTTTTGTTTCCTTTATTCTTGTAGTCTTTACTATTTCAATTTCTGTTTCTGTGTACAACTCTATCTTGAGTTAATTTAGAGGTAAGGGTCAGGACCCATGTCTATATGGCTCTTGGAATCCAATGTCATTTGTTAAAAATACTTCTGTTTTACTGCTGAATATCATCAGTGACTTTGTTGACAAGCAACTGACTATATTTCTGTGTGTTTATTTCTGGATTCCATTTCTGTTCTATTCATCATTTTAATATTTATGTCAACTGAATGTTGTGATTATCACTCTAACTTTATACAAAGTCTTAATACTCTTTCTTATGAGCCATCCAACATTTCTCTTATCTTCAAGATTATAGTGAATGTTATATATCTTTCTAATTTCCATGTAAATTTCAGTATTAACTTGTCCATATTTAAACTAAGCTTTCTGGTATTTGAATTTAAATTTCACTGACTCTATGAGTCAGTTTGGGAAGAACTTACACATTAAGTCTATCTATCTATCTATTTATCTATCTATTTATCTATCTACCTCCTTTTCTTATTTATTTATTTATTTTTTTTTTGGTTTTTCAAGACAGGGTTTCTCTGTGTAGCCCTGGCTGTCCTGGTACTCACTCTGTAGACCAGGCTGGCCTCGAACTCAGAAATCTGCCTGCCTCTGCCTCCCAAGTGCTGGGATTAAAGGTGTGTGCCACCACCACCCGGCTCTACCTCTCCTTTTCTTTTTGTGATATTTTATAGTATTTGGTACAATTTTTAGACATCATTTGTTAGAATATTCCAGTAGATATTCTAACCAAGACAAAAATCATTACACATAACAAGTGTTGGAATATCATAAACGGATGCCAAGTGCATGGTATTAAGAAATGCCAGTGAATATTGTACTTGAAGTCCTAGCCAGAGCAATTAGACAACAAAAGGAGATCAAAGGGATATGAATTGGAAAGGAAGAAGTCAAATTATCACTATTTGCTGATGATATGATACTATACTTAAGGACCCCAAAAATTCCACCAGAGAGCTCCTAAACCTGATAAACAACTTCAGCAACGTACTGGATATAAAATTAACTCAAAAATCAGTGGCCTTCCTCTACACAAAGGATAAACAGGATGAGAAAGAAATTAGGGAAATAACAACCTTTACAATAGTCACAAATAATATAAAATACCTTGGTGTGACTCTAACTAAGCAAGTAAAAGATCTGTTTGATAAGAACTTCAAGTCTCTGAAGAAGGAAACTGAAGAAGATCTCAGAGGATGGATGGACCTCCCATGCTCATGGATTAGCAGGATTAATATAGTAAAAATGGCCATCTTGCTGAAAGCAATCTACAGATTCAATGCAATCTCCATCAAAATTCCAACTCAATTCTTCACAGACTTAGAAAGAGCAATTTGCAAATTCATCTGGAATAACAAAAAACCTAGGATAGCCAAAACTATTCTCAACAATAAAGGAACCTCTGGTGGAATCACCATCCTGGACCTTAAGCTGTACTACAGAGCAATTGTGATAAAAACTACATGGTATTGGTACAGTGACAAGCAGGTGGATCAATGAAATAGAATTGAAGACTCAGAAATGAACCCACAAACCTATGGCCATTTGATCTTTGACAAAGGAGCTAAGACCATCCAGTGGAAAAAAGACAGCATTTTCAACAAATGGTGCTGACTCAACTGGTGGTTAGCATGTAGAAGAATGCAAATCGATCCATTCCTATCTCCATATACAAAGCTCAAGTCCAAGTGGACCAAGGACCTCCACATAAAACCAGATACACTGAAACTAATAGAAAAGAAAGTGCAGAAGAGCCTCGAGCACATGGGTACAGGGGAAAATTTCCTGAACAGAACACCAATAGCTTATGCTCTAAGATAAAAAATTGACAAATGGGTCCTCATAAAATTACAAAGCTTCTGTAAGGCAAAAGACACTGTCAATAGGGCAAAACAGCAACCAACAAATTAGGAAAAGATCTTTACCAATTCTATATCTGATAGAGGGCTAATATCCAATATATACAAAGAACTCAAGAAGTTAGACTCCAGAGAACCAAATAAACCTATTAAAAACGGGGTAGAGAGCTATAAAAGGAGACTTTTCAACTAAGGAATACCAAATGGATGAGAAGCAGCTAAAGAAATGTTCAACATCCTTAGTCATCAGGGAAATACATATCAAAATGACCCTGAGATTCTATCGCACACCAGTCAGAATGGCTAAAATGAGAAACTCAGTTGATGGCAGATACTGGTGAAGATGTGGAAAAAGAGGAATACTCCTCCATTGCTGGTAGGATTGCAAGCTGGTACAACCACTCTGGAAACCATTTTGGTGGTTCCTCAGAAAATTGGACATAGTACTACCTGAGGACCCAGATATACCACTCCTGGGCATATACCTAGAAGATGCTCCAACATGTAATAAGGACACATGCTCCACTATGTTCATAGCAGCCTTATTTATAATAGCCAGAAACTGGAAAGAACCCAGATGTCCCTCAACAGAGGAATGGATACAGGAAATGTGGTACATCTACACAATGGAGTACTACTCAGCTATTAAAAACAATGAAGTTATGAAATTCTTGGGGAAATGAATGGATCTGGAGAATATCATCCTGAGTGAGCTAACCCAATCACAAAAGAACACACATGGTATGCATTCTCTGATAAGTGCATATTAGCCCAGAAGATCAGAATAAACAAAGTACAATCCATAAACCACAAGAAACTCAATAAAAAGGAAGGCCAAAGTGTGGATACTTCATTCCTTCTTAAAAGAAGGAACAAAATACCCTTCTTTTAAGGAAGGTGTTGCAGAGACAAACTATGGAGCAGAGACTGAAGGAAGGACAATTCGGGGACTACTCCACCTGGGAATCCTTTCCACATTCAATCATCAAATCCAGACACTATTGTGGATACTGGCAAATGCTGGCTGACAGGAGCCTTATATAGCTGTTTTCTGAGAGACTCTGACAGTACCCAACTAATACAGAAGTAGAGGCTCACAACCATCCATTGGTCTGCGTACAGGGTCCCCAATGAAGGAGCTAGTGAAAGGACCCAAGGAGCTGAAGGGCTTGCAGCCCCTTAGGATGAACAACAATATGAAATACTTAGTACCCTCAGCGCTCCCAGGGACTAAACCACCAACCAAAGAGTATACATGGTGGGATTCATGGCTCCAGCAGTATATGTACCAAAGGATGGTCTAGTTAGTCATCAAAGGGAGGAGAGGCCCTGGACCCTGTGAGGGTTCTATGCCCCAGTGTAGGAGAATGCCAGGGCCAGTAAGCAGGAGATGGTGGGGTGGTGAGCAGGGGAGGGATTTGTTTTTGTTTATTTTATTTTATTTTATTTTTGGAGAGGAATCTGGGAACAAAGGTATTGTATGACATGTAAATAAAGAAAACATCTTAAAAAAAAAAGAAAACATCTAATAAAAAAAGAAAAAAATTATGGGCATGTAATCCTTAAAGATTTAAAAACCATATAAATAAATTTCAATGAGGCATTTACTGCAAATATATTTTCAAAACCAAAAACTTATTAAAACTGAAATAAAAGAATACTGTCTTAAAATTCTTGAAACTATTAAGAATAGATTCAGTCTACAATTCAAAAGTCTATGTTAAAAAGAAAACCAATGAGAATACACTTAAATTGAGGTGAATTCATTTCTTTAAAACTCAAGGTTAATTTCATATTTAAAAATTGTACTGGTTACTTCATTAAAGGGAAAAATATTTCAGTCCACGCAGGAAAACACTTTAAAAATTCAACAGTCAGTAGAGACAATGCTTCTCAGCAAACCAGGAAAAGATATAGAACAAACAGAAAGTAGAAACAATATATTTCAAGGTGACATGACAAGGCTTTCTCTTCAGGATTCTACTGGAGCAGAAACAATCAATATGAGCACTTTATACAAAATGTGAGAGCCTATGACAATGTGACTGCAAAGGAAAAGTGGTTCTCATTTATTCAGTTAAGAATCTTAGAAAATTAGAGAGAATCCAAAAAGTATTTAGAAATAAAAGATTTAGAAGAATCTAGAAGTGTCTCTGGAATGGACAGTGTTAACAAGATTCTTGACAGAATTCTTGCTTAGTGGTAACAGAAAATATCGCTTGTGGGTAACATAAACTGAGAGTGAAAAGAACTATAAACCCAACTCCTTTATCTAGAAACCACATTATAAGAAAATTCTAGAATGCCTCTGTTAGTTATTTCTCTTGACAGTATGAAATGGTCGTAACAAAAATAACTGAGGAGTCAAGATTTATTCTCATAGCAGTTCCAAAGTATCCAACCCCTCATGAAGAGAAAGGTGTTCAGTGTACAGCAATTTCCTCCTAATGGAAATAAACCTGAGCATTAAGTGATAAGGCTATCTTTTAGTTATCTATGCTCCTGTAAGTAGCCTCTCCTGTCACTCCAGGTTGTCTCTGATAGGTGCCATATCTAGGAAAAATATTTTATATTAGTTATGGTTCTCTAGAGGAACAGAATGAATAGAATTTATATTTATATACATATTAAATTAACAATATATAATTAATACAGAATTAATTATATGGGATTTATTAAAATAATGTATGTTTTCCAGCTAACACATAATAGCTGTTAATCAATGGAAGGTCCATCCCTTTTCAACTTGACACAATCACTTCTCCTCATGTCGTGTTTAATTTTAAAATGAAAAAAATAATCAGGTCACAATCATGCCTAACATAATATTTGTTGAAGTATACTTGCAACTTCATTCTGTATGTATAATAAGTGGCAATGTCCCTTGAGGGGACATTCTTTTGTTATCTCAAAACATAAAAATGATAACCACTGATATTCCTTTCTTAGTGTGTTGGCTTAAGAGCATCAGAAGTCCAAAGTGGCCAGGAGGATGTCTTGAGTTTCCATTTCTTTATCATAATTTATAAATATAAAGCTACGTTAATAAGCCTTAATTGAGATAGTGTACTTGACCTGTAGGAGTTGTTGGCTATGTTCCCAAAAGTTGACTAAGCAGGCAGCCCTGACCCTATGTCATAAACTACTGCTGTGATGTTGTCACAGTTCACCCCATCAACTTCTGAGGCCTACAAGATAGCTGATGAAGAAGGAAAAATCCTCACTTCGGTTCCTCAAATAGCTCAGAATGTGGGTGTAGAGAAAATTATGGCCACTGCATAGGCTGGCACTTATAGATGTCATTAAAAACGGTAGAGAAAAAAGTTCTTCCCGCAGTTGACATGTCTATCAGGGCACCTAATTACCTGCCTTTTCTGAGAAAAGATATTTGAAGTTATACTGGACAGGATAGATGTAAGAGCAATGGCCAACATCTTGGCAAGCTGGCCAAGCAGTAGGAAAAAAAAAAGATGGCAATGAGACTTCAACTCAATTTGCCTTTTTTTTAACTAGAGAATTTTAAAATCAATATATATTATACAAAATAATTGATTTCTTTTAGCATCTTCAAACATCTACATAATCTAATCTGATCATATTTATTCTCCAATTATTCTCTTTTGTGCCTCCTCCAGTTAAATTTTAAGTTTGTATTTAATTGTGTCAATGTGGTACCAGTACAACTTAAGCCTCTAAGTTTGTGTTTCTGTTGCTTCAACGAAACACTATGACCAAAAAGCAAGTTGGAGAGGAAAGAGGTTATTTTGCTTACTCTTCCATGTAGTTGCTTATTATTGAAGGAAATCAATACAAGAATTCAAACAAGGGTCTGCACGTGGAGCCGATCCTGTACCACAGAGCTCCATACCCAAATACTGCCTGGAGAGAGCTGGTTTCCCAGGAGTGTGGACACACCTGTGAGCTGAGGTAAGAACACCAATTCTGATCAGAGGGATCTGCCCAGAGCCCTCAGGATGCAAGAACCAAGGAGCAACCTGGGACAGGATCCTTCTGTTTTCCATCTGTGTCTGGAGCTGACCCTGTGCCACAGCTTTCCATACTTAAATTCCTCTCAGAGAGAGCTGGTCTTCCAGGAATACTGACAAACAGGCTTGCAAGAGGGACAAGCCACAGTCAGAGACAGCAAGACTAGCTAACACCAGAGATAACCAGATGGTGAGAGGCAAAGTCAAGAACATAAGCAATATAAACCAAGGCTACTTGGCCTCATTAGAACCCAGTTCTCCCACCACAGTGAGCCCTGGTTACCCCAACACACCAAAAAAGCAAGACTCTAATGTAAAAATCACATCTAATGATGATGATAGAGGACTTTAAGAAGGACATAAATAATTGCCTTAAGGAAATACAAGAGAACACAGGTAAACAGATAGAAGTCCTTAAAGAGGAAACACAAAAATCCCTTAAGAAATTACAGGAACACACAACCAAACAGGGGAAGGAATTGAACAAAACCATCCAGGATATAAAATGGAAATAGAAACAATAAAGAAATCACAAAGGGAGACAACCCTGGAGATGGAAAACCTTGGAAAGAGATCAGGAGACATAGATGCAAGCATCAGCAACAGAATATAAGAGATAAAAGAAAGAATCTCAGGGGCAGAAGACACCATAGAAAACATTGACACAACAGTCAAAGAAAATTCAAAATTCAAGAAGCTCCTAACCCATTGAATCCAGGAAATCCAGGATACAATGAGAAGACCAAACAGAAGAATAATAGGTATAGAAGAGAGTGAAGATTCCCAACTTAAAGGGCCAGTAAATATCTTCAACAAAATTATAGAAGAAAACTTCCCTAACCTAAAGAAAGAGATGCCCATTAACATACAAGAAGCCTACAGAACTCCAAATAGACTGGACCAGAAAAGAAATCACTCCTGTGACATAATAGTCCAAACACCAAATGTGCAAAACAAAGAAAGAATATTAAAAGCAGTAAGGGAAAAAGTCAAGTATCATATAAAGGTAGACTTATCAGAATTACACTAGATTTCTCACCAGAGACTATGAAAGCTAGAAGATCCTGGACTGATGTTATACAGACCCTTTGAGAATACAAATGCCAGCCCACACTACCAGCAAATCTCTAAATTACCATAGTTGGAGAAACCAAGATATTCCAAGACAAAACTAAATTTACACAATATCTTTCCAAATCCAGCACTACAAAGGATAATAGATGGAAAATGCCAATGCCAACACCAGGAGGGAAACTACACCCTAGAAAATGCAAGAAAGTAATCTTTTTCAACAAACTCAAAAAAAGATAGCCACACAAACATAAAAATAACATCAAAAATAACAGGAAGCAACAATCACTATTCTTTAATATCTCAACATCAGTGGACTCAATTCCCCAATAAAGAGATTGATTAACAGACTGTATTCATAAACAGGACCCAACATCTTGCTGCATACAGGAAATGTACCTCAGTGTCAAAGACAGAAAACACTACCTCAAAGTAAAGCACTGGAAAATAATTTTCCAAACAAATGGTCCCAAGAAACAAGCTGGAGTAGCCATTTTAATATCAATAAAATCAACTTTCAACCAAAAGTCATCAAAAAGGATAAGGAAGGACACTTCATACTCATCAAAGGAAAAATCTACCACAAAGAACTCTGTTTTGAAGACCTATGCTCCAAATGCAAGAACACCCTCATTCATAAAAGAAACTTGACTAAAGCTCAAACCACACATTGCACCTCATCCAATAGTAGTGGAAGACTTCAACACCCATTCTCATCAATGTACAGATCATGGAAACACAAACTGAGACACATTGAAACTATCAGAATCTATGGATCAAATGAATTTAACAGATATCTGTAGAACATCTCCTCCTAAAACAAAAGAATATACCTTCTTCTCAGAACCTCATGGTACCTTCTTCAAAACTGACAATATAATTGGTCACAAAACTGGCCTCAACAAATACAAGAAGATTGAAATAATCCCATGCATCCTATAAGATTACCACAGACTAAGGCAGATCTTCAATACCAACATAAAGAACAGAAAGCCCACATACACATGGAAGCTGAACAACTCCCTACTCAATGATAACTTGGTAATAGAAAAAATAAAGAAATTAAATACTTTTTAGAATTTAATAAGAATGAAGGCACAACATACCCAAACTTATGGAACACAATGAAAGCGGTGCTAAGAGGAAAATTCTTAGCTCTGGGGTGCCTTCAAAAAGAAATTTGAGAGAGCATACACTAGAAGCTTAACAGCACCCCTAAAAGCCCTAGAACAAAAAAAAGCAAATATACCCAAGATGAGTAGACAGCAGGAAATAATCAAACTCAGGGCTGAAATCAACCAAGTAGAAAAAAAAGAACTGTAAAAGAATCAACAAAACCAGGAGCTAGTTCTTTGAGGAAAATCAACAAGATTAAGCCATACTAATCAGAGAGCACAGAGACAGCATGCAAATTAACAAAATCAGAAATGAAAAGGGAAATATAACAACAGAAACCAAGGAAATTTAAAAAAATCATCAGATCCTACTACAAAAACCTATATCCAACAAAACTGGAAAATCCGGATGAAATGGACAGTTTTCTAGACTAATACCAGGTTCCAAAGTTAAAAAAGGATCAGATAAACCATTTAAACAGTCCCATAACCCCTAAAGAAATAGAAGTAGTCATTGAAAGTCTCCCAACCAAAAAAAGCCCAGGACTAGGTAGTTTTAGTGCAAAATTCTATCAGACCTTCAAAGGACACCTAATACCAATACTCTTCAAATTATTCCACAAAATTGAAACAGAAGGAGCACTGCCCAGTTCATTCTATGCAGCCACAGTTACACTGCACATTCTCCCTTAAAGATGGAATCATTTCTGTCTAATCAGGAACCTGTCACAATTTCCTTTCATAGAGGACTTCATAGGAAATTTTTTATCTACTTCTGTCATGTTTAATTATCCAAATATATTTTAAAAACTGGTTGAGTGCATTAAAAAAAAATCAGCTTCTGAAAGAAAAACTCATTTTAGCTTCAGAAGATATCATGTATATTTAAGAGCCATTTAACTATTATAAATTATTTTGATGACAAAAAAATTCAAATAGGGCAGGAAACTGTAGGCAGAAGCTGATGCACAAGCCATGGAGGGATGCTGCTAACTAGCTTGCTCTCCTCACTTGCTCAGCCTGTTTTTTTATAGAACCCAGGCCCACCAGCCCAGGGATGGCACCTCTCACAATAGGCTAACTCCTCTTCCACCAATCACTAACTGAAAAAATGCCTTACTGCTGGATCTCATGAAAGTATTTCCTCAACAGAGAGTCTTTCCTCTTGGATGATTCTACCTTGTGTCAAGTTGACACACAAAATCACACGGTGTAGCCTCCTGTCTAAAATCATTTTGCCTGAGGAAAGACTTTAATTGTTCTTGTAATGATCACTACAGGATGGTCAGTGCTGAGTTTGCCTTTAGCTGTATGTATATGCTGATCCATTTTTGTTTACTTGACATGATCTGAGTCATCTAGGAATAGGGAACCTGAACTGAGGAATTGATTCCATCAGATTGGCCTGTAGGCAAGTCTGGAGGTATTTCCTTGGTTAATGGTTGGTGTGGGAGGATCATAGCTCTGGGTTATGACACCACTGGTGGATTGGTTTGAGTCATTTATAAAAAACTAAGCAGATCCAGTCATGTGGAGCCAGCCAGTTAGTAGTACTGTTCCATGGCTTCTGCTTCAGTTTCTAAGTCCATGTTCCTGCCTTAAGTTTCTGCCCTGAATTCCTGCCCTGACTTCATGCAGTGATGGACTGAGACCTGGGAGTTGTAAAATGAAATGAACCCTTTCCTTCTCAGAGTTGCTTTTAGTTATAGGGTTTGTCATAGCAATAAAAAGCAGATTAAAGCCAGGCAGTGGTGGCGTACCCTTTAATCCCAGCACTTGGGAGGTAGAGGCAGGTGGATTTCTGAGTTCGAGGCCAGCCTGGTCTACAGAATGAGTTCCAGGACATCCAGGGCTACACAGAGAAACCCTGTCTCAAAAACAAACAAACAAACGCAGAGTAGAACACCATATTATTGTCATGAGATATAAATTTTGGTAAGCTAAGCCAATATCATTTACTTTGTTGATTCACATATCAGTGATGGCTTTTGAATATCCTGGTGTCTTTAATAAGAATATACATATAGCAAAGCTATGTTTTATTGTTATCCCCCTATATCTTCTGTTTTTTTGTTTGTTTGTTTGTTTGTTTGTTTTCTGTGACAAGATAATTGCTCTAGTCAAATTATCTTCCGGGCAATCGCAAAATGTATCTTTCCTGGTATGTATAGTTTTAAAAATGCATCTTTAAAAGCTAATGGAGGTTGAGTGAATTGTACTGTCCCCGCTGAGCTCAACGGGATTCCTCAATAGGACTCCGGAGGCAGCAGCCCGGCTTGGCCCATCAGGTGTTTGGGACCGGAGACAGCTCCAGGGATCAAAGACAGAACTGGTAGCCCAGAATTCAAAAGGAACTGAACCTCTAATCCGCTTTCCTGCCTGGAGCCATCGCTTGCAGGGCCTTGTTTACAGACTGATATGTTTTTTCCCTGTTCTCACTTCTCTGCTAAAAGACATAAGATTGTTTTGCCTTAGGTATAAATATCCCGATTCACTAAGTAAAGAGTACACCTTGATAAGAATCTACTTGGTGTCGTTCCTTGTCTCCTAACCAGCTTATTTTCACAGAAACTTCCCCAGTTCGTGAATCACCCAAGGTAAGAAGTGAAACTGTGGGCCAGTTTCCTTCAGTGAATGTCTTGTGATCTTACACTCTCAGCCTTTAGAATGGTGAGAGAACAATGCATACCTGCTGTGGAAGCCACACAGTATTTTACTGAAGCAGTCTGTACCATGTAACAGAAAGCCTTGCTTACCCATCAACCTCTGTCCTCTAGAAGCTAGAGCCCTCCTGCTGGTTACAGGTGACCCTGGGCACTTTCACCATTATATTTCAGGATTGGTGATTTTATCATTTATACTACTTATTAACGTCCTTATAGCATGGAAATCTTATTCACTTTCAAAACCCATGGTACTTATTTTGTTTAATGCTGGAGGCATCCCAGGGAAGAAGTCATGTTTTAGTAATTGAAAATACGTGTATTTTGCTGGAAGAGTCTAAGGCATATGTGATTTTGAAGGTTGGTTGCTGAAGACTTTTCATGAAGATTGGTTGCTGAAGACTTCTCATGAGTAGCTTGTACCATGAAATAACCTGGACAGTGGCATAACTAGGAATCCTAGGTAATAGCTATTGTGGCTAGAAAGTTATTGGTGAGCCTCCCAGGCATGTTTAGTCAGAAGTTACAACCACCTTACAGTAAATGCTGTCAATAGAGGACTCAGCAAGGTCAGCGACATTTTCCGATTCATCTTGCGTTCTCTGGTGCAAAAGGTTAATGGCAATGAAATAGGAGTGACTTGGCAGTGTTGAAGCAGTGTGAGATTCCTCAGTGATGTAATAGGGAAGGTGCATGCTGTATAGCTCCTTTTCTGAATTTACCACTAGCATTGTTAGTTCTCATTCTGGCTCATAGCACAACCTGCCAGGGGCCACTTTCCATGTGCCCAACTAGGGATGTATTGTTCATCCTTCCTTCTGATCAGTTTTTTGAATTGACTCAGTTCGTTGTCATTTGTCAGAAGTGTCTAGGAACCAGGCATCTGAAATGTGGGGCCTCCCCTGTCCTTATCACTTGTTTTCTTCTTTTCATTTGTGGCCTCTGCTTTTTCTAGCCTCCCAGAAACATAATGCAAGGCTGGCAGAAGAAATCAGCCTAGCAGATTTCAACTGTGAAGTATCCAAATGTTACCAGAATCTCACTCTGGCCTCTCTTCTGCTTCCCATCCAAATGGATGCCATACAAAGAATTCAGATGAGATACACAGCCCGTAGTGTAGAAGACAAGATGGGAAAGACTCATTGACGAGTGTAATAGTATGAACTGCTCTCAAGTTATCATGCTGCCTTATGGATCCTTATGCAGACAGCCTTTATGCTACTTTCTATAGTCTCTGAACAGATTTATTTACCAAGGATATTTTCCTGTAGTGGTGAATGATATTGCATTTGGATTAGCTCTTTAAAGTATGTGAGTGCTTGACTATGCAAGCATGTATGTCTATGCACCATGCAGAGGACAAAGCATGGTATTAGATCCTAGTTTTTAGTGACCATGTGGATGCTCAGAACCAAACCTCTGCAAAAAGAGAGCAAGTGCTCTTAACTGCTGATCCGACCGCTCTACATCTTGGATTGACTCCTAAGAGAGGGACAGTGGTATGTCCTTTCTTAATAGGCCGTGCAAAGCCCCACTGCCTCCACCTTCCTCACATTTCTCTAATCAGTGTCTTTCCATTGAGATCAGGCTGTAGTTGGTGCTCTGAGTTATTCTTTATATACAAAGCAGTGGTTTTTCACACTGAACCGTGTCCCAAGTGATCCATTTCACAAGCCACATTCTGCGGCATACTGAGTGTAGATGCCAAGGCAGGATTACTCTGCACCTTGTTCTACATGGAGACACCATTGGCATGTCCAGCACCACCCATGAAGTGCATTCCCAGAGTCAGAAGCCATTATCCTATGAAATTATCAATGTAGATGGAGACTATGTGAGCACATGGAAATGCCAGGAACACAAGGCCTGAGAAGTTATGAATGAACTAGACCAAACAAAGAATGCTAGACCCTTACCTTGATCCCCTAAGAGAAGACCACCTAGCACTATAGTTGCCCCATTGGCCTGTCATATGACCACTAATATTTAAGTCAAAGTAGAAAACTCCTGACTCTAATGGTGTTTCAGCTCAACTCAGTGTCCACTACTGTCACAGCCAATTCACAAATTGCCATCCTTCCATCCATCCATCCATCCATCCATCCATCCATCCATCCATCCGTCCAAACCCACTACTGTAGCTGTTATCCAGGGTCTTTTTGATTTGCATTTTTCTCCAGGGCGTTCTTACCTCAGCAGCTGGACTCGTTCTAGAGACTCCCCTACGTCTGAGGCAGGGATCAAGCCTGTGACCCTTTAGATCAGCTGGGTTCGTTTTTAGCATTAATCTATCATTTTGAAGCTGTATGAGCTTCCTTCTTTTGCTCTAGGGAAGCTCTATAAAATTTATACAGCCTGTAACACACACACACACACACATACACACACACACACACACGTGTAGTTGCTGTGGGATATGTAATGTATGAGCTGAGAATTAATATAGTAATTACGATTGGAACAAAAGAGCCCATGTTTGCCCCTGTCAGCTGTCAAGGAAAAGCAATCAGGACGACTTGGCTGAAACCAGGGAAGCTGCCAGAGCTTCTCAATTTATATTTGTTCCGTAGAGTCTGACACTGGGGAGAGACACAGATATGTCAGTGGATGTGGCTGACACCCAGTGCTCCTCTATGGATTTTTAAATGTGAAGGAGCAGGAACGGGATGCTTTCCCCCATTCTTTTGCATGGTATCTCCAACTCTAAGGAGGGCAACTGTGATATTTCCTTCTTCATTAGAATTGGCATGTTACTGAGGACACAGGAAGGAAGCCCAAAGCTGATTATGGGGAAGGTCCTCAGTGACCTAATTGCTGACTAGCTACCGAGTATGAGGGCATCACTAAGAAGGCTTCTGAAAAAGTTAAAAGGCACACTGCCCATGAACACAAGCCAGCTTCGCCAGAGGGTTCTGGGTTTGAGACCTATGTCTGCTGTGTAATCTTTGATCTATTACTTAACTCATGTTCTGTAAAATGAAACAATGACACTTGACTTATAGCTTAATAAGAGACCTTCTGTAAAGTATTGCTTAGAGTCAGCTCTCAATTCCCAGAAACTATTGTTAATTTCCTATCATGTCCACTGTCCTTGGATGTTATTTACCTCTGTTGGCAAGGAAGAATTAAAAAGACAGGGACAGGTTGGATTCTGAGAAGAAAGATCTAAAGAGGCTATTTCCATAAAGAGATGCCTAAATAACTTATGATGATAGTTTTGATTTTCTTTTTTAATATCTTGGGGAAGGATACTTCATTACTTCACAGGGACCTTTATTCAGTGTCTCCTTACCTTAGTGGTGATGGACCTCTTCCTGCAGTCAGTAGAAATCTGATTTAATAAATCTTGTTTACCACACTTGGCCCCAAGGAGAAAAAAAAGAAGCCAGACCACGAAGCTTTCTCCTGAGGAACCATCACCTAGGACCACAAGACTCCCCCTTCTTTCCAGTTCCCCAGGCCAACTGACTATAGAGCTATTGCATTCGTCCTAGAGGTCAGTGCTAGGACATTGCCATCCTTAGTTCAGCCTTACAGTGCAGGCGCAATCTTTTCATCTCCAGTTGAAAACCTACCCCTGTCTTCATAGCAGAGCTGAGCTATTACAGGATCCTAGGAAGAGCTATCACAGGCCTGTTCAAGATTGAAAAAGAAAGCAAAAGATTATTTTGATGATATGCTAACAGATCTCAGGGCTTCTTTAGAAAAGACCCTTGGGTACTCATCATGATGACCCAGGGTACTTGTCAGCTTTCAATTCACGGAAACTATTATTAATAGCTCCTCACTGTTCCAAAGCCTCAGCTTTCTCTATTAAAGAAGCAATTTTCTAGTTCTTTCTTCTACAAACCTCTGTATATTTAGATTTTTGATTATCCTAAGAATAATTTTTATTAAATTACATTTTCCCTGAACATAATCTATCTCAAAGTTGTCCATTCAGGTCCATGTAATTTAGGCTTAAATGTCTGTAGTTGACTTTTGGTTTTATTATATTATTTATTATATTATTATGAGGTAAACTTATAAAAAACTCTTTTATACTCTTTATAGGGAGTATATAATAATTACAGTTCTATGATATGCCATTATAATTCTATGTATCTCTTGTTTTACCTGTTTGATAAAATTAATGGAAATGAAGTTAATTTTTTTTCTTGTTTGCCAAAATAAACTACCAGAGGAAAGTACTAACTTCAAAAGGTTCCTAGGCAACCCCACATGTCCTAGAGATGAGCTCTTTCCTGTCAGTTCCAAGGTCACCTTTCTCTTTGGCTTTTTTCTTCATAGTGGACACATGTTCATACTCTTCAGAACACTGCACAGCAGGCATGCAGCAAGAGAAAGGCCTCCCTGGGAGATGATGGACTTAGGAAATGAGGTGAGGGACTTACTGGAGCTTTGGCATAGCTGTGTGTTTAGAACTCCAATCCAGCCTAGTGCTTTTTCTGTGTTCTCTCAATGGAAATTAGCATCCCATTGGCTAGGATACCTAAAATCCCTCTGTTGGTCCCTGTGAAGAGTCTTCTCATCCACCGCTCCTCTGCACATTCTCATTCTGGTTGGTGTCTGATGCATCCCAACACTGGGTTGTCAGCATACCAGCCCAAGCTCCAGCAAGTCAGCAAAGGCCCCAGTGTCAGGAATAGAGCCATACATCTACAAGCCCCAGGTTTCTCTGTTTCTTTATCTTCCTTTGGTATTCCCCCTAAGCTCTAGGGTCCAAGAGAATGGTGTTTTAGCATCTTCTATATCAGATGTTAATTTATTATTTATATTAAGCTTCTACAGTTTTCTTTTCCTAGCTAGTTTTAGGTAAAACATAGTAATGTGTCCCTCAGAGGTCTCTGGATGCAGGAGGCATAATTAATCAAAGACCTTAAGTAACTGTTGTGATGTCAGGTCCCAGCGTACATGCTTGATCATACTTCCTTTGGGTGCTCTCAGCCCATGATGGAGAACACAGGGACACTAGAACAGGCTACTCCTTGGTTGCTGAGGGTACATTTAGTGGGTAGCCCTGGCTAAGGAATTCCCCCTGCAGATTTTCTTAGAGCTGTAGTATTTTCAAAGTTTTATCCCATCCAATCCTTTCTTTCCTATCTTATCCAGACAAGTTGGTCTCTCTTAACACCTTACCTTCTTATTCTCATATCTGTTTTTCTACAAACCTCTCATAGCTCTAGATTTAATCTCTTCTTCTCAGAGAACCTTAACAAAAGTGCACTTAAGTCAGAAATTGGATGAGTTAAAAGAGTAAAGTCTGCACCAAGTTCCTAATATCCAGAACACTGGTGTTCACTTGATTTTCCAAGCATCAGAAACTTTTAGGGGGTCTCTGGAGGTGTCAAGACAGACAGCGATCTATGAAGATAGGGCAATAAAAACTTGGTTCAGATTGACTTCATCAATCTGCATGAAACTTTAGAGAGTCTGATGCCAGGCAGTTTATCACCACCATATTTAAACCCAGTATAATTTGGGGAAATGTTTTCTGGGGTAGTACAGTCCATGGTGTGCAAAGAAGCATAGGTACATTAAAACTCAATGCAAGGTACCTGTTTTTCTTCCAAGAAGATGGGTTCTGGAGATAAGCTACCTATACTAGAAGAAGCACTTAAGAAAGGATCTGATGTGGTCTTGGTCATATAGATAGTGTAGAGGCCATTTGGCTATTAGCCTCCTCTGGTCCTGGGTGTAGGAGCTTGGGTGAGCCTCTGACTATGCAGGTAACATAGGGGTCATTTAGACTATTAGGTATCTCTAGTCCTGGTTGTGGGAACTTGGAGGAGCCCCTGGCTATAAATGTCATTTAGTTTACTAGCCATGTCTTGCCCTACTTGTGGGAGCCTGATATGGCCTGGGCCAACAGATGCTACAAACCACAGGCTATTAAGAACTCCATTTCCCAGATTTCTGGACAGAAGAACAGGTTATACATTGATTCTTTTGAGAGGACGATTCTGTGTGCTTACCATTCCTAGTTTTCCTAAAGATGTATAGACATAAAGACCTTTGAGATCCCAACAAAACTTGTCTCTAAAGGGACCACTGTTAAACAATCTGGGTCTCTTTCTATGTTGAAGAAGTAATGACTATCGTGCAGGATAAATTTCCAATGTCATTGCTGACCCAGCTTGTCCATTTTCATTTCTCCTGAGATAAGGAGTACCTCAGGCTTCCTCTGTCCCCTAGAACAGATTGCCTAGAAAGATTTCACGCAGTAAGCCCAATAACTCCTGTACAAATCCAGGATACATTATGCTTTTTGAGCCTCAAATTCCTCTGCCTTAGGAAACCATTTTAAACCTTTGGTGATACCTGGCCATGAATCCTAGGCTTCTATAATATGAGTAAGATGGTTATTTTGCTCACTTTGATCCATTGAGCACTCTGACTTAGTAGACACAAGCAGATGAGCAAACTGAGGTGACTGGTTGGATGCCATCTGCATGTATTTGGTCCTGGTACTGACTGGCTTATCATTCCCAAGCCTCCTTTCCTCCCACCAGTTTTTCAAGAACTCAGGTGACTGAGGATGAGAAACAGGTCTCTCCCTCTCATTTCTGATATGATTTGCCATATTTCCACCCTGTAACATTAGGTGCTCATCACTCTCTTCTTCCTCTGTCTTTCATTGTGATCTATGGATTAAAAACAGGGTCTCACCAATCAGTGTTTGACAAGTTTTCTAGCACTGAACTACACCCATAGCACCCCAGTGCTGACTTCCACTAAGAAACTGATTTCAGCAGTTTTGCTGTTGATAAAAATGTTACAAGGACTGATTCTCCATGGAACTCAGCTAGAGACATTTGGAGCCTTCTAAATCACTTCAGAGAATATGGCTAAACATGCTAACTGAATCACAGCCTAGGCGTTGGGGTTGGTGATGTACATTCTGCAGTCTGGATTCAAGGGCAACAGTTTCACCTTGGAAATGCAACCTGAAAAGAGTTTGCTGCAGGTTAGTTCACTGTCTCTATTAAATTCCTGCCACTGAAGAGGCACAGTGTTTCCAAGTAGAGAAGGTTTGGGACTTCCAGGTTCAGCCACACAGTTAAGCATAAATCATTCTCGGGAAGCCTCCAAAAGTGGTAGCTTTGATGAGAGTGCTCCACCATATGTCATTTAAACCATTAAAAGAAAATGATTTTTAAAGAATTAAAAGTGGATGTGGATCCAGTCAGTAGTTACAGTAACAAGTGGTGTTTTAAAGTCTATTGCTGGAAACATTGTGCTAAGCAGAAATGGCAGCTAAGAAATCGATTTCTTTGACAAAGAGAAACCTTTTGTCTTCTCGGCTTTCAGTGGCTTAGAAAGAGGATTCTGAAATGTACAAGAGCACGAGGCACTTTCTTCTTATGGCTGGAAGCCAAATATAGAGTTTCATATCATATTCAATTTACCTTTAAACTTCTCCTTTCCTTTGCTTCACAGAAGCTTGCCTTGTGAGAATCACTCCTGCACCTGACAGAGCGGGTAATATCCATGAAGACATTCCCTCACCATCTCATCACATGATGACCACAGATCTGATTTTCTACACCACACAGGGGACTGTAGCCTACTCCCTTTCCATTCCTTAGAGGAGGGACTGGGAGATCTAAGTGTTTGAGAGATGCCAAATTGGCTCCTGATGAACACAATTCAGAGGGGCTACATACATTTTCATTTAAAAATTGCATTTGTTAATTTATCTGTGTATGTTTATCACTCAAGGATGGGAGCATGCATGCCACAGAATGCTTGTGGAGGTCAGGGGAGAGGCAACTGGAAGGAATTGGTTCTTTCCTTCAACCATGTGTATCCCAAAGATCAATCTCAGATATCAGGCTTGGTGGCCAGTTACTTGACACATGAAGTTATCTTGCTGGCCCAAATACACTATTGTTTGTTTACTTTATTTGTGTAGTTGAGTGTAAGTCAGAGTCATATGTAGAGGTCAGAAGACAACCTTTTTTTTTTCTCTTTTTTTTAAATTGAAAATAGATTATCTTCTCATAAACTATATCATGACTACAGTTCCCCTCCCTCTACTCCTCCCAGTCCCTCCCCCACCTTATCTCCTATCTGGATCCACTCACTTTCTGTGTCTCATTGGAAAAGAACAGGTTTCTAAAAGGTAACAACTAAACATGACAAAACAAAACATAATAAGATGAAAAAAACCTTACATATAGAAGTTGGACACAGCAACCCAACAGAAGGAAAGAGTCCCAGGAGCAGGCACAAGAGTCAGAGCCCATTTGTTCTCTTAGTCAGGAGTCCCATAAAAATACTAAGCTAATAGCTATAATATATGAAAAGTATTTGGTGGAGACCCATGACACCCTATGGTTGCTGCTTCAGTATCTGTGAACTCATATGTGCCTTCCTTAGTTGATTCAGAGGGCCATGTTCTCGTGGTATCTTCCACACCCCCAGACATTACAGTCTTTCTGCCTCCTCTTCTGTGAGATTTCCTGAGCTCTGAGGGGAGGGATTTGATGGAGGCTTCTAATTTAGAGTCTCTTCCAAGTAGTGTCTGGCTGTGGGTCTCTGCATCTGTTCCCATTTGCTTCCAGAAGAAGCCTCTTTGAAAATGACTGAATAAGGCACTAATCTATTAGTATAACAGAATACCATTAGGAATTATTTTTTTCTTTTCTCCCCTCTCCCCCAGGAATTATTTTATTGTTTTTTTTCTGTGTATATTTGATTTTACCCTAGATATCTGGGCTATCTAGTTTCTGGTTGTTGGTTACCTTAGCAGCAGCATGTATGGATTCCTTTTTATGAAGTAGGTCTAAGTCAAACTAGACATTGTTGACTCGCCCATGTGTTCTGTGCCATCATTGCCCTACCATAGTTTGCAGGTAGGATAGATTGTAGGTCACAAGTTTCATGGATGGGTTGGTGTCCACATTTCTCTCTCAGTAGCACATAGAGTACATTTCTGCTTCTAAGAGACTAGAATGTAGGAAGAAGGGCTTCATGTGGGCACCAACTCAACCTCTCCATGTTCAGTGAGCCGTGTGGATATTGTCCTAGGCATTGAAGCCTCACTGTCATCTCACAGAGAACAATCCTTTGTCTTAGCATCAGCTTAGGTTGTGTTACAATTTCCATGGGACCCGCATGGCCAACAAAGCAGTGAATGCAACCCACTGGAATCTTTTCCTGGCTAAAAGAGATGGCCAGTTGAGGCTCTGTACCCCCCCATTACTAGCAGCCCTCATTAGGATCACCTTCACAGATTCCAGGAAGTTTTCCATACACTAGGTTTCCAGAACATCTCCCAAATGACCCCAAATTTCAGTCCAGAGGACAACTTTCAGGAGTCATTTCTCTCCTTCCATCATGAGACCATGAGAAGAGACTTATCTGGTTGCAGTGATAAAACTTCAATGTCCTATGCAAAGGTGATTGTCATTCACCAGCCATGATATATATAAGTTCTTAGTACCACCATTGTGTTTATTTCATGATAGCTATATTTACCATCACCTCATGCCTGAGAGTTAGCAGTTTTCATGCAAGTCTGACTCTGACTTCCTTGTTGCTAAACATTTGCACATATATGCCTGGATACAGCAGGTTTCAATAAATACTGAAGAAATGGCATTAATAAAAGGTGTAGATTAGAAAAAAAAGCAGTTCACAGGAGAGTCAGGGGGTGAGTCCATGTTCAGAGCCTTACAGTGAGAGCTACTCAATGTTCATCCAGGAGGCACTGTTCTGGAGAAACCTGGAACTCCATCTGCAGAGGGACCTAGTACAAGGCCCCTGGCAATGTGATGCTTCAAAGCTGAGGGGATCTTATGATCAGGAGCTAAGATCCAGGATTAACCAGACACTTTCTAAAACTGTCTGAGTATAAAAACTGTCTTGGTAGATGGTTGTACTATCAACTTGGTTGGAGTGTTAAAATGTGACCCTACATAGGACCTGTCTCCTAGGCTTGATTATCTCACCTTCTCATCCCAAGTGGCTCAGCTACATAGTCCTAGTTCCAATCAAGTTGGTCTTTGGAAAATGTGCTTATGTTCTCATTGCTAATGAAAACAATAGCTAAGCTTAGTGTGATTGTGTGCACCTATAATCCCAGTGCTCGATGAAGTTGAGGTCAAACTGAGTTACAAACACACAAACAAAACAAAACAAAACAACAACAACAACAAAACCTCAAAGAACAAAGTTTCTAAAACAAAATACAAAAGTCAATTGTGTATTATGAAGTAGAGGTAAAAAAAAATTAAAAGGGAAGTTATATGCTAGACAATCCTTTACAACACTGAACATGGCTCAATTCTTGCTTTACTGTCTACATAGGCTAAAAGTTTGGATTATTTTGGGAAATTGGTCTCAGCTGCCCTGTCCCTGTGTCTCAAGGACAAACCTAGTCCTCAGAAAATACCCTGAGATCCCAAAGGAAAGAAAGGAGATGGATGAAGAAGTTGGAACAGCCCAAAGCTAGAGCTACATTCTAAAGGACCAGCACTTAGAACCATGGTGCTGGGCTATCACAAAGACTTTAAAACCCTGTGATCAACCGAATCAAATGTATTATCTTCAGGCTGTTTAATCATCCCTAATTAACCTCTTATTTTCTCAAGATCTAGTTTTAAGATAATTATTAATGTACTTCAAATACAAATTTAGCCTTTCCCATTCTGTCTGGATTTTTTTTGTTTGTTTGTTTTAAAACAAGCACTATTTTCACAGTGCCATGAGTGGTTCAGGGTCATAGAGCCTAGAAGGCCCCAAACATCTTTATCACATTCACAGAATGAAAAATGTGCTTTAGATTTCAATTACATGCCAGTAGCTAATAAGATTTTTAAATTCATTACAGCATAAGCTGTGAAACTGATTCAGAAATGGATGGTTATAAATCAATAAGATGCTGGCACTTCCACACCAGTTAAAACAGATCTCTTTTGTTTATTAGTTCTTCATTCTTGTGTTTCTGGGACCCCATAATCCCAACAGCTGGGAAGCAATAAGATCAGGAACTACATGATATCCTAGGATTGATTTTGAAAATAAACTCAAAATATAGCCTGCCGAAGATGCTCCCTGATACCATCCAAAGGAAACAGCTGCTTATGCTTAGACCTTTGAAGTTGATCCAACAAACCATCAGTCACAATCTCCAGGCTTTTCTGCAGGCTTCCCTTCTCCAAATAGAAGTTTCAGAGATATATATTCAAAACTGCAAGAGCTGGTGTAATTCTCCAAGTTTCATCAAACCTGTCGTATTTGGTTTTTACTTAGCAAACAGTTTCAGAACGGCCACTGAAAGCGCATAGCTTATCCTCTTTTCTCTCCAGATGGAGTCCAAAACATTTACCAGGAACACTGCTTTCTCCTGACTTAGAATAGAGATATATAGTGAACCTAATAATTGTCCCCACTACAGACTATTTTCTGCAATTAACAATCGAAATAACAGAAATGCTGGGAAAACAGATTCATCAAAATAGCAGAATTTTGTCTTTGTGAGCTGTAATTAGTTCCTATGGCAATTCCTATCCTCTGAATTGTATGCTGGATGATATGCAATTTCTGGTGTGTGTAAAGAAAAATGAATGTATTAGCTCATAAGCACATCCTGAACAGATTATAAATTAGCTTCTCTGGAAACTATTCCAGTAATAAAGTCTTTTGGAGAGAAGTCCATCATCCCAGAAATGTTTATTCAGGAATCCTGTTTTCTACTCCTTTGCTGCTTTTGTCCTTGGTGGTGCAATTTTTCATATTTACTTAGGTATGTGTTTAAGTATAGAGCAAATTCTTCAATTTATTTAGGCATCACTTCCTAACTAGTGTGATCATTGAAATCAACCCAATAGCTTAGAAATACTGATACCAAGGCCTGACTCCAAAGACCCAGGCAATTACCTGGGCATTGGACAATTTAATGTCTCCCAGTTAGGCTAAGGATTGGGATACACAGGCGTTGAGCCCTGCTCAGTAGTAAGAGTCGAATGCATAGCTCAGTGCCCCACCTTCCCAACCAGCCAGGGGTGCTACCGAGTTTTGTCCAACAGCCATCCATTGAACTGAGTACAGGGTCCTCAATGAAGGAGTTAGAGAAAGGACCTATGGAGCTGAGGGGTTTGCAGCCCCTTAGGACGAACAACAATATGAACTAACTAGTACCCTCGGAGCTCCCAGGGTCTCAACCACCAACCAAGGACTGCACATGGAGGAGTCTGATTGTTCTGGCAGCATGTGTATAGTAGAGGATTGCAAATTCGATCATCAATAGGAGGAGAGGACCTCGGCCCTCTGAAGGTTCTGTGTCCCAGTGTAGAGGAATGCCAGGGCCAATAAGTGGGAGAGGGTGGGGTGGCAGGCATGGGGAGGGGGTAGGCAACAGGGGTTTGTTTTTGTTGTTTTTGTTTGTTTCTTTGTTTGTTTTTTGGAGGGGAAACTGGGAAAGGAGAAATTTACATATAAATAAAGAAAATATCTAATTAAAAAAAAAAAGAAAAGAAAAACTGAAACCCTGGTAGGATACTCTACTTTCATCTCCTTTGCTACAAGGGGTATGACAAACACCTCATTTATAAAAAGTTTATATTTCTTTTCTTAGGAATGGTTTGTCTTCTCTTATGCTTCTTACCTATCTTGTTACTGGTAGATAGTAACTACACGTTAAGTAGCCCGAGGTCTCCGGAAAGGAGCTTTTGTTTATGTGCTTTGTTCTGATGGCCTGACTCTCTTGTGGGATTTCTTTTTTCTCTTCCCCCTGAGGAATTGCTTTTATACCATAAAATTATCAAGTTTTATCTCTGAATATCTATGTGTCTGACAAAATTTTCCTCATTCTGAAATTACTTTGTCAACAACACAAAAAAAGATCTTTTTGAATTTTGTTGGCTTTACTTTGATATTTAAAATGTTTATCCTAGCATTATTGTGATATATACTGTGTGATGTACTAATTTTATTATTTACCCAGATGTTCAAATCTCCTAGACTGAGTAGCTAATACTTCCATTTATTTGAAATATCACCATCCCAAATGCTAAACTACCATATGTGAAGGTTAATCAACCTTGTCAATGTGACTGTATTTAAAATTACACAGGAGACCAAGGCACACCTGAGAGTATCTGTGAGGGCTTTT
This sequence comes from Mastomys coucha, assembly GCF_008632895.1. Classification (NCBI taxonomy): domain Eukaryota; kingdom Metazoa; phylum Chordata; class Mammalia; order Rodentia; family Muridae; genus Mastomys; species Mastomys coucha. The sequence continues at coordinate 30,542,677 of NW_022196896.1, forward strand.
CAGAGAGGTTGGCTGAAGGGGAACAACTTGCTCTGAATGTGGGTGATACCATCCCTGACCTGGGGCCTCTCTTGGAATAGAGAATGTAAGCCAGCTGAGTGTTAGCATTCATCATCTCCATTCATCCTGTCCTACTCTGTCCTGCTGTGCTGTCCTTTCCATGGTGGACTAAACCCTCTGAGACTACAAGTCCAAGTTTCTGGTAGACATTTTGTTACGGCAATATCAAAAGCAATGTATACATGTGATTTTGAGGTAATTTTTGACTTTTCATTTTGCTTTCTCTGTCAGGCTCTCCAGGCATCAGCTGATACATTTTAGATCTGCAATGTCTCCTGGTGTCCCATGTGCTGGAGGCTTGTTCTCCAGCCTGTGGCACAATTGGGAGGGGGGAACATTTAGAAGACAGAACTCAGTGGGAGAAAGTTAGGTTATTGCCGGCATACCCTTGAATGTGATACTGGGACCACAGGAGCTTATCTTGTTTTTGTTTCTATGAGGTGAACATTCCTCTTTGTGCTGTACTCCCTGCCATGTTGTCTTACCAGAGGTCTGGAATCTGCACAGCTGTAAGCCAAAGTTAAATTATCCTCTTTTAAGTTGATTTCTTTGAGATATTTTGATAACATGATTTGTAGCTGATTCATATACCAGTCCAGTGCTGATAATTAATTTATTATGATTAAAGTATTATTTATCATTATATTAGATATTATTTTATATAATTATAGTTCTAGTCTTATTAATTATAATATAATTTATTATATTATAAATTTGTGACTAAGGTTTGTTACACGTTATAACAAATGATCCCTATTACTCTCCCTTTTCATAAAAGTTAGGGTTCTCTTGCTCTAAAATTTCTATTATACACTTTAAAGTCCACTCTTCTACTTCTAAGAACTCTGCAAGCTTCTATGGAGGACTGTTTTGGATTTGTTGAATTAGAACACTATACAATCCTTTCACAACCCACATCTTCCTAATATCTGCTTATATCATGGAAGTCCCAGCATTAGCGGTGAACCTGAGACCTATGATCAAACTATTGCTTTTCAACATTTTCAGTTCATCTGATCTCTGAAGGCATGAACCAATCCCCTCCTGCCCAGCATCCTTTCCTGATGTCTCCACTGCTTATTCTGTCCCTCAGCGGAGTAAAATTGGTTCTTCTCAAAAGGGCTGGTGATTCTTCAAGGACCACTCTGCACTCTGTATTATAATAGTCTGTTCACAAGTAGGAGAGCTAAGAATGCAAAACAGTGAAAAGCTGTAAGTTGACAGCCAGTCCCACAACACCCAGAAGAAGCTCCAATTCCAGGTGCTCTGACACATTCAGATCAGAGATCTTGGACTCAAGCTCTGCAGCCAGTCCCACAACACCCAGAGGAAGCTCCACTCCCAGGTGCTCTGACACACCCAGGATTGGAGGTGAGCAGGAACCAACATCTGTCCCAGCACTGGGAGTAACTGGGACCAGCGGGACCAGGCACACAGGAACTCCACCAGCCCAATGACTCCGGTTCCTTCTGGTCTGCCTGGGCTGGGGTCCAGAGCAGATCTTCGGCATAAGCTCTGCAGCCAGTCCCACAACTCACAGAGAAAGCTACACTCCCAGGTGATTTAACAAGCCCAGGA